>NW_011942193.1:619379-1185535 GCF_000187425.2 Metarhizium robertsii ARSEF 23 | reverse complement strand
CCCCCAATATAAGATTCCAGCTGGTCTGGTGAGCCTTATAAATCAGTCTCGATCCAGTTGTAAAGGCAACATTCACCACAGCCGTTGTGTGCTGTGCTCTTCACCCTAATTTACGTATACAAGCTCATCTAACACATCAATAGTGCCGGAGCAGCAGGCAACTTCCTCGTCTCCATGGAAGCCATGAGCCCCAACGCGTTCAAGGCCGTCATGGACATCGATGTCCTCGGCACCTTCAACACCATCAAGTCCACCATGCCCTACCTCCTCAAAAGCCCCGACGCACGCATCATCTACGTATCCGCCACCTTCCACTACACCGGCATGCCTATGCAGGGCCACGTCGCAGCTGCCAAGGCGTCTGTTGACTCCCTCATGGCATCTGTAGCTCTGGAATACGGTCCGCGCGGCGTCACGAGCAACGTCATCTCTCCCGGCGCCATTGCCGACACTGAAGGCGCTGCCCGGCTTTTGACAGGTGATGCAGCTGCCCTCAAGCACCGCGCTAGAGCTATCCCCACTGGTCGTCTGGGAACCGTCAAGGATATTGATGATGCTACGGTGTACCTGTTCAGCTCTGCTGGCTCTCACGTTAACGGACACGTGTTGGTCGTTGACGGTGGTTCGTGGAGAAGACAGGGCTCACTTGCCATGGGCGGAGAGGATGTGAAGTACCCTGATTTCTTACTCGCAGACGGTGAGGAGCCCAAGGTGAAGCTGTAAATTAGCCGTGCTATGGGTCATGTTATAGTCGAAGAAAGGAGCTAGTATTATAATCAAGCTTTCGCCAGCTACGCGATATGTTTCGTTTCAACCCAAATGTGCGAGACGTTGGGAGACGCAAGGACAGTAGTGCATGCTTCACCAATGAATAAAATCCGACAGGAATGTCAACAATGGAGTTTGTGGAGAGCTATGTTTTTTTGGCTGGATAAAAGGTCAACCTGCTTGTTTGCTGACCGGAGCCCCGATGTCCCCATGTGCATGCCGCAATTGGGCCGAGTGACAAGAAGGGGACATCGAGCAACATAACCGATGAGCTTGGTGCGTACTACAAAGACATGTGACGTCTACAACAGACTAATATAAGGCTGCGTTGAGATCGATTGGGTGCAATCATGAGGTGAATAAGGAAGGGGAAGACAGCACGTCCGGTAGAAAGTAATCTCGAGACGAGGCAACTCTTCAACTCCAGTACATGACAAGCTTTTGCTGGTGAAAATGAATCCGGCGTACTTACCCAAGGTATAAAATTTCTCCAGGTTACTGCGGATGTGCATGATCCCTTCATGCAGGTCAAAACGGTTATGCGGTCCTTTCTCCACGTGTTGTTCCGTTGCCGCCCTCAAGGATGGTGTGGGAACGAGCATCATTTGGAACTCGTCTGATTCATGCAAATGATAAAACGATCGTGGCCGTACATGATGGGAGTGATGGCATTGCCCCGGTTTATTGACGGTGCCCTGACCCGTGCAGCCGCCGTTGGGGCCGTGGACGGCTGTCGGCGTTCCCCTGGGACAGGCAAGCCTCTTCCAACGGTAAAAGGCAGGATGGTTCTTTGCTACACATGGGAGGAGTTTCCGCACAATAAGAAGCGCATAGTGACGTCTGGTCTCTCTTTGAAAACTCCTTCGGCGTATCTTGTCAGGTAATTCGGGCCGTTGTGGGCTTCGTTGTGAACTTGTGGGCGGTCATATCGGGACGTTATCCGTTATCTGAGAATCAGTATTCCGTATCGGCGGGGAATGGCCGGAGATGCACGTTTCGCAAATTATCTGGATTGGCGTGGCGTTTTGATTTGGTTTGTTCGTCGCTCTTGGGTTTGCTGGGATGCAACTAGAATGGCAATGCTAAGAAGCCAATCCCTGATCAGCTCGTATCTCCCATGCTCGCTTTCTGAATCGGTTCAGTCTTGACTTGGGAATAGTATTCTTTTTCGCATCTCCACTGAGACATGCTGTCGAGACGAGAAAGAAGTTCTTTACATGAGCTTGCATTTGCATTAGCTTCGAAAAAATGAGCCACTTCGACTACGGCTGAACTGCGGCCGAATTAGTCCGTAGAATCAAGATCCAAGAGAGAGCATAGGAAGCCGTTGCAAGTGGTCAATGAAGAGAAGTTCCAACCTGAAAGGAGACAACAGTCCGCGGGCACTACACAACAGATGACAGCTTCGGACCATCGCTCGACAGGGGTGTACGGAGGTGAGGAAAAGCTATTGAGAAATACCGAATGAACCCTGACTCTGACGTTTGCACCCATCTGCCCGTTGCCATTGGCTTTTTGACCTCGAATGTTTGCAAACAGGTCCGGTTCAAATATTGGCCCGCTTTACGTATGGGCCAGGGATTGATTGATTGCTCAGCACGGCGGCACTGGAGTGCGCTGTATGGAGCAGAAGCTACGGTGGGGAAGGATGTTGACGGTAGTGGGCAGGTGCGACCCTGCCAACCTGTCATGCTCTGTTGCTGGTCGAACTGCTCCATTGAGCCTTCCCTAGCTCGCCCGTCCCGCGGGGCATCTGCTCCCCCTCACCAGATGGCTGCGGGTATCCTCCGATTCACGCATTCAGTCCCCGGGCTATATGAGGAGCTGGTCCCGCCAGGAACTTTTCAAAAATATTTCTTTTTGACTTCCCTTTGGACTTTGCTGAAGCTTCGTGCTCTGCTATCCTCTGTTGTATTCACTGGCTCGTGCAGGGCCCTCAATTGGACCTCTACCGGACCTTGGGATATCACAACACATCACTACACTTGGGACTTGTATACAGCCCAGACCCCCGCCAAGAAGACAATGCAATCCAAGCTCCTTGTTGCCTTGTCGGCCGCCGCCGCCACCACGCTCGTCTCGGCTGCCGAGGAGCGTGTATTGGGCGTCTACATCTTTCACCGCCATGGTGACCGCACCGCCAAGGCTTGGGCTCCTGTGAACCTGACTGCTCTCGGAGCCGAAGAGGTTCACTCGTCCGGATCCTTCTATCGCAAGCGCTACGTCCAGACCGACGCCTCGGTCCGCATTGCCGGTGTCAGCAGCAACAACCCCATCCTGTCTCAGCTCTCCGTTATTGCACCCCAGGATGCCGTTCTGTACAACTCGGCCCTGACGTTCCTCCAGGGACTGTACCCCCCTACTGGTCAGAGCGAGACTCTCGCCAACGGAACCAAGGTTGAGGGTCCTCTTGGCGGATACCAGTATATTCCTATCAACGCCATCAGCAATGCTGCTACGGCAAACAAGGCCGAAAACCAGGGTTGGCTCCAGGGTGCCAGCGGCTGTGACAATGGCGTCAAGAGCTCCAACGCCTACTTCACCTCCGCTGACTACCAGAAGACGTATGATGAGTCCTTGGACTTGTACCAGAGCATTCTGCCAGTTATCAACACCACTTATAACAAGGATGCTGCCAACTTCAAGAACGGCTACACTAGTACGTACCCCGCCATTTTCTGCGTTTCTCCTTCAGACACCGAAACAGCACCGAGAAGTATGATAAAAGATACTAATAGAGACAAGTTTGGGATTACATCAACGTCGCCAAGATCCACAACTCCTCTATTCCTTCTGACAATCTCATCAATAGCCAAACTTTTGACCGTCTCTTCAACCTTGCCTCCGTCCATGAGTGGAACCTTGCCTACAATGCCAGCGAACCCGTGCGTGCGATTGCTGGTTCCGTCCTGGCCGGCCAAATCCTGGATTCTCTACAGGCCATTGTCGACGGCACCAAGGGGACCGCCAGATTCAATGCCCAGTTCGGCGCCTACGGCACCTTCATGGCCTTCTTTGGTCTCGCGCAACTCCCCAAAGCCAGCCAGGATTTCTACGGCATTGTCGACTACGCCTCCTCCATGACCTTCGAGCTCTTCACCACCAGCACCGCCGCCAAGCCCAGCGCCGACGACATCAATGTCCGCTTCCTCTTCGCCAACGGGACTGCCGCCAACAACGAACTCAAACCTTTCCCTCTCTTCGGCCAGGACAAGACCTCTCTCTCCTGGAGCGACTTCAGGTCTGGCATGACCAAGTTCGCCATCGCCGACACCAAGCACTGGTGCACACTCTGCGGCAGCACCAGTAGCACCTGTGCGGCCAACTCCACCTCTGGCAGCGACGACCCTTCCACCCAGTCCAACGCCTCTTCTGACAACGGCGTCTCCAAACCCGTCGCGGGCGTCATTGGCGCTCTCGTCACCCTAATAGTCATCCTCGGCATTCAGGCCGCTGTCATGCTCTTGGGCGGTCTCCGCCTCGTCAAAAAGTCTACGTTGGCTAGAGCCAACAATGGCCCCGAGACCGCTGGCATCAAGGGTCAGTAGTGTCTTGTCGATGTCACCACTCGTTTTTATATTTTGTGGCTCCACAAGTTTAGAATGGAGCGGGATACCTGAAAGTGTCTAAAAATTTCCCTGAAAAAAAAAAGATCATCATGTACATAATGTAACTGTACATCGTGTAAATGTCTTACGGCCAACAACGAAAATGCATATTCATGGGTATAGGAAGGAAGGTCACACAACTAGGGCAATGCAGTGCCTGGAGAGTTTGTACATAGTCAGATACCACTTGATTGGATAATGAGACAAAATCATGCGAACAGTGAGAGTTACACATCATTTCTCCCATGTTGATTTGAAGTCTTGAATGTAAATTCCTATACAACACAGTCGGCCCACGTTTAGGTAGATTTCAACTAGGCTGCAAGCTGTTCATATTACTTTTCACTACAACCTGAAGATGAACCCCTTCAAGCCTAGAGTTCACGCCATGATATCCTGGCTGTAAATGCATTAAACCATCGATATTAGCTGCACCCAACTCCCCAGCAGTAATCCGACAATGACTTGTCCCCCCCCCAAAATGCATCAAAGAAACGACACTCCGGTAAGGAGGTATTACGATTATCGAAGACGAGTCAAGGCTAAAAGGTCGTTGCGGGTATAGAATGCTCTGATACGCTTCCCGAATATGTCTGTTTTAGTTAGAATGACTGCCTTCATGTGGGGGGGGGGGGGGGGGGGAGACGAGAAAACTTACACAGCGGTAGGCTGAGCAAACAAATCCCCATTTGGATAGATGCTACAATGAGAAACACGGTCCGGAATCCACCGCCAATAACCCAGTCGTACGCATAAAAGGTAAGAACGAAACTGAAAATGTTCTTGAAGATAATCATCAAGGTAAACCCTTCAATGGTTAAATCACCTGTAAATGGGTGTCAGTTTAAAAGGTAGGGTGAATCCATGTTAGCAGGACTTACGGTACGCGTCCACAATGTACAGTGAACTAGCAACACTGCCAATAACCATGCCGCCGACTTCAAAGGCAAAGAAAACCAACGGAACAGTGTACGGGTACTTGCCCGACAGCAGGTCGTTGGATGTAATGCCGAATCCGTATAACCCAATTCCTGCTGCAATGAGCATAGGAATAACAAGGATAAGTCGAAACTCGGGCTCGTAGATGCCATTGTTACGCTTTGTGAGCGCCTTTGCGGTTGTATCGGCCAAAAGACCAGAAATAATAAAACCCAACAAGGCTCCCAGAAAAGGCGCGGTGTAAGTATACCCGGCCTTTTCCTCGCCCCAAAAGAATGGTGGTCCAATAAAGACGACAGCAATAATAACACCAATGAAGATGGTCCATCCAATCATAGCACCCTGGATGAGGCAGCCCCAAACAAAGGCAGGGTTTAAGATAAGGGGGAATGGCCGTAGAAATAGGACCCAATAGCGTTCATGAGTCTTTCTGCCGTCGAACAACGACATTGACTCGACAAAGGTCTTCACTGGTGTATTCGCGTGGCCGATTGGCTGCATCGCCGACGACTTCGGGAAGAAGATAAAACCATGGGGGCGAGGAGGTTCGACAGGTTGGGGAGCCGTAGAGCTAGGAGAACTCGTGGAAGGGTTCAGTTTCTCCTCTTCGACCACGCTATCGATGTTGAGTTTCGCCTCGCGTCTGTAGGCAGTCTCGGGACAGAAGAGGAACACCGCAGGGAATGTGACGGCCGAGAAGATGGCTAACAGATAGAAGGTCCACTGCCAACCAATCGTGTGTGTGATTTTGCCCACGACAACAGGGGTAAAGAAGGCACCTCCAAAGACGGCCAAATTGGTGAAGGCCATGCGGACACCGCGCTGGTGGACGCAGTACAAATCACCGACAGCGGCATTGAGCAAACTTTCGAATGGAGCGGCACCGATGCCCTGGAAGGCGCGGGCCGCGGCGAGGCTGTTGTAATGAGATTTTTGATCTCGCGACTGACCAAACGGGGCATCTCTAGCCTTTGGAGGGAAGTTGCCGGTAGCACCACCCCAGGCGCTGGAAAAGATGACAAAGATGATGCCAATCAGGAACAGATGGCGTTTGCCCCAAATGCGACCAGAGGGAACGAAGAAGATTGCAGCACAACCAGCGCCGAGCAGATAGTAGCCCGTTAACGCGGCGGTATCCGACAGAGTGGCGCTGAAGTAGGCGGAAATAACAAGTGTGTTGGAAGCTAGAATGGCGCCGAGGGCGGTGGCCAAGATGGCAGCAAAGCACAGGGTGAAGGTGATTAGATCACGCTTCCATATTGGCCAATTGAGGGGATCGTTGGGGTCATCAGAAGGTTGAGGAACCTATGTATGCGAGTTGCAAAATGGCATCAGCTTCCGTCAGAGACTCTCGGATTGCAATTTGGAGGCAAGTTTAACGTTCATCGTTGGCAGGACGTGGGAGGCGGGACATACGAGGATGATGTGGGAAATGGGATCGGATTTCAAGTGTTGTTCATTGTCGGAAGCCTCTTGTGGGCGGTTTGGGTCGTCAAAGTATCTTGTGGTACCTGAGTAAATCGGATTCAGTAAGTGGTTGCCGTCATCTTGTGCAACTTGGCGTGCGACGGAGGCGAGTGGGCATACCTGGGACCCTTTCGTGGCCACGAGCTTCGAGAATTCCTAGGCCCATCTTTATGCTCTACCGCCGTGTCTTTGAACAGTCGAGTTCTGGGTGTCAGCGAGAAGACAAGAGGCGCATGGCGATTAAAAGGGAGCGCAAGGGAGACCTCTAGGGAGATGGAGGGACGCGGAGGATGTGAGATGGGATCAAGGTTACATGTACGGAAAATATGCAGGGTGAGGACTAGAATCTATGGGGACCAGGGATGTTTATTAAAGTGTCGACGGTCTGCGACATTCTGACAGGGACTACTCCGTACTCCATACTCCGTACTCCGTAATAGCTGCCAGTCCACGCGCCAGCTCCAGGGCGGCGTCATTGGGGCGTTGACGGCGGGCCCGAGGCACCTCGTCGCCGTGGGAAGGAGCAGTGCAAGCTGCTATCCGAATTGGGTTGCGCGCCAAGAACTCATGGAACTCCATGTCACCAACACCAGACTCTGCTCATGACGAGTACTGGAGACCTCGGAACCATCGACGGAGTACCCGTTGCTACACTTTCAGGCATCTTCCGTCACTTACCAAAAAGCCTGCGTTACGTGTCATCTAGTCCAAGAGCCAGCAAAAGCACACACTCATGTCGTGGCCTACACCCATGGCCGTGGCGCATCGGGACCACAGCTGCATCATGAAGCCCATGACACCATGAGCACAGCAGAGCCGTCTCGCTCCTCTCACTCGAACGCTGCGGGACGCATCTTTCGCCAACGGCTCCTGCCGCTCGTCTTGGTCCGGAATGCGGAACGACCATACTTGATCTTGTACTCCGTAGCGTGCCACGCAACATGGCACCTAGGCGTTCTCCCGCACGACGTCGGTAAGCAATCAAAGACGGACGCCACCCTCCAGCACAGAATCCCCCCAGCCAGTCAGCATATGTCGGAAATGTCCAGGACCTGCGCAAGGAGCTACTCATTAACAGGTGTGGGAAGCCCCTTGAGGCGTTTGCACAATAGTAGCACCAGCATACGCAGACATTCAACCCGTTTAAGAATTTGACTCGACTCCGAACGGCCCAAAGGAGACACCGATGGAAACCCCCGTGCTAGTCGACAAGCTGTCTTTACGACCACGATTCATTAGTGGTACTACCAGTAACCAAGGGCCCCAAAGAGAAGCTGTGCAAGACCACAGGAGTCGTGCGTGGTGTGTTGTCGTCGGTCAACCTAAAGACCTGTGGGTTATGTTCGCCACGGGACTTGCAACGACCTCGAAGTTCGCTCTTTTTCCAAGGAGTTACCCGCTCTATTCCTTTTGTCGGCAAGTATGCGAACACGAAAACGAACATGGGGGGCGGCCAATGCGGGGGGAATTCGCCATGATCTACTACTTGAACATGATCCAACAAGCCCCGAATTGGGACATTTTCTGCTCCCTATTTTGGATATAGACCTAAACGCTTCGAATAGGGTCGAAAATTTGCCCCATGTTGGCAGTACATGGTTAAAGGGAAGCGTAGGCTATCTATACCTTCTGAAATCTTCTCGGCATTGCCTTTTGAGTCTCTTCTCAATATCCATTGGAAGTCGCAATAAATCTAACTGCTGCCAACGTTTTCGGGGACCGTGACGCGCCAAGGAACAGCTGCATCCCTAGGACCATTTATTTATCGGCCGATTCGTGCAGGAAGATGCGTTACACATGTGCGACTCTCATGTCCGCTGCCCAGTCTTGATTCAATTTGCGGGGTAGTACCGAGTACTCGATGCATGTGTTTCGTTTCCTACGGAGCAACTCGGCCTGAGAAAGGTCCGGAAGGCCAGTTTCGCAAGCTGCTAGTACCGTCAAAGCGACCCAAGTATATGTGAAACATTTTGTGGAATATCGATCAGCAAAGGAGACTTGTCTTGCTAGCATCCAGACTTCCAGATGTGCTATCAAATTCAGTGATGTCAGCAGCCGGCACATTCAGCTGATTGCATACAAACACCGTGTAATACATCACAGATTTTCCCGCCGAGGCCTTCACATGACGGTATTTCCCCTACAATTATGATTTCTACTGTCAAAGTTTGCAGCGGCCCTTTCGCCTCCTCTGATGTATTGACATGGAGAGTAAAATCTGCCAAGCTACCAACCGTGTGAAACCAACGGCAGGCTGTCTTGTGCTCACTACGTACATGGTACTACATTACTTTTCTTCTTGATTTATACAATGGTTCCATTCCACATGTAAGCCGGAGATGATGGTCATATCTTTGACCTGGGGCCAATAAAGAATGGGCGCTCATCGTAAGACCTCAAGCCCCCGAGTCCTAGCAATGTCCCACCAACAGAATAAGTAGCGACAACATATCGTGCATGAATTCCATCCTCGATAGATTCAACATCATCACTAGTCCCGCTTCTTCTGTTTCTCAATCCAGGTATTCCACTCGCCAACCAAGACACAAAGCCCTTCAACCGTGCTACAAACCCCCTCATAGCCCAACCCTCCCTCGCCAACCGGCCTCCTCGCATCCCCATCATCAGCAATCTGTGTAACCGCCGAGTCCACAATGCCTGGTTGGAACAGACACATGGGCTCCGCCGGCTCTCTCAGCCCTAGCCTTCCCAAAGCCGGCATCTTCTTCAAAAGCACGCAGTAGGCCTCGATCGCAAACGCCACCAGCAGCAACACCGCCGGCGGGGGGTAGTCTACCTGGAGCCCCGTAACGCTCAGCTCATCCAGCAAGAGATAGAGGTCATCAAAGCGCATCGCCGGGCCCTCGTCCGTCACCGTAAACGGCCTCCCGGACACGGCCGCGCCGGCGTCACCCACCAGCGCCTCCTGGAGAAGCAGATGCGCGAGCGAGACGTTCCTCGCGCCGACCCAGCTCTGGACCCAGGGCGCCGAAAAAGTAGGCACCCGACCGCGCCGCAGCATCCGCCCGATAATGTGGTCGTCCCTGTGGCCGTACACGCCATTGCCGGGACGAATACACCCCGTCCGGAAGCCGGGAGTGTTTGCAGCACACACCACGCGCTCGGCCTCGGCCTTGCTTCGCGCATAGTTGCTCGGGAACTCAGACGGCGACTTGGGCGGCTTGAAAAAGTCCCTGTCGGAGAGGTACTGGATCAAGTTGCGTGGGTGACGGCGCCACGGGAGCGAGAACCAGTGCACCGCGCGGGCGGCCACGTGGGAGCTTGAGGTGAAGATGAAGATGTCGGCACCGGCTTTCTGCGCAGCAGAGATGGAGTTTGCCGTCCCGACCACGTTGACCCGCGAACAGCGCGTGTAGAACAGCGTATGTCGCTCATAGGGCCGGATCACGGCTGCCGTGTGGAAGACCGTTAGTGGCAGGCGGGCGACTGATGATGGCCATGGTGTCTCAAAGGCCGCCGCCGTCGATACGTCGGATGTAATGTCCGCTTGGGCAAACAATACCCGGGATGCTCGCCCAGAGATGCTGAACTCGTCACGGGAGGGCGGCCGAATGTCCACCAGTCGAATTGCTGATGGTGGTGTCCCGCCGTCCAAGAGGTCAAGGATAATTTGAGCTCCAACAAGACCTGGGGTTTAGCAAGTCAGTCAATGGGCGTCAACAGACAAATTTCAAACGACCCAAAAGATCCCAGAGACAGGGTGGCCAACCGGAACCACCAACAACGATATATCTTCTGTTCAGCCTTGGCGGGTGATTCTTGCGAAAGTCGATCCCTTCAGCTTTAATCTTTGCGTCAACTCTGCGAACGTATTCTCGGGTCAATGCCTCTGCCTTGTAAATAGATATACCCGACGACAGTTCTGGAGTCCGCGTCATAATCTTGTTCAGCCGCACAATGAACACAACCACTCCAAGTAGCACAAGCAGCGATAATAGAATCATGGTGATGGTCGAATGACGCCGGTATAGGGCCTACAGGCAACCACTGTTGGACAGCAGCCAAGATGCCTTCAACTCGTTCTTGTCCCATCTTATGTCTTATGTGCACCTTGAGCAAGTTTGGATCCGGCCGCTTCTGCCGTCAATGGCATTAAGCGCTAGCAACGTCGCTTAAGCATGGTAGCTTCCGGACCCATCGATTTCGATACGCATGCCACTCCTAGCACCCAAAAACATCGGAAGCAACCTTACTGGACATGCAATTACCTAGGCACCTAGGTATGAATGCAATGGCACAGACACGTGAATTGAACCATCATACCACACCAATCTGCAGATGCATGTTATATAACTAGCACTATTTTAACGACTCTGCCAAAAGTGGAAGCCCCCCCCCGCACAGCTTCATTCAACTGTCTGCTGATGTCAATCCTCATTGTGTCCGGCCAATATCTGCACACTTTCATGTTACTTCACCAGGTCACCAAAACCGTACTGGACCTTTTCGCGCATCCTCCTCTGCGAGGGAGTTGCCGAAAGTCAACCCACCGTCATTTGACTGTCCGTTGTCATTGTAATGCCCGATCTTATCTAGGCTTCCAATCATCTTCAGAGCCGGGCCATATAGGCTAAAGAACAGACCTTGGGATGAAAGATCTTCAGAACTCCACGATGATCTACCACCAATAGACAAGCCGGAATTTTCTTGCATGATTTTCTCCATTCTTGATGAGGTTAGGTACGCCTCGAACCACATTTTGGGGTTGTAGTCGCCCTGGCGCTTAAAAACACTCCATTGCCGACGATTGTCCCGCGTATCACCTGGCGACAGCTTCTGTGTCATTACAACAGAAAGATTGCTATCCATCGTATTGGTGCTTGAATATTTTGCCACATGACATATCGCGACTCCTTCGATTACAAGACCCAGTTTCTCATTGGCTGTAAGCTCAAGGGCCGTGATCCCATTCGGAACTGGACTAAAAAGACAGGTTAGTAGCTCGCTCACGCACATTGAAAGTTGTTATTCGCTTCAACTTACTTAATGTGGAGAGAGTTCACAATAATCTGGCCAAAAACTCGATGAAGTACAGACATGTCCAAGTTCTTGGAACTATCTCCGCACACTTTAATGTCCCATGGGTGTTGAGGGCAGTGGACCAGGACGGAGCCCAGCTCTATGACTGGCCCCTGACACGTGTAATCGAATGTGTCCGCATTGATTTCTACAAAGAATGTCTCCCCTTTGAAGTTGCACGTAACCCGGAGTATAATCTCGATAACTGGCTTTGTCCACATCGGTATTGGTGTTGATGTCCCGGCTATTGCGTCGGCATCTGGTCCAATTGTGGATAGGACTGTAGAGAACCGAAGGTGTCCAGATGGTGTTGCATCTTCCAAATCGTCAAGAAGGTTGGCCATTCTCCGAAATGGGCCACTGAATGGGCCATTGAAGTCACTGGTAACATCAACTTGTTCGGCAGCAAAATTTACTATGTAAAATCGACCAAACTTAAGACGGACTGTGGCGTGACCAGGTGCAAACTGCATCATGGAGGCTAACGATTTAATGCGCTCTTCCAAAGACCTGGCTATTTCTGTGTCCACGCGTGGACGACCGCTTGAATGGATTGTTTTCTCCATACTGCAGTCTCCAGGTGGAAGAGGGCTAGCCATATGAGAGCTTGGCAAAGACTGATTGTCATTCTGCGTAGACTGAATGTAATGGTTAGTCCAAGCTTGCGGGGAAATAAGGCTTGGGAATTGTATTACCTCTAACGGTAGTGTTGTGCTGGTGGAGGACAGGGGTATAAGTTCCATTAGCTCAATTGGTGCACAGTCATCTAAGAGGCTTTGTTGCTGTTTGCTTGACAGCTGTCCCCGAGAGCAGTCAATATTAATATCCTCGTCAAAGCAAATGAGGTTCTCTGACTTGAGAGAGTCATTAGATGCGTGGCGGGTGGGGAATCGAGGCGAAAAACGGCTTGTAATAGTAGTCTTTAGAAGCGTGGTATGAGAGATCCCATCTGTAGAAGCTGTGCCCATGCCTGGGGACGAAGAACCACCTTCACATGCAGTCAAAAGATCTACATTTGGACCTTGCTGTGTCGCTTGTTGATCTTGAAGGATGAGCACTTCTGCTTTCTTGAAGAGGTTTGAGATGGCACTGGCTTCTTTGCTCTTATACCTATAGCCATTAAATACGCTAAATGACTTGGTTTTTTTCGGTTCAATGCCTCCCTTACAGGGATAACTTGTCGAATCAGATTTCCAGCCATCTTTCCTCTTCGTAGCAGTCCTGATAGTCACGGCCGATCTTAGCAACCGGTATTCAGTTTTCATGTCCTGGCTGGTAGCGTATGTGGTCTGCAGGAGACCAATTTGAGACAGGTACTTATAGACAAACTTTGTTTTGCCCTCGCTCTCATTATAGATGAGATGATGTTTGTGGTCAGAGATGGTTAACTAGAGATCAAGAAGTTAGTAATATATATAACTCCGCCTTCAATATCCTATAGACTTACTGCACACTGTAGGAGGTTATCTAGAATGGCGACTGCTTTGGTTATCGCATGTTCGCCTGCGTTGCTACCGAGATATAGCATTGTCCCTCCTAAATTATGAGACATGTCGCAGTCCAGCAGCGGCCCAAGGCCTTCGAAGGAATCAGGAAAGCCTAGATGATGCCATCCATCAGGTAGTTTTGTCAGTCTTTCAAACGTATACCCTTTCTCCATCACTAGCCCGGTCCATGTCTGCTTATACGATAACGCTTGCATAGCCGCTGGGTATCTATAGTTATCCAAGGCTCGCCCATAGTCTTCTTGTGAGGTCAAAAGCGCGGCCCAGGGCATAGCATGTGGAGAGGACATAATGTCAAGTCGTAGCTCACTGGTTGCGTACCCCAATGCTCTGTCGGCTACACGACATTCATCGATAAATTTCGACAAACATCCTTTAATCATGTCTGTAACTTCGGCTTGCCAAAGATTATGCGTCATAACCTTGAACCATGGAACCTGGGGCTCATAGAGGATTTCTAAAATACGCTGATTCTGCTCCTGATTAGTTTTTGCATGCAAAGAGGGTTTATCCTTAAAGTCTAAGAAAACTTGCCTCTCCGTTCCATTCTTCCACCCAAGTCATGACCTGTTTGACGCCACTCGGCCTCAATGGTGGATTTGAAGCAATATAAAATTCGATCCACGGACAAGAATCCATGGTTTCGATTTGACACGATTGGCTGGTGAACCGAAAGGCGGCACTCCAGCACGGAGGCCGCTTGGGATCTGTTCGTCTACCATTGTCTTAGCAAAAATCGAAGCAACAAGGTCGGACGTGCACTGTGGAAGAGCAATATGGCCCTGAGAGACCTCGATCGTGGCTCATTCAATCCACGAGGTAGCACATTGCACATCTTACCAACAAAGGCGAGCTGAGTTGCTCTGAAGGCTTGCAGGTAGAATTGCGACAATGACTGAAAGTCATAACTAGTAAATCATTAGAATCAGTTGACATATTTCCATTTCCTAGTGATATACATACATCCAAGTCACCAAGACTGGGTTTTTCATGGCTAAAGTTAGCAGATGGAACAAGAAAGCAACAAGGTTCGTCGGTCCGTTGAATACCTTGGTGCTCAAGTAGGTAGTACAGTGCTGAAGAGGTGAGGAAAAGTGGCCAGAACTTTGGAAGAAGTGATGAGAGAAAGTAAAGCCGGATGCAAAACAAAAAGCAGAGTCGTAGTAACCCATCCAGGTTTCACTTGTGGCATATATATGCAAAGAGTCAGCATAGGCATATTGCTAATGCAACACAGGAAACTCACCTGCTGAAGGGAACGAAATGTCGCGCCAGAGGTATGTCCTCTCGCCACAGACTGCAGAAATATGAAGAAGAAGAGGAGGAAGAGGAAGAGGGAGAAAACAAGGGGCGAGAAAAGCACGCGAGTATTATGTATGACAGTGCCAGCTGGCTGCACCTGCCCGACGACACCCACATGCACTGACTGCAGGCACGCTCGCACCAAGTCGGATTCGGAAACTTCTAGATTGTAAGTATCACCGAAACAAGCACACACAATTTATTGATAATCAACTAGGGGGTATCTGGCGTGTTACCAAGTATAGTTCAGAAAAGTGAAGAAAAAAGACGTATCCATGCCATCCCATGTTTGTTGTATCATCAATGCATGCTTCCTGCCGCCTACTCATCCTTCTGTATAGTGTACTCCCTTCTCTCTTCCAAAGCACCGGGCCTGAAAGAAAAATTGATGTCAAAAAGCCAAGACTCAGATGACCCAAGTCCACCAAGTACGACGCAAAATAATAATAATATGCAGCAGGTTTAACATGTGCGAGGATACTAGATTGGTCTGAATGAGAAAAAGCCAAGAAAGAGACCAAAAACGCCGCCAAGCGCCTCATCATAATCCCCCCTCTTTATGGATTGAACGGGGACCGAGACTGCGGGAGACATCGTATCCTATTCCGTGGTGGCCAACCTATCGTTGTTGACGTGTTCGTCTATACTGGTGGTGACGTAAATGCAATAACAGGTGTAAAAAGCAAGTGTTCCATGGTTGAAATTGACGCTGTGAAGCTGCAATGTCCCCGAAGCTATAGCAGAAGTCTGATGACGGAATCGGAAAGTAGCGTAGCGGCTGAGCGTGTTGGTAGGTAGTTAGCAACAGCTCGTTGGGAAACTGTTGTAGGGGAACCATGTTGTTCCCTCATTGCGCGCCTCTGACGTTCTCTTTGACGTTCAAGGCCCACTTCAGCTTATGAAGGGCTTCTCTCGCCTCATCCAGCTGCTTCTCCTGTTCGGTTTGTCTCTTCTTCGCGTTGGTCTTGATGTCTTTCAGGTCCTCTTCTTGAGTCCTCTTATACTCCTCAAATAGACGAGCGATCTCTTCCTTTTCCCGCCTTAGCTCTTTAATATTGTTGTCTTGTTGTTCACACAAGTCCCTCAGTGTGGTGATCTTCTCATCGTCAGACCTCCGTTCGTCGACAATGGTTGTGATTTCCCCCCTCATTTTAGACACAGCACGTTTGACTTCCTCGCCTTGGTCTCGCCAGTGAGAGGAGATGGCGTTATATCGGCCTTCCATCAACTGCGCATAGCTTGTTGCCTCTTCTACGCGGACCTTTGACTCGTTCTTGACCCTTTCTAGTTCGTCTTTCCAGCTTCTTTCGCTCGCCACTGCTGCCTGTGTTTTCCTCTTCTCGAGTTCCACCGCACCCGTAAGCGACTCTACCTGACGTTCTTTCCGAGCCAACAGCGTTTTTGTTACATTTGCTTCCAGCAAGCGACCCTCGTACTCGCTCATGATTCGCTCCATTTTGTCTTCTAGCAATTTAGCAGCCTGCTTGGCCTCCTCTGCGCGCAACCGCTCAATTTTGATGTCTCGCTTTAGGGCGTCATTGTCGCTAACAAGCTTATTGATGACGCGTCCCGTCTTTCCTAGGCCAGCTTTTCCAATTGTTGAATCCCATTGTCCATTGTCCATTTCTTCCGGCAGCATCGATGGGTCATGTACGAGGCACGGCTCAACCGCTCGCACGCCATTGCCGTGCCACCTTGAAGGCGTCGTCTCAGCTCCACTGTCCTGCTTTAACCTGGTCGTCGAAGGTGTCTTGTCTTGTTCGGCATCTGTGCCCGGCATGATTGAGGCGGTACCGGTGGCGGAACTGACGTTACTGGAAAGGGCACTGCGTCTGCTGTCGGGACTGGACTCGGAGCCGTCGAGACTGGGAACACTGCGAATAGTGGCCGACCTCGCAAGAGCGTGTTTCGCAGCGTTGTTTGCCGGACGCGGGGTCGTCATACTGTTTACCGTGCCGGTCGACGCTGGCGCAAGGGTCTTTGCTGAAGCATCTAGTTGTGCTTGGCCATGTGCAGGTTTCGGAGCTGCGAGAAAACACGTATGTATTAGAAGAAAGGTCGGTTTGGCCTTTTGAAAAGACGGCGGGCGTGAATGAAAGGGAAAGCAAGGCGGACTGTGCTCAAAGCGTTGTCCCCTTTGCGAGGAGGTAAGACTGAGGCTGACTGATGTGAGGGTGACAAGCCGAGACAAGCAGAGCACTCTCGAGGAGGCCAGGCCGGGCACCACGGATATCAGGGTCCTTGCGAGCAAATGTACGGTACAAAGGGAAGGGGCAATCAATCGTACCGTGCGCAGTGTCTCGATGGATAGCAAAGTCTCGCTTCTGTAGTCGCTTCATGAACATTTCGCAGAAGAGTAGATGAGTGCACACGTCGCCGTGTCTTGTTGCACGATCCCCGGCTCGAGTGATAGACGGTCCGTGGGTGGTGGATGTGTGTGTGGAGTCAGGAGAACAGGCGAGTTAGCGGCGGGTGGTCGCGGTGCTGTCAGGCACAGCGCCGCCATCAATTGATCGTAGGTGCATACACCCACTGATGTAATCTTGACAGTCTGTCTGGTGGCAGAAGCATACACTAACATACTACAGCACATATATCCTAATACATCTTGGTATAGATATCCATAGCTAGTTTCTCGGCCTGGTTAAATACTTTTACCTCCCACTGTATGTATACTCTTTACTTTGGAGTTACGGACAGGCCAGGGCGTTGGAACGGGCTCGACTCTGGAGGAGGGTGTTGTGAGGCCGTCAAAGGGGCGGAGCTGTCGAATGCAAGCAGCACCCCGGACGATGGCAGTAAGCGCGGGTGCAGAGCAGAGAGTCCTGCGGCAGTCACTCTTGTACTGTAATGAAAAGGTTATGGAGTCAAAAAAAACACGTTCCATCGGCGGCCAGTTCAGGCTTCTGCAACGAACCATCGCCAAAATTCCGACGAAAGCCCATCCGGTCGGCCTATTCCCGGGAGGAAAAGAAAACATTGAAACCATAATTCATCCGCAAGCACACCAATGCTCCCGCCGAGAGTCTCGTCGGCTGTCATTTGTCAGTTCTGACGCGGCCAGCAGCACCACAGACAGCCCTCTCTGTCTGGGCTCTTTGTCTCTCCATTCATCCAAACAACAAAAACGGAGTACTATTATTACATACGTATTATTATTATTGCCAGGGGCTCTGCATGCATAATGCAGGACACCCAGCCCGGTCCTGGGCGGGGCCGGGACAACAGGCTGCCACTAGCTTGCGGTGGGCGCTGTGGGTGGCGCAAAGCCAATTCCGATCCGATCAATGCTTTGACCAAAGTCATTCCAATGCCTATGTCAGGGCAACCACGTCCATGTCTGCGTCTCAGTTTTGGCCATCTCCACCATCACGCGATCTGGCAGAGCTTAGTAAAATGTACTGCATCTCAACTACTTATCTGAATCGTACCAAGCCCCGTGAATGAATATACAGACGCTTTCTTGAGTCTCAACCCCGTGTCTGATGCCCCCTCATTCCCTCTCATATTCTCTATTGGCCCCTTGTGCCTGCCTCTATTGCCTTTATCAACCCGTCTCCGTGTACAAAACTGTCGAGTGTCAAACTCATCATTGATGGGAATAACGTCCAGAATCCCAAGATACCTCTCTCATTCCCGAGTGAACGCCTGTGAAATGCCTCGTATGATACCGCAAAATCATCTACAACGTCGTCTGTGCGCGCTCTCCCCCGAGAACAATTCCCACTTCCTGGGAAGAAGACCGGGAAATCCACAATGTACGACCAAAATTACAATGGCGAACATCCTCCAAAGCTCTCCTCATGTCGCAATGGCTGTTCCTGATGATTCTAGACCAGTGCTGTCTCTGTTCGCCTTGGCCTCGGCCGCTTCCACGAATCCAGGCCGATACTTGGACAGGTACTTGCCTGCCATTGGCCTGGCATCCTCAACTAATCGAGGTTAGCAAGAGGCCCAGAAGAGACCATGGGGGGAAAATAAAGGGGGGGGGCATAAGAAATCTTACATTCTGTCCAGATGTCCTGAACGGTATCGAGAGCCATTTCTTTCACAGGAGGCCGCATCATAGCCAAATACAACAAACTCGTCAGAGCTAGCTGCGTAACGCTAGGGTCACGGCACATGTCTTTGACCCTTGACAGCATGGCACGATTCAACTCGGGTATTTCGCTTAAAAACCTGGTCAAAACCTTGTCTTGTGGGTGAAGGTAGGGAAGAAAGCCGTTTATCAGTCGTAATGTGTTTTTCTCGTAGTTTCTGGGGTAGTCCCCGCCCAATTTAGCTTGCATTTTGTCATTGTACCATTCCTCGCAGAGCCATGACACGGCGACATCGATATGTTTTCGGAAATCCTCCATAACATAGTTGTATATAACTTCGCGAATATTGTTGCCAAGGGACGGTTGCCGCGACGATTCGTCTTCTTCGCCTTTTACGGAAATTTCCTCTAGTCCAGTGGATGACCGCGTGGCAAGTCGGGTTAGTATGGTCATCCAGGCGTCCTTGCTCCCCGAGCTTGCTGCCAGACGGATAAATCCAGCCTTATGCTTCTTGGCCGCAGGTTCCTCCAGTGATTTCATCATATCGACCACCTTTGCTACTGTTCCACTTCCAGCGCTAAGTGCCGTTTCAGGTGTAAGTTGAGCAGGCTGAGGTAAGCTGAATGATGCCAGAGCTAATGAACTATCCAAAGCTGTGAGTTCAGCAGGAAGGGGCGGCGATGCTCCATCTAGCTTGTTCAAAATTTGCTCGGTATCTTCTGCCTGATAGAAATCGGGTTCGTAGTCATCGTCGTCTTCGTCGACGCCAAGCGGTGCAGTATTAGGATTCAATTCCGGAGCAGGTGCATTAGCCAACGTGGTGAGCCGTCCACGTACTCCGTCAACAGCTTTTGACAGGAATTGAGAGTCTATACGTGATAATGCTGTGACTGTGACCTTTGCTATCATGGCAGCTGGGACTTGTGACAAGTCAAATGACTTCAAACCATCGTGGCCAACAAGTGTAAACATATCGGCCAAGCTGTGTGGCCCAGAGCCAAGGGGTGGAATTTGTGGTATATATGACTCAGCCACTCGCTGGCGTTTGGCATCATAACCGTCGTGTTGCTGTGCTTCCAGTGGTCGCTTCCTGCTAGAGTCGTCCAGAACATCTATCACCATACGTGCCATGCGGTCAATATGCTGGTGTATTCTCGGTACCATTGGATTATGAGGATCTCGTTTAGTGACATGAAGGAGCAGTAATCTCGCAGTTTTCTCCATGGACTTGATCATGACTTTGCTCCTCGGTGTCAGGGGCGAGTTTGCTAATTGAAGAGGGTTGAAGCTAAGTAATGCGTTAAGAATTCGGCTCGATGTCGCGGGTCTGGTCCGTACAAGAATTGACAGGCTGTTCAGTGTCGCATCCACAACAAGAGCATCACTGTGCTCAAATTAGCCTCATTTATCAAGTTTGGGTTTCCATCACACTTACGTGCTCTCTTGCAAAACGACAAGCATACGATCTAAAAGTCCCGACGCTTCAGCCTCGAGGTTTCTAGGATCGAGTGACTGATGGTTAGGCGGAACCTTGTCTAGTGAGATGTCGAGAGTACCGGCGTGCTATAATCCATATCAGATGCGTGTAAATGTAGCTCAAAGATAAAAGAAAATACGCACTCGAAACTCCGCCCCCGTTGAGACGGTCTGCGCAAGAACCACCCTCTGGGCGAACTTAATGCAGCTAATCCTTACGGTTGGAACAGCACTCTCCCACAATCGCAATATTTTCTGCTTGATACTCAACATCTTATCCCATGTGACCGTATCGTACCCATTATTTATACTGCGACATATCACGGATTAGCGCATATTCTCAAGGCTATGCTGGGTCAACTTTCTGACACGGAGGCCTGTCCGTCCAACTTACATCCATCGCAAAGCCAGCGGGTAAATACTCGCCGCCGTCAGAATAACACTCCGCAGCACTTGCGGATCCTCCCTCTCATTCTGCAACAGAGATTCCACCGTCGCCAGAACATAGAGCTGCATCGTTTCCTTCTCGCCGTTGGGGAGTGCAGGCGTTGAAAAAGCCTCGGCCAGGAATTCCGCTCCCCATCGTCGCAATTCAACCTGCGCATTGGGTCCAATGATTGGAAGAAGACCTCTCACCACATTCGGATAGTACTTTACATCCCCCAGAACGAGCTTTCGCGCGTCATTGAGCTGGCGGATCTGCTCCGGCACCGATAGGTTGGAGCTCATTCTTGCAATATGTTTAGGCCGCAGCCTCTCGTCGTCGTTTGGTGTTGCTACTCAAAGATGAAATCAATGCTCAAGCTCGGCTCTGATGAAGGTGCCCGTTTGTGAGATGTCGTGTGACGAAAAGGCGCTACATAAGCATGGGCTCGATCGTCGTCTTGAACGTCGTGAGGCAGCTTTGTGGTCGCGCGACAAAGCCTCGGGGTGCCGAATCAGCTACCTTCCACCATCCCCCATGCTCTGTGTTCCAATCGTTGACTCCCGTACTGCCCGTCAAGGTAAGGTCCAAGCAAAACTCGTGCTGCCACGGTCCCGGAATGTTGTCTGGGTATAAGTGCCTTTTGTTGGAGGTGCAGTCAAGGTTTTGGCAGCAGCCAGGCATGAGACGCGGGTTGACCCACCCCTGTCATGGGGCCCAGCTGCAGTCTGGCTGATGCCGCCGTGCCTGGCCTCAGCTCCCCTGTGATGAGTGTACATTTAACCGATAATGAGCCGTCCGGCACCTTCAACTTCGGATTATAGATCGTACCATACGCAACTCTGGACATTGTTGCCAGGCTGGATTCACAGTGTATTGTGTCCACAACTCGCTCTGCTCAACTTGGGGCTCTGTCGAAGCACGCTGAAACCCTTTGGCCTCTTAATATCGATATTCAATCAACATGGCTGGGTTCGCAATCCCTCCAAATTTCCACGTCCGGCAAACCAGATTCTAACCTAACATCAGAAGCAGCGGACACTCAACATACTATGATCGCCGGTATCGCCAGGGCCCGGCGCTTATTCGCGCGCGCCGGCCTTACTTGTTCAAGAATGCATTCACTGGCCTGGGTCTTCTTGCCGTTGTAGGGGGCATATGTAAGGGACTGGTCAACACGTTGCCTGGATCAGCATCAACCGTCTGACTCGTTGATATAGATTGGTACACACTAAAAGCTGTCGGACAAGACGATTTTGACGATGTTAAAGTCCCAGATGCGCCGCAAAATCCCGTACCCGCAAAATAGAGAAAGCAACTACGAGCTTTATGGGATTTTATGCCACGGACAATGACAGGCACCATCAACATCGCGACAGAGAAATCCAACATGGATTAACAATGATTGCATCAGGAGATATCGAATGGGGAGATTGAAATTTTATGTGTGAATGCAAAGTACAAGACTGTCTTGATGCAGCTACTTTGCTAACCATAAACGCCTCCCATGACATGAGACCACCCACCCCTTTGTATAATAGCGAGATATACCACCATCGCCATCTTTTCGTGCTATGTATGAATAAAACGGAAGGCAGATTGCGTAATTCCATTACACAAATATTCCCACCTGTTCCTAAGCCGCTGATTTCTTCCCTAATAATAATTCATCCGAACAACAAATGCAAGCCGCGCCACCCATGCAAAACTTTTTTCGACTAGGTTCTGGTCCATGTCAAGTTTTGTCCAAAGAAATAAACACCATATATACCAAACCAAAGCCAACATAATGTTCTGGGTATCATTTATCCGTTGCTGAAAGCATTTCGCCGGCACAAGTCCAAAAGAAAAGCAAGGCCGCCTCCCCAACTACATCCTGGGGCTTCACAGCTTAGCGCCTATACAGCTGCAGCTTTTGAGCTTCTGCCAATATTTGGTATACTTGCAACTCGCTTCATCTGGTGTGCTGCGGGGCTCAATACGGACCGTGATAGCTCAGGTGGTTCGGACATCTGATGAAGCAAAGCAGGCGACTTGCGAATTGGCGTCTGGCTATCAATCATCGTTTTCACCTCTGCATGCGCAGTTGGCGCATGAGCTGTGTGTTGATTCGGCCGCCTATCTGAGGCCGTCACTGCTTGTCGGCTGTTAGTATGAACTGCTAATTGCTGATGCGCTTTGTGGGAAGAGTGCTTCGGGTTCGCCCATGGCGTGTCCTTGATGAACTGCTCTCCCGCGGGACCTAAACGACTGAATGTAGGGTTCGGGTAATCATCTCGCAAGTGAGCTGTACCTCTCTGCCGGCTCCGTCGGACTTGCTACAGTTGGAAATATAGTCAGATGTGATTCTAATGGTTTGCAGGCAGTAGAAGATGACAAGGGGCCACTTCCTTACCTCGATGGCGCCAAAATCAGCATCCACCTCCGCTGCCGAAGCCCCTTTTAGTTCAGGGCCGGCAGGGAAGCCCTCATATCTGGCAATTCCCGCCAGAGTGGAGACTTCTGTGTTGTACGCAACCGCATTTCGTACTCGTTGCACGTGGTCTTTGGGGAAGAGTAGCCCATAATCTGGGAGACTATGCGCAGTCCTTCTCGCTGTTTGAACCTCGTACCATTGGCGGTTGAGAGATTCCAGCGCAGCCTCGCGTTTTTCTCGAACAGCCTGAAAATACTGGCTCCAAACTTGGGCTCGTATTGCCACAGCACGTCGTTCGTGGGCCTCGATTCGAAAGACGAGTTCGTGGTTCATCTCCCGTACTCTCTTGTCTAACCGGTCATCTAAGCATTGCTTCATATTTAGATACTCGGGGTGCGTTGGAACGGGCGCAAGCAACGATTGCTCCTCCTCCTCAAGTCGTTGTAGACGGTCTTTGTATAGTCTAGGACGGTGTGAATTAAATATCGTGAACGCTTGAAAGCAAAAGAGATGACAAACCTGTCTCTAAATAACCCAAACATTTCTTCAATATGCGACCAATCCTTAAAAGCCGCGTTCTTTTTCTCAGCTGTGATCAGATTAGCAACATGGGAGTCGAATTTAGAACTAGTTGGCAGAGCTAGGCCATGACCTACCCTCCTCAATGCTTTTGGCCGCCAGATCAGCTTCGTCTGTGTCGCCCTCAACGTCTTGATTTCTCTGTTCCGTGTCTTCATCTTCCACGACGTCTATTTGTTCGCCATTGGGGTCGGGCCCAGGTGTGTCACTAGGTGAGTTATCACCAGAGCCTCCTTTCCTCTTGGAACCGTTTCGCGTAAGTTTTTTAGGGACTCGAGATTCCTTCTCCGGGAGCTCACCGTCGGTGGGTGCGTCTTGATTTGCTGCAGAGATGTCGTCCTCTTCACCGGCAGATTGATCCCCGCTTTGGGGGATCGCCGGCGTTGTGTCGTCGTCAATGGAGGTATCCACGTCCGCACCAGTCTCGGCGGCTCCGAGTGAAGTGATTCGCTTTCGCAACGGCTGATCTGACTCGGATTGGTCTGCCATGGGCGAACGCTTTCTTTTCCTCTCTTGTGAGTCTCGTTTGGCGTCGCCGTCGACACTAGTGTCTTTGCTAGCAGAGGGTTTCGTAGGAGAATCGTCGCCAGAGACCACTGACGCATCGTCGGCCGACAACGACTCGTCGTCTCGGTTGTTATCATCATCGCCAATCAGCCCGGAGGCGCTTCTTAGCTTGCTAGGGGTGTGTTCGAAAATCTGGCCTTGGTTGTACTGATCAACTACCACGTCTCGACGTCGTTGGTTCCGCGGTGTGTCGTAAAGCCTTTCTGTTTCAGCCTCGGTATCATTGGCCTCTGAATTGTCGTCAGAATGGGCATCGGATAGAGCGCTTTCGGAGTCGGATGCGCCATTCTTGGTGTCGGCTTCTGGCTGGTCATCCCCACTGGCATTCGAGTTGTCGGCGTCATTGTTGCGGCCGTTCATCTGCATGTGCTCAATGTCCTCATCATTGGCTTCGCCGTCTTCAACCTCACTGAGAGGACTAGAAACGTTGCTGTCCTCAATATCAGCTTCACCGGGCCCTGGAGGCGTCACAGTGCCGCGCACAGAAGTGGTGGCCACCATGACTACTCGGGCTCCTTCGGTGGACGCTCGATCGTGTTGAAAGTGTGCTTCTGCTAGATGAAAAACGCAGTAGGGCCGGAACTGCAGTCTTTCTCGGAGGAAAGACGGGCTCTTTGGCGGTGCGAGCAGGAACGAGGCCTTTCTGGGAGCTCTGCTGGGCAGCACCACACACAAGCCCAAGGTCTGGCAGAGAAACGAGGACGGGTGGGTGATGCGGCAGAATCTGCAGTTTGCAGCGAGGTGGTCGGGTCGGCCTAGCAATGGAATTGGCAAAGACGGCACAAACAGGATGTAAAAGAAACATTCACAGAGCAATCGTAGTAACGGAGGGGGGGAGGAGCAAAGGTGTGGTGACGAAAGAAGAGGAAGACATGGACCGAGAGGGCGGGCGGCTTTCGCGCAGAATCGGCGGCGTCTGTGACAGTTCCGTCTCTGGGCAAATAAACTACGACCTTGATTACTCTGTACGGAGTAGCGCTGTGTGTGTGCGGCGTGGACGCTCAAGGGTGGGCGACAGCGGTGGGCGACAGCGCACCATGTGGTGACCAAGCCCGCGGTTGGCGGACCACCAACTCGCACCTGCCCATTTGATCGCTGTGCAACATGGCTATGGATGGCATTCGTACAGCGCATACAGCGTACTCCGTAGTAGCAACGCTGACAGCGGGCAGGCAAATGGTGGGACTCCTGGCGGTGAGTCGCGGCACAATAGAGGTCATGGGGACCTTGCACGGCCAGCCGCGAGCCTGAAGCCAATGACGCATTCTTCCGGCCGCAAGGCTCTGGCTGGTGGCTGTGGTTGTGGCCCACTTGGCCTGGCCTCAAGTGCACCTGCTCTCCGACTGGGGGTCCAACGTCCCAGAAATTTGGGGAATATTTATCGATTATTTTTTTTTTTTTTTGCCGCAGATAGGGTCAACTGACTGGCTGACAGCGAAGCCTGCAAACCAAGTCTTCTCAAACAACACTGACGCTTGGTCGCACAGCCAGTCCTCCCGAACTATGGCTAAAAAGTATGTTGAGGCTGCAATTGATCATCTTTTGGTTCTCATTGCTGTTCTTTTTCCATTCATGTCCAATAATCATTTGACTAACAAGGCTCAGAAGCTCAGTGTTGCAGGCTTCGTCCAAAGCAATTGACCCCACCCTCGACGCCTTGTTTGCCAGCAGTGTACGTGCATGAATACATTTGATCATTATCATTATTATCTGTTGGTAGTTTAATTGCAGCTAACGCCTGACAGTCCGGTCCTGTACAAGCTCCCTCAGCATCTCGCTACTCTGCGTTACTGGAAAAGAAGCCCCGCGAGACCCTCAAGTCAGCAACGGAGACCGAAAACAACGAAGATGAGGATGCGGCAGAGGATGTTGAGGATCTCTCAGAGATTAGCGAAGAACTAGAATACGACGAGGATAAGGATAGTGAAGAAGATTCCTCAAGTAATGAGGACAGTGATGACGATGCGGGAGAGGACGAAAATAGTGAAGAAGATCTGGTAGAGAAAGGGGAGGATATTTCCATGGCGGAAGGTGAAGACCAAGTTTCGGAGGCAGGTATAGATGGGGACCAACCCAGACGTGAGAGAAAACGGAAGAGGAAGGACGACAACGAAGATCTGGAAGCAAAGTACATGGCCGAGTTGACAAAGGATGACGAAGAGGAACCCTCGGGCAAGCGACAAAAAGCAGAGGAGAAGGACGATAAGGACGAGGAAGATGTGGTTCCAGTTCACGAAAGCTTGGCAAAGAAATCTACAGACTCGGATATCGAAAAGGCGTCACGAACAGTCTTCCTGGCCAATGTCTCAACAGAAGCCATCTCCTCTAAAGCTGCCAAAAAGACCCTTCTCACCCATCTCTCCTCCGTCCTGGATCCGCACGGCATGCCTGTCCAAAAACTCGAATCCATCCGCTTCCGATCTGTCGCCTTCTCTACGGGCTCCATGCCCAAAAGAGCTGCCTACATCACAAAGTCTCTCATGGGAGCCACGACCAAATCTACCAACGCCTACGCTGTCTTCTCTACCCCAGCTGCCGCCAGACTCGTCGCCTCCAAGCTCAACGGCACCGAAGTTCTAGGCCGTCACATTCGTGTAGACAGTGTTGCGCACCCCAGTCCCACAGATCACCGTCGGTGCATATTTGTCGGCAACTTGGGCTTCGTTGACGACGAAACCGTCGTCAACACCACCAAGGAGGGCGAAAATGTTGAAAAGAAGCGCACCAAGGTTCCCTCCGATATCGAAGAAGGCCTCTGGCGAACATTCAGCAAGACAGGCAAAGTTGAGAATGTCCGTGTCGTTCGCGATCCCACGACCAGAGTCGGCAAAGGCTTCGCATACGTCCAATTCTACGTAAGTTTCTCTGTGTTTTTTCTTCTTCGTTTTTTACGCCCCAACGCAGCCGCCGAATCTCTTTCACCCATAGTTGACCCAGGCACTACAGGACGCCAATGATGTCGAAGCGGCTCTCCTTTCCGACGGCAAAAAATTCCCTCCCATGCTCCCCCGCAATCTTCGCGTAACCAGAGCCAAGGACCCTCGCAAGACCGCCCGCACACAGGAGCGAGCTCTGGCGAAGGCCGTCGCGGCCGACAGCAAGTCCCGCAACACAAAGTACTCGCCGAAACTCACTCCCGAACAACAAGCTGCTGCCGGACGAGCAAACAGGCTCCTCGGCCGTGCAGGAGGCTTCATGCACCGCAAGAAATCAGGCAGCGACGGTGTCAACACCATGCCGAATCAAAAGGTTGTGTTCGAGGGCAACCGCGCATCGTCCAAAGATGGAAAACCGAAGGATTTGAAGTTTGGTAAGAAGAAGGGCAAGGGGAGGCCTCAGAATAGGGCGACCAAGAGAGCAGCCGAGTGGAGGAAGAAGTCTTCATAGAGGCTAGACTTCATGTTTTTTTTTTCCTTTTTCTGGCGTTTACATCCATTTATAGGCATGACCGGCTAACAAGCATGGGCATATTGAATACCAAGATTTGTCTCGTCATGTCTCAAACACTTTCACATGACTGCAGGTGTTCCTCGGAAAGAGTAGATCAGCCATTGACATGATTGTAGCGCCAAAAAGGATGAAATGAAAAAAATACAGCTTCTCGCGAACCAGGACATGACACAATATAAATACGCATAAAATAAAAGAGTCAAAGGGATATCTCAACATCAATTTCGCCTGCCTGCCAAACAAACGAGGCGGACTGCCTATATATTAGGTATGGCGCTCAATTAATAAATGAAAAGGCTTTTTTTCCCACTTCCCAAAGGATCCTATATTCGTTCCAGTAATCTCCATCGTTACTTTGCCCATCTCGATATTATTGATACCAAGGCCATTAGGGTCAAAATCTCCGTTCAACAAAGTATACTGAGCATACTAGGAGTCTTTTACTGCTTGACAGTCCAAAAGCTCAAAGATAATCGAGACTCCAGCTCTGTAAAGAGGCAGAAGTGTAGCGAATGAATCATCATCCTTAGTATTCGAGCTCCTCCTCGGCATCGATGCCATCGGCAGCAACCTCCTCATAATCCTTCTCGAGGGCAGCCAAATCTTCACGAGCCTCCGTAAACTCACCCTCCTCCATACCCTCGCCAACATACCAGTGCACGAAGGCGCGCTTGCTGTGCATAAGGTCGAACTTGTGGTCAAGTCGGGACCAGGCCTCGGCAATTGCGGTGGTGTTGGAGAGCATAGAGACAGATCGCTCGACGGAGGCAAGAGCGCCGTCTTCGGCGGGGGCGGGGACAGCCATGGGCTTCTGGTAGTTGATTCCGAGCTTGAAACCTGTGGGACACCACTCGACCAAGTTAAAGGAGGCCTTGGCTTTGACTTGTGCAATGGCGGCAGTGCAGTCGCGGGGGACGACGTCGCCACGATACAAGAGAGCGACAGCCATGTACTTGCCGTTGCGAGGGTCGCAGACAACCATCTGGTTGTTAGGCTCGAAACCTGTTTCAATCGCCATGTCAGAACAAATACCCAGGGGTCCAAGGGAAGTCGTTAAGGTTTGTGGGGTTTATATACTTACACTGGAAGGTGAGGTCTGCAACCTTGAAGCTTTCGTGCTTGCTCTTGGAAGCAGAAACAACGGGGGCATAGCTGATCAATGGATAATGGATACGTGGGTAAGGAACCAGGTTGGTCTGGAACTCGTTGAGATCGACGTTGAGAGCACCGTCAAAACGCAGAGACGAAGTGATGGAGCTCACAACTTGGGCGATCAAACGATTGAGATGCTCGTGCGAGGGCCGGGTGATATCCAGGTTGCGACGGCAAATGTCGTAGACAGCTTCGTTATCGACGAGGAAAGTACAGTCCGAGTTCTCAATGGTGCTGTGCGTGGAGAGGACGGCATTGTAAGGCTCAACAACCGAAGTATTGGTACGAGGCGAAGGGTAAACGGCGAACTCGAGCTTGGTCTTCTTGCCATACTCAGTGGCAAGGCGTTCCAGCATGAGAGCACCGAAACCAGAGCCGGTGCCGCCACCGAAGGAGTGGAAGATCAGGAAGCCCTGAAGAGAGTTGCAGTTGTCTATCCCAAGTTCCCTCGAATTAATTTCAAAATACCACTACCAGACTAGAAGACGGGGAATCTCCCCCTCCACGTCGTAGGTAATGTGGAGAGCCCGCCTCGGGTTGTATTTACTCACCAGTAACGCGACGAACGCGCTCCATGACAGTGTCAACCATTTCCTTTCCAATGGTGTAGTGGCCACGGGCATAGTTGTTGGCCGCATCCTCCTTTCCGCTGATCAACAGTTCGGGGTGGAAGAGCTGACGGTAAGAGCCGGTTCGGATCTCGTCAATGGGAGACGGGTCAAGATCCATAAAGATGGATCGAGGAACGTGCTTGCCATTGCTGGTCTCGGTGAAGAAAGTCTCGAAAGAGCCTGGGTCGCCGACATCCTTGGCGTTGGGGTCAGGGCGGCCATCAGGGCCAAGGCCGTGTTCGAGGAGGTAGCTGTATCGACAATTGTTAGAAATATTGTTTCAAGCCTGAGCGGAGTGTATAGATGGCATGTAGCTACTAGGATAGCGACGTACAGCTCCCAAGCAGAGTTACCCAGCTGGACGCCAGCTTGGCCCAGGTGAAGGTGAAGAATCTAGTCATAGCCAGGGCGGTCAGCAGAAGCTCAGCTATACAAAAGGCAGCAAAGGCAAAGATGGAGGCAGAGAGAGAAAGAGAGAGATCAGGGGAACATGGAACAGCTATGGTGGACGTGGTGCTGGCCCATTGAGTGACGGACATGTAGCAACGCGAGCACAGCGGCAGCTCATGACTTTATCAAATCCTTACCTCGCCCTTCATTTTTCGTATACACGGTTGTAGAACCGGTCGACGGCAAAGCTATTTCGAGATGCTTAGAGACGGTTGGACGAACGAGGCGCACAGCGCTGTGGTAAGAGGAAAGGGACCGCTCGAGCAGACAGGAGGTGGTGACGATGATTTGCCAGCAGGCGACACTCTCTACCTGGGACACGCTGTGGGCATATGGCGGGGTCGATGTCGTCCAACAACTGGAACTAGAGCAATTGAGCACACGGCGCCACAGGGGCAGCGGGTGCTGAGAGTGGAGAGACAGTTTGCACCAGCAGTACCTGGTACCTGCGCCAAACCCTGAATCCCGGCAGGCTGCAAGGTCACGTCGACCGCTCACCGCTAATTGGCGGCCGACCGGAGCGCTGCAGCGCAAGCCTCCATTGAAAGTGGTGAGGGCCCCGACGTCTCCAGAATGCAGGGGCCGTGGCTGGCGCTAGAGCCTAGCTGCCTGGTAGCCTGACAGCACTGAGATTGACGGCCCAGTCTCCAATGTTGATTGATGCGCCCAGTCAAGTGCCTGCTCCTCGGCAACTCGGCCACGCGCTGTTGTGTCTTGTGAGGCCGTCAATCCTGGTCTGCACATCGATGCGGTCAAATGCGTGCTAGTCCAGCTGCATCATCAGATAAAGACTGGCCAAGATATCTTGCAAACGGTCATGCCACCTCTACATTTCCACTAGCGTATTGTATTGACGTACTACTACAGCAACATGGAGACGGGCACCAACGACCAGACAACATTGAGCTGCTCGAGTGTCTGCCAATCGGACGGTCTGACTACTGATGTACAATCTGCTGGTTCTCTACGAGGCCGTTCAGACCCGTCCGCCTAGAAGCTTGAGGCATACTTTGATGGTGAATTTCTGAGACTGTACCGTATTCACTATCGTTAATGTTTAATGCTTTGAGGTCAAGTCAGTATGCCGCAGAACCTCAGCATCATCACCTCATCATGCTAGAAAATACTCTAGCCAGTTCCATGTTATACCATCTATCCATGGCACTTGGGAACTCGAGCCATAAAATATATCATTCGTACGCACAAGCATTGTCACCAACAATGCTTAATGAAGATTCTCGCCGTAGTCTTCACAGCAAGGAGATGAGTATGCGTGGACAGTGGCGTTTAGATGAAACTCGAAAGGACAATGCGGATAATGCATCCGGAACTGGCTTTACTATATTGTAATGCGCGTCAAAGCCCGCAATGCAAAAATTCCTGGTCATCTACTCACCTGTTTAGTGAATCGGTTTAATCAATAGTACATGTCATCGCAGCCCTGAACAACACAACGCTGGCAATTCATTCCCTCACCAGCTATCCTTTTCATGGGCTGCAAGGGGCAGTGCCTCTGCCCTTGGTCGAGAGAATAGACAGTCACAGCGAAATTAGCGTGTTGTTGAATATGTCCGTAGGCAATGCAAACCATTTTGTAAATATTTCCCACGAATGCGACTGCGCGATCGATTCTAGTTACGACATATGAATACCTAGGTACTTAGCCGATGCCTCGTGTTTATACGCCGAATGCCATGCAAATCCATCCATAAAATGTTCCGACTCAGGTATACGCCAAACGCCCCAAAAGGTATCGTGCGAAACAAGTAACAAGATCTATCCCTCAATTTATGACCGACGGTGCTTTCAATGCCTGGGCGCCAATGGCTCATGTGGCAAGGTCTCCTGCATTTGCAATTCTTCGATGCGTTGCTCTATCGCCGCCTTCTGCTCGTTGAGCGCTCTAATTTGTCCGTCTCGCTGTCTGCCACTATAGGCATCGCGGCTTTCGGGAATCCTCCTCGTGCGACCCGGATCGTATGCGGGTGGCGGCTCATGTCGCTCGTATGGTGCTTGTGTACTAGAGATGGTGGAAGACATGCTCAAACCTCCCGCGTACGGGCCATCGCATGTCGATGGCCCGCGACGATGCATAGTTTTCAGGTCTCGCATCAGACGGTCCTTGGTCAAACCCTCTCGAGACCGGCGCCTCCTGGCAAGGATATAATAGATTAGGCAAAGGCAGAGCAATACGAATGCGCCGGCACCCACGGCGATGCCAATACGGGCACCCATGGACAAGGCGCGAGGTACGCCATCTTCATCTGAGCCGATTCCCAGTTCCTTCTTGTCCTCGGCTGTAAATTGCACTTGAATGGTGCTGACTGCCAACATGCCGCTATACAACGTTGTTGTAGACTGGGTGAGAACATCGTATGTACCTTGTATCGCGTCGTAGGTGATGGGGACGGCTAGGCCTGTCGCCACGGAGCGTCTACAATCTGATCCATTCAAAGTATATCCACTTACGTAGGTCAGCGTGCAAATCGACAACGGCAGTTGGTTGGTCAAGACTTACTAGGAGCAACAAACAGCCGTGGTTCTGTCTATATTCGATTGGACTGATGCAGTCGTCCACCCACCAGGGCACGTACCAGGACTAAATACGCCTGTGCGACCATATGAGAACATGCCATTAGGATAACACGACAAAGTGCTGGCTCCGGGCATGGGCTCGAGGTCCAGAAATGCGACGGCGCCTGGCGAGGCAGTCTCCTCTGGGTGACTGACAACATACGTCCAGGTGCAGCTCTGAGGACTTCCCCATGGCGTCGTCAACGCTGGAAGGGTTGCGGTTGTTGAGGTAGGACTCGTACGTGTTGCAGACAGCAAGGTCGATGTGGGTGGTGTGGGAGGAGATGGCTGAGTCGAAGTAGTAGAGCCAAGTGCTGGTTGAGGAGACGCCATTCTGTGGCGATCGACACCAACGGCGAGCTGTCCCGCCGGTTATGTGATATGTCTTTGCAGTCGACCAAGACGTGGCTCGTTGTTTACGGACAAGGGTTTTCGAAGCGACGATATGGTCATTTGCCAGCAGCTGAAGATGCTTTTCTGCGTGCGCAGGGACACATGGCCTTGAAGACGTCTTCCAAAGTTGGTCTTCTAAACTAGGCCGCGAAGATTCAGCAGCTCGATTGACGACATATACGCAGCGCCCTCTATCCAACAGAGTCTGTACCTAGGCTGATGACGAGGGATGGTTGGATAGGCGAGGTTCTTCGGGATGGCTGATTTGATGAAGCGGGAGCTTTAGACGCGGCACGCATGAATGGCCAACCAAGACAGAGCGTAGAGCAAAACCGACGAGGAAGGACAAGGCCGTATATGAATGCAACATATCGCAGCACATTGCTGTGCTGGAACCGCTGGGGGGACATGCCGGCTCAGCATGAAAGTAGTTTGGGGCTTGGGCTGGAGCTCCAAGGCTTGGCAGTATCTCATGACGGCGAAATGAAGACGACGCCGAGACTGCCAAGCCCAACAGCATTCAGCGCCGGACTGCCAAGTGCGAGTCCGCGTCGGCCAGCCAGCTGCTCAAGTGGCTCGGCAGTCCAACTTTTTCAAATCTCAAACTCAAACCCGCCTCCCCGACATGGCGATGCCGACGAACCCAGCCCAACAGAGGCGCCCCTTGTCTTCATCTCACAGCAATCGGGGCGAAGCTGGCCCATGGCTCTGATCACGGCGGTTTCCCATGGTACGCACAAGCCGGGCCGTGTATCAAAATAAATTGCTTCAAAGTGTCGATCTGGGCCAGTGCCTCGCAACACCAAGCCGCCGCGCTCGTTGCTCCAGCGTTCGCACCTGCTGTCGTTCGCGTTTGTGAATAATGACAACGTAACGCATTTCGTGGCGCACTTGGCTTGCCAAGACGCGCACAAGCTTGGTGGTACGCCGTACTGCCCAGTAGTAATTCCTCGTTACATTTGTTGTTGGTCGGAGCCGACTGAGGCTGGCACCGGTACTGCCCGCCGTCGCCCTGCATTCAATCTGTCTGATGAGGGAGCAAATACAAAACTCTATGTATGCGCATGCGGGGACGCGTTCTGAATAGTAACTGGTCTACCGAGCGCTTGGCGGTGATATGACACGACACCAAGACCACATCCGAGAGGCCCCTGAGCAAGCCTCGTACGGAGGAGCATGTACTACTTTTCTCGCCAAGGGAGCTGGGACAGGAGCCGACGTACGGAGTACAATAACACGGAGCACCAAGCATCGATTATGGAAGTTCCCAGGGCTTGGCCGCCTTTTGGTTGGACCAACACGGGGAACCCAAGCCATCCAGTGACATGTAATACTCCGTGGCGGTTTTTCAGTCCTCCTTTCGCTTGACTTTCGCGAGACTTGACTTGGGGCCCCAAGACAAGCATGTTTCGTCTACAGAGGACGGAGTACGTAGTGCCTGCTCGGCAATATACCGAGCGCTCCATAGAGTACGGACGAGACATATGTATCATTGTATGTACAGGTGGGTGGAGTGTCATGTTTGACCAAACCGAACAAATCCGTCGCCCAATATTGTATTGGTGAATACCTCATTTGCCAAGACAGACAGACCGGTCTCGTCCCATTCACGGTTGCTGTCTCAGAAGAATGTGCTGTCAAAAAAATTAACGTCATGGCAAAACCACCCGTGCATCAGAAAAGCAAGAGAACTCCAGATGAATATGCTGCGCCTTGTAAAAATCGAATGCCATAACGAACATCGGTCGCAAGACAAAGCTGCCGTGCGTCGAAGGTCCCTGGACAGTTTTTCTGTCGGTCAAGGCCCGGGAGGCGGATGACAACTGAGACACTCGGACTTGCGACAGCATTGATTCCTGGGTCGGGTCATGTGATTTATTTGGTTATGTAAGACGGTCCCACAATTTCAATCTGTGTGGGGGAAAGAGAAAAGAGGGTCGTCGCCTGCCACCCATACCACGTGATATGAGGGTCGAAGGGCACGAAAACCCTACGAGCAAAATTGGTAGTTTGTCAATCCGCAAGCGACTCAACAGCCTTCTAAAACGACTCCATCCCGGCCACCACATTCGCTCATCGATACCGTGCATCGATAGGCGAATCCGAAATCACCACAACCGCGATCATGGCTGACGAATACGTATGTCTAATTCCTCGATGTCCTCGAACACTTCCCGGGGCGCCGACAACGCGACGGCCGTGCTGGAGAGAGACGGGCAATTATATCGATATTGTCAAGTGGTATAGATACTGACCATGGTTTTGTACTGCAGAACGCCGAGGAGGCCGCTGAGCTCAAGAAGAGAAGAGCGTTCCGCAAGTTTTCCTACCGAGGAATCGATCTTGACAAGTATGTTGCTTCATACGGCCAAACCGCCAAATAGACTTTTTTATTACACATGCACCAATCCTTCACGCCATACGAAACGACCCCGATCTCTCTTTTCACATCATTGTCCAAGACCTAGCATGATTCTAATTTTTTCTTCTCAGCCTCCTAGACCTCAGCTCCGACCAGCTGCGTGATGTTGTCCACGCCCGCGCCCGCCGCAGGATCAACCGTGGCCTGAAGCGCCGCCCTATGGGTCTGATCAAGAAGCTCCGCAAGGCTAAGCAGGAGGCCAAGCCCAACGAGAAGCCTGACTTGGTCAAGACTCACCTTCGCGACATGATTGTCGTCCCCGAGATGATTGGTAGCGTCATTGGTATCTACTCAGGCAAGGAGTTCAACCAGGTGGAGATCAAGCCTGAGATGGTTGGCCACTACCTCGCTGAATTCTCTATCTCATAGTACGTCTATCTACCACTCAAGCATGATTCGAGCAGCAATGATGTGGATTGGATAATGGCCATATAAGCACAATTTGCTAACAACCTTTGCAGCAAGCCTGTCAAGCACGGCCGACCCGGTATTGGTGCCACCAACTCTTCTCGCTTCATTCCCCTCAAATAAGAAGGTCGTTTTGGTGCTGGTCTTGGGTGGTTTTTGCATTCACGGACATTTATGGGCGAAAAAGGACTGGGTCTGGTAGAGTGGCGATGCCTCTATCGAAGGTTGCTGTGATGACTATGAGTACCATGATAGTACAATAAGGATGCATCGTCGCTTTTTGCACATCTCTGTGTCTCGCAATTTGGTTTTGAAAGTCGTGCGCGATTGTATTATTCCTGATTGTGATGCATAGCACCAAGTGGACGAGCCACTCAAATATCGCTTGTAGATTACTGTGAACCATTGCATAACCTTCAGATATCGTAGCAAGAATGAGGGTCTCAGTGAGCCACAGCATCACCATAGAATCAAGCCGTAGCCATCTATTGCCGTGGGTATGTGCCGTCGTCCACGCCTTGATAGTACCTGCTTATCGGGATCACGCCAACTTTCCCATCGTCTCACAAATTTAAGCACAGGGTAGATGGCGTTCGCTTCCACTTAAATATATCTCTAAAAGAATAGCACACGAATGGATTTTGTCAATTTACAGATAGCTCCGATTCAAACTCGCATATTGCACCATCTTACGTCCGCAAGCGATACATGTATAAGACTTTGATTCCCCATTCACAAATACAATAACCTAGGAAATGCCGGTAGCATGAGGTTGTCCAGTCATCAAACATAGATGGCTACAATGAATGGTAACGTGGTAATTGCATAAAGGAGGAACCAAGACAGCCGCGGATGGATAATTACCAGGAACGAATACTTTATAAAAGGAACAAGAAGACGTCTCTTCTATATGGACATGATGCGATTTCCTTCCTATCGCGATTAACTATACAGTTTGCTTTCCACGGTTCTACGCCTTCTGCTCGGCCAATTTCCTCGCTTTCCTCTCCTCGTCCTGGAGGTGCTTCTGCTTATAGTGCTCCACCACATGGTCCAAGTTCACAAGATGACCGGCCTGAATATTCCTGGGAGCGTGAGATTGGAAAGCCCTGAAATAAGAAAGCGTCAGCCAACGTTTCTAGTCCCAATTACGCAGTGGCGAGAAGTGCGCTACTGGTTGACAGAGCCAAGGAAACATACTCAGGGTACGAAACGTCAACGAATCTGTGCTGGTTGGAGGCGTTCTCGAAGAGGTTTCGGTCGAACCCAGCCTGTTCCATAGCCTTGGTGTGCAGGGCATTGGTCTCCTCCCAGTCCTCCTTGCGCGAGAGATACTTATTGATCAGGCTGGAGACGGATGAGTCCTCGCCCTTCTTGGGGGCAAACTGATATAACAAGACACCTCCGAAGAAGGCGGCAACGGTGGCGATGGAGCCTTTCTGCAACGGCGCACCAGAATTCCCCCCCGGTTAGCCAGATTCAATGCCTCGCAATGGAGCGCGGTGCGGGTGGTGCGGGTGCGCCCTTTTCCCCCAGAAAACGTACCCCGAAAGACTCGTTGACCTTGGCGGCCTTGTGGTGGCCATGGGCGTCGGATGCGTAGGTGCGAGCTGTCCGCGGAAGCTGCCGGGCAATCTGGCCTGCCCTCTGTCGTGCGGCGAACATTTTGGCGGACCTAGCGTCGTCAATTGATGCTGGTCGTGGAGGGACGAGCTGGATAGGCGACGGGGCCAAAAGGTGAGGTTGTCTGGTGTTGCAAATCCACTTGTGTTTAGGTAAGCGGGCTCTGGCCAATCAGAGTATCGGCTTACATTTATCCCAATGGGGAGCGTTACACGAAGAGGACTTACACGATATCAACTTTGACAATTTCAGACTTTGCACGGGTGCAATCGGCGATCCAATCCCTGCGGTTGCTTTGACACTACCTTTTCTCACGAGACGTCTTACCAATCTCGGTTTTATTGTTCTCTGTGTACAAGACCATAGAAGGGTATCGCGCCGAGTGGTAAGACGTAGCACAATGTCGCACCAAAACACCAACGATGAACCGAACCTGTATAGAGGCCTCTGGAGAATGCTGTCCCCGGGCAAAGTCCCTCGCCCTCCTGGGACCCTGCAGAGACGGTCCTAGCGAGAAAGCCATGTGCCGGCGCCTAATCGCCAAGAATGCCAACGTGGCAATATCCAAGCGTGGTTGGCCAGAAGCCATGTCTCAAAAAGTAAATACCGATGAGAGACCGATGAGAGCAATGCGTCCGTAAAGTACAACACTGTGGCGGCGAATGGCCTCCTCCTTCTCCGCAACGGTGAGCATGGCTGCATTAACTTGTTTTTCTCACGCCCAATCGGAGAATCCCAAGGAAAGCCTCTTGCCGTCTTGCAGTCGATGAGCAGCCTGCATTTGGCAGCCCATGCAAAATCTCCCTCTAGGCCACCATCCCTAGACTCTGGGAATCTTATACCGAAGAGGGGACTGCTACTGATCCCAGAAGCCCGAAACCTGAACACCATTCGCAACAAGGAAGGGGGGAAAGCCACGATACTCGAATAACTGTGGAGAGAGTTTCGTCCTCCCCTCCTATGAAGGATCATTGCGTTCCTGCATGTGTAACACGACTATTTGTGACGAGCTCGAGACGGAAATTTTGTTTTGGGGTACGGTCCTTGAGCTGGGGAGAACAAAGGGGGAGGCCTCTTGTGGTCAGAAGTCGTGGCCAGCAACTCGGACTGGCTTCGTATAAAACGCCTCTTTCTTTTTTGTTGTATTTTTGCAATCCAACTTTTTGAACACATGTCAGATATGCCGTTTCGGTACCAGCAGCATCGTTGGCCAGTCCCATGACTTGGTTTCTTACCAATGGAAAAGACCATAGCATACTTCACAGCTCACGGCACTAACACGACTTCCAGACCTTGACGCAGGCCAGGGAAACCGAGAGTGCTCATCACAGATCGTGGTGAATACAGCTTCTAAACAAAAGTTAAGAGCCCGTCTTGAAGATATGGTGGAGAATCGGAGTGAACAAAACAAGCGCATGAAAAAACGATCGCCCTTTATGAACTGTGTGAATCATCAGCAAAGGGTTAAAAATGGCTGTGAAAACTGTCACGTCGTTAGTATACAAGACTCTTGCATCAACGCCTTCTTCGACCCTCGGTTCCTCACCATCAAGCACATCAAATACCCTCGCCTCGGAAACAATGGAATTCGCCCAGGTAGTGCAGAACTGCAACAAGTTTCGTTTCAACGAAGAGCAGGACTCGTTATTCCGGTTCTTCGTTTTATACCATGACAAGCCTGTGGGATATATTCTTCCAAGCTTCATCACGGAGATGAACTGGAATATCCGCGGATTTGAAATCGACCTAGACAAGAAAACCGTGCTCCTGAACATGGACCTTGATCCCGGCGAGTCGATCGCAAATGCTTGCGACAAGGCACTCGTGGATTTCTGCGCAAAAAACATCGACAAGATCGACCGGCTCGACCTCTGGCTTCAACAACACCACAGAAACGACGACTCCCCAGAATATCACCCTATCCTCGGGCTTCCACCCCAAATTTCCTGGCTAAAGGTCCCTTCGCCAGTCCGTGGAGTATTCGGAATCGTCACTGCGGGAGCCCATATGACCATGTACACCTTCAAGAGCGGCAACAGCATTCCGCACATCTGGGTCGCCAAGAGGTCGCCACACGTTACTTATGCCGGAAAATACGACCAGCTCGCTGCCGGTGCCATGGCACCCAGCGACGGAAATATCCCGATTAAAACCATGGCCAGGGAGGCTATGGAAGAAGCTGGCTTATTGGTCGACATGGAAACCCGCCAAGTGACGACAAAGCAAGGCGAGCGCTTGGGGAATCTTGATGCCGGCCGTCTGATTTCGTTTTACGACAAGAAGAATAAAATCGCTGGCTCCGAAAGTGGTCAGCTGGAACCGGGGGTCCGCTACACCTTCGAACTTCATGTGCCTCGGTGGTTTGAGCCAAAGCCCTGCGAGCCCGATGCCATTGAAGGCTTCCAGCTTCTTTCGGTTGACGAGGTGAAAAGGTCTTTGAAGGCAGGAGACTGGAAGCCTAATTCTGCACTCGTGATGCTCAGCTTTCTCGAGGAAAGAGGTCTCCTTGGTAATGGAGAAAGGTTAAGTCTGGATGTTTTAAACTCCATCTTGGAGTATGAAACTGTCTAATTCGACAACGTTTAATGCTGAGTATCGGATTTGCTCGTGCATCGAGTGAGCCCTCCAGAGTCCATATCTCTGGCCTAACCCCTGTCTTTGACGGCCATTTCCGGCCACGGATGGATGTTCCTTGAAACGTCACTACTGCTTACGGGGAATTGTTGATTTGCATTTTTGAACTTCTTTTTCTTTGTCTTTTTGTTTTCGGAAGGGCGCTGACACGACGTCAGGATCTTCTTGGATCACTGACGCAAAATATGCTGGGTACTTGCCCAGCTACCCTAAAGGGTTGCTAGACTAGGACAATTGCATTTTGTGCGCTCTGTTTTTTTGCCTATTTACATGTTTAATGGGGCAAAACACTCTGGTAAGCTTCTAAAAAATTCTCATGGGTAAGGAGTTGCATTGCCCGTTGTATAGACTTGTATCTTAATAAAGAATTCGTTATATTTCTGCTGTTACCATTGACCAACATTGACGCTCATGCTTTCGTCACGCGTACTACATTTCAGCTTTCATTAACTTACCTCAAACGCACTCTCGCATCAAGTACTAATAGCTTTGGTAACATTGTCATCCCACCACTGTCCCCAATCGACAATCTTCTTGTTGACTCTGGCATCTTCAGCTGCAAACACCAGCGCATGGCTACGAATGACATCATCAAGAGTACATCTCACAACCTCATTCTGAGCCTTCTCCCCATCCCATCCATGGTTCTTGACCTTGTCGCATGCCAGCACAAACTGTTGTGCAAGACCCGTATCACCGCCGCCGTGTCCAAGATCAGTAACAGTAGGCTCGTATGTCTTAGTCTCTCCTGTGGCAAAGTTCTCCACCACAATCTTCCTCGAGTCGGCGTGTATCTCGCCATGCTCACCGTAGAATGTGCTTACACGTTCGCACTGTCGCTTGGTCTGTGCGGACATATGGAAGGTGACACGCTTGGCAGGGCGTACGGACTCGGGCCAAGTGATGGTGACGAACTGTTCGTCACAGACATTGTTGTCTGTTTCGTAGACGCAGCGGCCATACCATTGGCGTTTGCTGACCTCTTCCTTGGGAGTCGATTCGTCCCAATCTTCGCTGAGGGTCTTGACCATGACCTGGCGGCGCTCTTCGTCCGTCTTGTAGTCCTCAATGTCGTGGACGACGATGTCAACGGGCCACTTGGTGTTTCCGCGCGCCAGCCCAATTCTGTCGCCCAGGTAGATGTTTTTGGCGGAGAACTTGCAACCGGAGTCTCCGAGGGGACATTTCATACAGTTGGTGGCATTTCCGGCCGCGGCAGGCTTGCGGCTCTTTTTAAAGAATTGCACTCCGCCAGTCGAAGTGATGTAGTCGGGGAGGTGTGGCTCTCCTTGGCCAGCTTTAGCCGGAGCTGAGACAAGCCAGAGCAAGAGATCGATGTCGTGACAACTCTTGGTCAGCAGAGATGGTGCAGAGGTCTTGTCATTCCTCCAGTTTCCTCGGACGAAAGAATGAGCAAAGTGCCACCATCCCACGGGTTCCGTGTGGACAACACTATTCACGTCACCAATCACTTGCTCATCGACAAGTAACTTTCGCAACATGAGATTGTGAGGGCTGTACCTTAAGACGTGCCCGATGGAGAAAATCTTGGAGCCTTTCAAGGGCTTGACAGCCTTGTACATTGCCAGGCAGTCGTCCAAGTTGGTCGCCAGCGGCTTCTCACACATGATGTGCAAATCTAGCTCGGCAAGAGCTACGACAACTTCCCTGTGCATATCATCAAGGACACAGACAAAGGCGCCGTCGACGCCCTCGGGGACCTCTTCACCCGCAGCAGCACGCTTTCGGCGGTCCTTTTCGTAGTCGACAAACTCGTTCCAGCTGGTAAAGGACTGCCCTTCTTGGGGGTTGCCGCTGCCCCAGATGTATTTCTGACCAAGGCTCTCTCGCTTGAATTTGATGGGCTCGCAAACTGCAGCCACCACTCCATTGCTGACCTTCTCAATGGCGTCGGCGTAGGCATTACCTCGGGAGCCGGCGCCGATGATGACGAAGCGGGGTGGAGTTTGGGACATCTCAGGTTTCTCGAGAGTTGTGGTCGCCTTGTTGGCAAACTCTGGGTCGACGACGCCAGCCATCATGAGTAATTTGGTGGATGAGGCTGCAAAAGAATTGGGATATATCGGCGCCTTAGAGTATCTTCTATATGCCTGAAGGATGCAAATTCACGCCGCAAATGGAGTATTTGATGCCGAAGGTGGCTCAGATCGGCTTGGGCTCTCGTAAACAATGATGATGGGGTGCAAGAAGCTGCTTCATATATGTATGTGGTTGGAACAAAGATCCACCAGGCCTCCGGCAACGGAAATGGAGAGGATACAATGTGCAGGCTGATAAACCTAAAAATACCACGAAAAACAAGGTGACGATGTTAGTTCAAGGTGGGAGCTTGTTTCCCGAACAGGGAGGGTGGGGTATTGGTTGGCAACGTGGGCAACAACACTTGCGGAGACTGCCAATCACAGGTAAGCTATTGAGAATCAGTGGACTTGAGGACACCCCACGCAACGTTTCAGCACTATGCGGCCCTATCTGGGGCGTTTCGGGGACGAAGCGGGCCAATAGAAGGTGACTGACGGGACAGATAGGGCACCCTTTGCGCTGAACCTCCACATGTCACCACGAACTATCAACCATCACCATGTACAAATTGAGGGGTCACATTGTCTCCCTCCAAAGAAGACCACAACGGACCACATTCATCTCCACGAAGTACGCTCGCCCCGTTCGTTACTCATACTTGGCGTTCACCAAATAACTTTTAGCAGTTTTGGCCGGCGCGAGTTTCCTACTTGGGAAAGAACAGCTTCCGTCTGCCAAACCTCGAGAGACAAGCCAGCATCAGACACCAGATTTCCTGTTAGTGAACACCAGAGAACTGTTCAATTAGTATTGTACTCCGTAATACACATTCGACATACTGCTATCACTATCGGCCCACTTCCACAAAGCTGGACAAGCTCTGCCCAAAAGTGGATCACCTTCACACATTGTAGAATTTGTTTGGATACATAGAACTTCAGCATCTATCCCCTCCGCTACCAACAGCAAGCTTAAGTAGGAGGCTTCGCCCCTGGATTCATCCATTGCTGACAGGTCAAGCTAGTCAGCTGCTTCATGGTGGCTTCGTATAGCGCTTTATTGGCCGATATTTTCCGCTCCAACAAAAGCTTGGCTGCTCTGTGCAAGGGCGACAGGCAACCTTCGACAGACGGCCATGGCACCCGGAGCCGGTGATGCCCCGCCTTCGGGTGTAACGACGGATGATCCCCTTGTCTGGATCGATTGCGAGGTAAAGTTTTCCGATCTTGTCTTGATTTGGGGCCACGAAGCTTGCTCGCAGACTTGCGGCAAGGGGGCGGCAACCCTACCGGCTACATGTCGGTGTAGCTCAGCCCGAACCTTGTAGTACTCACATGGTCATGATTCTAGATGACAGGGCTGAACCCTGATACGGAGGAGATCATGGAGATATATTGCATCATCACAACGGGCAATCTAGAAATAATAGATCAAGAAGGGTACCACGCAGTCATTCACTGTCCAGCCTCCCGATTGGACCAGATGGATGAATGGTGTACTCAAACACACGGCAACTCTGGTTTAACCGCCGCCGTCCTGGCATCGTCGACCACACCCGAGCAAGCTGCCGAGGGGCTGTACAATTACATCACGAGATTTATACCCGAGAAGCGCAAAGCCCTACTGGCCGGGAATAGCGTCCATGCAGATAGGGCGTTTCTGCGAAGGGAGCCTTATGCCAAGGTCATTGATCACTTGCACTACCGCATCTTGGACATAAGTGCCATCAAGGAGGCTGGCAGAAGATGGTGTTCGCGGGAGATTATGGCTCAAGCACCGGCCAAGAAGGGAAGGCACCTGGCTAGAGATGATATTCTAGAGAGTATCGAAGAGGCCAGGTATTATCGGCAGGCAATTTTTCAGCGACTGCCGTAAAAGTGGCTGGGGGGCTGATGTGATTTTGTGTTGCGGTGTGACTGGGTGTTTTTTGCTTGTTTCACACCGTCCGACGATCCATTAAGATAACATTGGGTAGACCGCTGATTATGAGCCTGAATTCATCTACTGTCGTCAACGGGCCCATCTAACTTACTGCCCCGTACGTGATCCCGTTGAATCCCTTCACGTACAACAATATGAACCAGTGTCACCTATTTAACGTAAATTTCCTCATACTAATATCCCAACATCCCAATGAAAGAGAAATACCGCCACCGCCACGTTGAGCACTGCATTTCAATAGTGTCCACACTCTACACATTGGCCGTTTAGGTCAACCGTTAACTCAGCCTGAACAGCTCGACCCATGCATACTGCAAAATCCCGCCAATATCCACACTGTATAATAAACCCTGGTGAGCAGCCAATCCCACAGTGTCGATTTGACACATCGACCTACCCTTGGTGAAAACAGCCCCTCCAACAATCCATGATATCCCCACTACGTCAACCAAGCTCCAAAGAGCTTCCCCTCCCCCTCTCGATCTCCTGTCTCCAAACGGCTTGAGCTCCTCGAATCCCCTGTTGGCCATTCTAGCCAATTCTTCTTCTTCTCTATTTTTGCTCACCCTCCAAAATAAAAGCCGTCTCTGAGACATAGCCATAATGGATATCAAGACTGTCGAGTTTGAGCCCTTCCAGGACCAGAAGCCTGGCACGTAAGTTCCCCTGTTGCTGGCTCTGGCAGGCCCCTCATCACATGAGGTGCCACAGCTCGGAAAGCTTCCAAAACTAACACAATTGATACCCAGGTCCGGTCTTCGTAAGAAGGTGACTGTTTTCCAGAAGCCTCATTACAGCGAGGCCTTCGTTGCGAGTATTTTGTTGTCGATCCCTGAAGGAGTGAAAGGTTGGTTCGAATTTGGCGCATTGAAGCACACACGGCCTTGCCAAGCCCCTGCAAGCTCCCCCAAGCTAATATCCGTGCTTGCCAGACTCATTCCTCGTCATCGGCGGTGATGGTCGATACTGGAACCCCGAAGTGATTCAATTAATTGCCAAAATCAGCGCTGCCTACGGCGTCAAGAAGCTTCTAATCGGACAAAACGGTATTCTGTCGACGCCCGCGGCGAGCCATGTCATTCGACTCCGGAAGGCCACTGGTGGTATCTTGCTCACCGCTAGCCACAACCCAGGCGGTATACTTGTTCCCTCCTCTGAAACATACAACACACTGCGTTGGTTAGAGGCTGACCTCTCCTGGTGATTTCGTTCCAGGCCCCAAAAACGACTTCGGCATCAAGTACAACCTTGCCAACGGCGGCCCTGCCCCCGAGTCCGTAACAAACAAGATCTACGAAACCTCCAAGACCCTCACTTCATACAAGTTAGCTTCCATCCCTGACATCGACATCTCCACCATTGGCACACACACCTATGGTTCTCTCGAGGTCGAAATCATCGACAGCACCGCCGACTATGTCACCATGCTCAAGGACATCTTCGACTTCCCCACTATCAAGAAATTCTTCAGCTCCCACCCCGACTTCAAAGTGCTCTTCGATGGCCTCAGCGGCGTCACTGGGCCCTATGGAAAGGCCATCTTCGAAAAGGAGCTCGGCCTCAGTGGCGCTACGCAAAACTGCGAGCCCAGCCCCGACTTTAACGGCGGCCATCCAGACCCCAACCTCACCTACGCCCACTCCCTCGTCGAGGTCGTCGATAAGAACAACATCCCCTTTGGCGCTGCCTCAGATGGCGACGGGGACCGCAACATGATCTACGGCGCCAACGCCTTCGTTTCTCCCGGTGATTCGCTCGCCATCATCGCCCACCACGCCAAGTTAATTCCTTATTTTCAGAAGAATGGCGTCAACGGCCTTGCTCGCTCCATGCCCACTTCTGGCGCCGTCGACCGCGTAGCTCAAGCCCAGAAACTAGATTGCTACGAGGTCCCCACCGGCTGGAAGTTCTTCTGTGCCCTATTTGACGCCAAGAAGCTATCTATTTGCGGCGAGGAGAGTTTTGGAACTGGCAGTGACCATATCCGTGAGAAGGATGGCCTCTGGGCTATTGTCGCTTGGCTCAACATCATTGCTGGCATTGGTGTTCAAAACCCTGGAGTCACACCCTCTATCAAGCAGATCCAGAAGGATTTCTGGACCCAGTATGGCCGTACATTCTTCACTCGTTATGACTACGAGGATGTCGATTCAGATGGTGCCAACAAGGTTGTCGGTGTATTGAAGGATCTGGTTGCTGACCCTAAGTTTGTCGGTAGCAAGATTGGAGGCAAGTTCACAACCCACCCCCTCATGCAGAAAGATGTCCTGACGAATTTGGTTGTTGTTTTACAGAGCGCACCGTCACAAAGGCAGGCAACTTCTCCTACACCGACCTCGATGGTTCCGTGTCCTCCAACCAAGGCCTCTACGCATGCTTCTCCTCTGGCAGCCGTATCGTCGTACGTCTCTCTGGAACAGGCTCTTCCGGCGCCACTATCCGTTTGTACATTGAGCAGCACAGCAGTGACCCGTCAACATATGACATGGATGCCCAGGATTTCCTCAAGGCCGAAGTCAAGTTCGCTACGGAATTGCTCAAGTTCAAGGAGCATGTTGGCCGTGATGAGCCTGATGTCAAGACCTAAATGGCACTTCAAAGCGTTTTTATTCCTTTGTGCTCAGAATTACATGAGAGATTTGAGATAAGACGTTAATTATGAGTGTTATGTTTCATGACATCCTGCTCACATGTGATGACAGATGATTGCATTCTAGCGTTTGCCAAGAAAATACCAAAAAATATAGTTATAATATAGCTTAAAATGAAATAAAAAGTGAGAGAAGATAGTCGTCCCGCTCGCTATGCTTGCAAACTTGTTTTGTTCATCAGGAAAGTCAACTTGGTATCAAATGCGGGCAAAAAGAGAGAAGAAATACATGGGGATGGAGAACATGCTCTCCCTGTTCCAATAACGCCAAAGTAGGACCTTAAATTCAATCTTTTTGGGTTCCGGGCTCCAGGCATTATCGTTTCATTTTTATTTTATCATTATTTCATCATCATTTCAGTCGTGAGGTTCTCAGTACGTAAAAGAGGTTTTCAAAGCGCTCAGCTTCTAAAGGAGTATCAGCGAGGAGTCAAATGCTGCGACACGAGTTCTCCAAGATGATTGTGATTACAAGTAAGACGTACCACGATCGCTAACAAAGTTGATTTGAAACTCGCCAGTTGGTCCTTTGCGTTGGTTATGTTCTCGATAATTCTTGCAGAATACAAAGAGTCGAATATCTGATAGCCAGACTTTGCGACGAGAGGCGCTTCGCCTAATCCAGTTTGTGCATCTGGCTTGTTCGGTTACTGAGCTTCATGTTAATATAATGTGGTATTTGTGATGTCAATAACCGCCATCAATGGGCATATTACCAAATGCAGTCCAGACAGGACATTGGCGCAGTTCACCGTCCAAAACTGCTGCGTGAAGTCGAAGACCACCCGTGGCATCATCTTGATATACCATCAGGGAATGGTGGAAGCTATCGTCAAATATATCTCTTTCGGAATTGGTTAGTGTACTTCCGTGTCGAGAAAGGGAATGCTCAAGGCCCATACGCTTGGAAGAGCTCCTTCTCCTTGCCCAATGCCAGCTCCTTGGGGCCGCATTGGAGGGTGCGAAGGTTCCTTGCCTTAAGGGATACGAAGGTGCAATACATGAGGACTATATCTGTAGCCGCAGTTAGCAATGTGTTTTGCAGAATGCTCGGTAATACGGTTGATACTGGCAGACTATACCAAGCCATACCTTCCCATGCATTGAAACATAATTTGGCCCAAATCTTGGAGTTATTGGCATTCATACTCCAACGACGAAATCGCAATGAGTTGCCGCATCTCTTGATGCATAGTTCGTGGACACCGCGCAGTGAAAACCAAGGCTTCTCATCTTTGAACATTCGGAGGAGTAGATATGCACAGTCGTCTTGAGAGTTCAAGAACACAGTAAGCGATACTTTATCACCATCGAAAGACCTGTTGGAGTTAGCCAAATGGATTGACGGTGTAAACACATATGCTTGACTGAGATGGAGGGGAGTTTACTGTCGCAAGAGAACTTTCGAATACATGGGGATGTCGTAGTGACCTAGTTCATGATGTGGTCCCAAAGATATGGTCCTAACCCTCTAATTTAGAACACAATGCCAGCTTGGCAACTGATGTCTCTTGCTGCACTTACTGTGCCGTATTTTTCATTGGCGTCCGCGGCCAGGGGGAAGAGAAGATATGTTCAGCCCAGTGGGTTATCTGATATAATGGTCAGCGTAACTTGGATGTGTACTATCAATACTGGCCAAACCAACCGGGTCCAGTCGATATGGGGGATATCCTGTATGGAGAACAAGCGGACCTGCTTGAAGTACACACGGCGGGCCTGAACTAAGGTTAGAACGATATCGGGCATTGATTCAAAGCAGGGCTATCCAAGTTTGTCTTGACCTACCAATTCCTCTGACTTCTCGTAAACGGAGTATTCGACGCTCGAGGCTTTTAACCTTGTATTTTGAAGAGGGGGTTCTGATTACGTTGTTAGGACTGATTTTAACCAGCGCCGCCACACGTAAAGATGAAAAGTCAACCTTCTAAGAAAATTCCGTAGAAGCGTAGCGTATTCATAATAGATTTTGAATCTTTCTGGCAGCGACAGGCCATTGACTTCATCCTTCATGCAGTGGTACATATTCCGCCATCGATTTTCCTTTGACAGCGAACACCGATCGTAATGGGTCTTGATATCTCTCAAGGACTTGGACAGGCAGGGTAACACAATGTTCAGGGGGTCCAGCACATATGCCAGACAGTCTCGGTTCACCTGAGCAATGTCGGCTAATTCGCGAAGGCGACGAGCAACGCTCGCAATCTCCTTGACGGTATCGGCCAGATAGGAATTGCTGGGTTCGTTCAATGCGATACGCAAGCCCTCCAACTTGAGAGCAATGTCATCAGATCGGTATGCCTCCAAATAGCACCCCTTCAGCAAGATGACGTCGTCGGTCTCGGGCATGTCCATTTTCCAAACTTTGGATTAGCGGACATGGAGCGGCTCTCCTCAGTTACACTCTGGCAAAGCCAAAGGGCCTTGTTTCTCATCACTGGGGACTCGCCTGGAAAAGGGTCAACCGATGCTCTGTAACTAAAATGCCATCCTAGAGGATGTTAGAAATTCAATGACGAGTGCGTATTTGATCTTGAAGCGTTTTGTTGTGCCCATGGCCGTGGTTGGGCACGGATCCCGTATTATTATACAATGGCGGCGGAGTTGGGGGGCAAGAGCAAATGGAAACGGGGATATTGATTTGTTATAGGCCCTTTCCCGAACGACTGGCCATTGGAAAACGAGGGAGACGGACTGGAATTGGGCCTCTATCACGGTGCACAATGCATTTTCAAGTTGGTCCACGGCGACACCAAGTATGTCGGGAGCCGGGGAGGGAAAAGCAAGTGTCGACGGTCTGGGGAAGGAACTGGGCAGGTTTCCACCCCCGACTTCCCGCTGCACCATTTGGCAAGAGCCGCATGGCCACCGGAGGGCATCCTGACTGCTTGGCCGCTTTGGTAGTCCGGCACGATGGACTGAGGACCGCCAGACTCGACTGATCAGACAATTTTTTTTTTCTTTTTCTTCCCTCTTTCTTGTTCCCGGTGGCGTGGGGTTTCATTCGTCGAATAGGACACGACACGGCAGCATGGCGCACAGAGGCACAGGTCCTCATGGATTAATCCCCCATACGCTATGTGCCAAACAGTGAACACGTACCATCTGGCTTTGGACTGGAGGGACTGGCACAGCTGTCGACGCTGGCTTTTCCTGCAGAAGATTGTGACTGGTGCCAAGTCAGAGGCGTGGTGATGATAATCATTCGATCAGTCTCGCGTGTAAACGCCATACACATTCGTCCGACGACCACCAACGGAGAGCAGCAAGGCCACTGGACGTTCTGCACAACAACCAAATCCCTTCGTTGAACAAGACAATGTGCCATCATAGATAAGATTCCTTTGCAAGTTTCAGCCATATCAGCAATGAACAACCCTACCGAGTCCGTGAGAACTAGAGACCCCGCCCTTCCTCCGTTCCCAAACACCCCCCGACTATCGCGATGCTATACTCCACTTCGCATCAGCATCAGCACCGGCGTCAGCATCAGCACCCGTGGTTTGTGAGTGCGAGTGTCCGTAAGACTGCGTGCCTTTACATGCCTCTACACCGATAATGCCAGCCATGGCAATGGCACCCAGTAGCCAGACTGGGGCCGCAACTGTCAAGTGCGAAATGCAGTCGGAGCCGAGTGTTCGACTCCAACTGCTCACAGACTGCCACGAAAGCAAGCCAGCCATGTCGGGACCCAGCCAAACTTGTGCTTTATGCATGACAGTTGGACAGGCTAGACTGGACCGGCACTTGCAGCATGCATGGTCAACTGGTCGGTTCTGCGAAATAGTCGACTGCTGCTTTGGGCCCGCAAATGACGCTTCCCTGGTGGCAGCCGTGGTCAATGATGGTCAATGATGGCGATGAGGCGGCTCTCGACTGCAAGATTGATCGGTATCCGAGGCAGATTGAAGCCGGCCTGTGTGAACAAGCATTGTCGAAACACCTGGGCAGTATCGCGAGGCCATCCGCCCGCCATATATCACAAGCTATCGCCGCTCTAGCTGTCTCTCCCTCATCCAGTCGAGAACCACCAGTATTAGCAATTGGGTAGGGCACTCCCTCACGCAGTCAGGCATACATGAGCACACCAAACTCAAACACGTCGACTGTTGCATGCGTTACGTGACAGGTGCACAGAGTACTCTTATATTCGTACAAGATTTATCATTGCGTGGCCTCATAGACATTAAATATGATCATGATCAGAGACTCACGCCGACACGTAAAGCCTGCGACGTAATTTCGCCTTCTTTGATGATCACAAAATTGAGACCCAGTTCCATTTAGTTTCCCCGAAAAACAAAAAGAGCGCGCGGTCCATCCGGCGCATCATACAACACCGCCCAGCCCAAAATACAAGGAAAAAGAAGGTTTGCCAAAGGACGGGACTAGAGTACAATGATACGTCTTGACTCAACCCCAGCCGTCATTATGTTGCTTAGTTAGAGTCATCCTCGGCCTGTAGAGGAAATTAGTAAAAACCCCGACATGCTTCTTTACGAGAAAAGGAAAGTCTTACCTGGAAAGCGGCCTTCTCGTCCTCATACCGTTTCTTGTCGGCAGCAGCCTTGGCTTCGTAAGGAGCACGCTGCTTGTCGTTCAAGGCCTTCCAGCGCTCACCAAGAACCTTGCCAACCTGGCCGAAGGTGATGTTGGGGTTCTCAGCACGGACGTTCTCGCGCTGCTCATTGGCGAAGAACATGTAAGCAGAGAGACCACGCTTGGGGCCGCGCTCTAGTACTGGTCAGCCGTGTTGTAGATCATGCATAAAAAATGAGACTTACTCTTCTTGCCATCGTCCTTCTTGCCGCGCTTAACCTTAGGCATTTTGAAAGTTTTTGACTGAAGCGGTGTTAGTGATGAAAATCAGGTTTGGTGAAACTTGATGCGTGCATCCAATGGTCAGGTGTGTGGACGTTGTCAAGTGTCACGCAGTGGCCAAATGGAGCCGGGTAAGCAATCCTTGAACGGGCGCGATGAGACGGGCAGAAAGGAAGTGTTGGTGGAGAGGAAGCGCGTGTAAGTGATGGGGATTGACTGTGAGTCCGAGGTGAGGCGCAAAGCCAATTGCGCAATCACCACGGCTCGAGATGAGCCATTTCCGAGAGGAAAAGTGTCGCAAAAAGCTGGATTGACCTACCTGAACGCCGCTTGTGTGAAAATGAGAGAATGGTGTTGACTGGATTGTCTAATTCTCAAGGTCGCTGGTCAGCCCTATTGATGGATCCAACGTTGGGGTATATGCGTTGTGAGTGTTGAAGGATGAAAGCCAAGGACTCAAACAAAGCACCACGATGCAGAGGTGCACAGGGCTCTGGAGGCGAAATTGGAACCGCAACAGATGCAAAAATGCAATCCGAGGCGCGGCAGAACAAGTGCCAAAATGCGCGGCAGCAAAACGATGCTCGTGATGCGAGTGACCTGGGGTTGGCGGCGATGCAGGGCAATAGCGAGGTACTCACCAAAGGTCGCGTTGTGTTTTGTGAGGAAGACGCGCGAGGAGATTGTATGGGAGAATTTGGGTGGGAGATTTGTATGGGAGAGGAAGAGGGGAGAGAGAGCCTTTTTACTATGGGCGGGCCCGGCGGGCAGAGGGCGAGTGATTGTGTGGGCGCGACCGTGTGTGTGTTGAAAGTGGTCAATGTGGGAAGCGTGGGTGCGTGTGTGTGCGTGTGTGGAGGAACGCGGCTGGCCACACACATGCTCGAGTGGACATTGACTGACTTGACACAGAGTCCAGAGTCGAGGTGAGTCCCCGTCTCGCAGTCCTCGTCCGCAGTTCCATAGTCCACAGCCCTCACTCCTGAGTCCTCACTCCCCCAGTCAACCAAGTCCGTCCAGCTTGCCGGCCAAGCACACTTCAACAATATTGCGCACTTGCGCACTTGCACCCTGCCAACCTGCCCAGCTAGCATTTGGACCCGGCTCAACATTTGGACCACCAGCCCATCCGCCTGAGCAAACACCCAGTACCAGGCCACAGCTACCCGCCAGCCCGCTCCTGAACCTGCCTGCTTGCCCAGGTGCGTACGGAGTACACACCTCGACATTCTACAGTCGACACACTCGACACCACGTCGAGTACTAAGTACTCTGTACATTGGTGCAGAAGGCCCATGGACTGCAAGTGTCGCAGGTGAACTCCATACTTTAAGTACGCACTCCCCTCCTCAGCTACATGCGTATGTACATTTTCCTAGGGGTAAAGTACTCAAGTACTGCGTTTTATGACTTCTGAAGCGAGCATGCTCGGTACTTAAGTACTTATACGTGATACTACTGGGTAAAGTGCTCAAGTAGGTACAAGTACCAGCCTGCGTAGTAGGTACATGGGGTCGATTCTCCGTACCAGCCAGCCAGCCAAGCTAAGAATAACATCGGAACCGGACATGGAAACCACGCCTGCCAGTTGTGGGCGCCTCTTACTCTGCTGTGCCCACGCGCCGTGCACGTCAGGGAAAGAGGGGACCACGAGCGGAGCGTGGGAGGCGGGCCAAAATGGTAATGATCCAGCTCGGCAAGAGTGATCAGAAACCAGGGAGGAAAGAGAATGGCACCAGGAAATAACGCCAGTGCTCCGTACTTCACTTGACGCCGTGTGGAGTACGGGAATGTTGAAGGGGCAATAAGCGGCCAGATGCCAACGTTCAGAACTTTGAATGATGGAACGCCTCGCGCAACCCGCAGCAGGTCTCTCGTGGCTACGCCGGATACAAGACACTAGGTACGGAGTACTGCGCGTGCGCTCCGTAATTGGTACTGCGTACCTAGTAGTCGTACCACTGCTGTACGGAGTACGGAGCATGTACTCCCTGCTCCCTGCTTAGATCTTGCTTCCGCCCTTCCTCGCCTTCTCACACTCCCACTAGCCTGCATCACACACTCCTGCCGCCTTCTCCCTTTCGCCGGGCGGGTGTTGGGCTGGTCCAGGGATGGTCGAACTGGTCCATCCATCCAGGGGGGTCATGACTGGTCTCGTGCTGTTGAATGGCTGCGTTGCCTGCTCAAGTTCAGGTGTGTGGGCTGGGGGACCGACGGGGGGACATCGAAGGGACTGGGCTGTTATGCCCATGCGCGCGCCGACGACGGCTAATAATTTCGCGTGGTACTGTAAAGATACATGCGTGTCGCCGACGGTCGCGCCGATGTAGTGTACAAGGGCGCTGTACCACGGCTTCTTTAGTTGTATCCGCACTGTATACATTAGTGATCTTGAGGCAGGTAATGCCCAGCATTGGCTGCTCCTGGCTGCGCTTGCACACTTTGCTCTCTGCCTTGCATTTACCAGCACTTGAGTGCAAATGCCTCTCGAAAAGCAGCCCCCAACAAAACCACCCAACGTCAGTTGTCATGACCTTTTCTCTTTTTCCCAATGTATGAATATTGAATATGAACTACCTGCCTACCTTGAGTGTCCAAGCCGTACCTAGGTAGAGACTCAGTCGTGACTCTTTTTGTCGAGTATGCTATCCAAATCTCAAACCAACGACTGAGATACTACTTACGTCCATCCCCTCCTCAGAGTTGATATTGGTATTGCTTCTTTGCTATTATCGAACCGCACATGCCCTCACGTCTTATTTTGGTTGACTAAAACACCTCTGCGGGTGGCTGGTTTGAAAAGTCACTAATGCCATCGAGACAAGCAAGATTATCACTTGGCATAAGCACAGCTCTTTTCTTCCATGGCATGGACCGCAACCCTGGGGCTTTTAGCTTACTATAATAATACTTGGAAGAACGCGATCAAGAAAGTGGCTGGATCAATGCACACCTGTGATTATTGCGGAGTTCACCAAACGTTTCAATCAGTTGCCCCGTACCTCAACTTGCGTCTTTACGGAGGAAGAGCCAATGGTAGTATTTAATCTTCGTTGCTGAAAATAGCGCTGCGCGGATCGGATAATGGAACTATGAGCAAGACACGACACACTGTTGTTCACATGGGTTGATGGGGTCAGACGCTGCCCATCCATGGATCGGGATGCAGGAGTTCCGGTGCGCAAATGAAGCGCACACCATCCGACACACACACTAGACGCATCGAGCACCTAACAGCCTCAAAATGGCCAGAGGTGAGAGTAGTTTCGCTTTGACAATGTCTCGTATTTCTTTGACAAGCATCTCCTCGCACACTTCATGTTATCAAATTACAAATTCTTTTCTGACATCAAGACCAGATAACAACGTACAAAACTAATACCACCGAGGTTTTTCATTACTTGAAGCAGGACAATCAATTTGCCGAATATGAAATATCTACATATAGGTTCATCTGGCGGTTTCACCCCATAAAGCGCCAGCCCATACTCCTCCGTTCTCAGCTGCGCGCATAAAGTACAATGTAGAACTACTAGTACTGCTAGTACTGCCGCTATAATCTCCGGCTCCTCCATCCTTGCGCATGGCTTCTTTGGGTCAGGTACGGAGTGATCTTCAAGAGGAACTGACATCTAATAGCACGGAGCAACTACCTTCAGGTACCTAAATTTTAAAGATACTTGAGTATATAAAAATATACCGGTTATTGTTCCTTATAAGGGAGTATCTTTAAGTATCTTGAAATATCTCTAAGTATCATGAAAGAAGTGGGTTGAATATTACATCAATTGGACCTGCGCACATTCAAAGGGATGTGGCACCCAGTTGACATACCTTCAATATGACCGGAAGCATCGCTCTGAAAAGCACTTGGAACAAATTTATCCTGCGACGACGACAGGGTTTACTTGCCACATTCTTTTTCTCATGATAATACCTAGCAGGCAGTGAATCTGGCAAGTGGCGCTAGTTGGATACGCCATCAATAGTACTACGAGCCAGGGAACGACACTTTCCAATTGTAGTACGGAGTGCTCTGTGCTGCGTTTCCTCTGCTGATTTCAGAGCTTGAGGTGCCGGAGCGGGGTACTTTGCGGCGTACATGACGAAATGTATCGTCATACGACTATTACTTGTACTGGTACATGACCGTTAGTATCCTGAGAAAGCCACATCCTGGTGGCTCGCTCTGAGCTGTGTCACAGCTTGCCAAACCCGTAATAGTAGACATAATACCAACCCCGCCTCGACCCTTGGATAATAGAGGGCCGAAGGAGAAAGACGCTGACGAGGCTGGTGTTTTGAAAGTTCCGCCTGTTTATGCACTGAACCTCAAATAGGTAGTACTAGTACTATTCCAATAGTAGTACGGTGAAAGCTTTTGATGCTTCGAGATGTGAAGCTCACGAGCTAACAGCTGCCTTGCTGCCTAGGTAGGTCAACACAGTCCAATTGATACCAGGCTGACATGAATAGCATGCCGCACAGAAGTTCAAGGCACTGTTGCCTCGTCGAATACACCGCAATCTGGAGCGTTGAGTCCGTATGTACGGAAGACTTGTATTGTAGGACCCGGAGGTGTACGGAGACGGAGTACTACATGCCGAGGCGGCAGAGAGCGAGACGGTGAGAGCAGCATTGTGGAACAAGGTGCCTTGGAAACTCCTGTGGCACCAAAGAGGCACAAGAAACACGGGAGAGGGAAACGGAGACGAGTCGATCTCAATGCCTTCAGAGACACGGGCAACTGACCTGTGCTAGTCCAACCAAGACCTAGTCAGACCAGGACAACCCGGCAAGAGGCCATGTAACATTCATGAGAGTACGGAGAATTGCGTCGCCATGGAGGAATATGTACACATACAGAGAGAGGTTCTCGTCCTCGCCCACTCCACCTCCACCCAGCCGAAGAGGGCCGAAGAGGGACAAGAGCAGGAGCAAGAGCAGGAGCAGGAGCCTTTGCGGCGTTGCGCGTCGACGTCGAGAGCGTGTGGCGTTCCATCTCCCGCACCATTCCTTTGCCAGCAGCTGGACCCAAACAAATTTTTGGAGGCCAGACAAGGCTTGGGCCAAGAGCCACAGTCAAAAGGTACACGCAGCGACTTTAGGCGGGTACGCGACACACATGCTGATGTAGCGGCTTTTCTTGCTGATACTGTGTTGTACCTGGCCGCCCAGCCAAAGGGGTCTGGGCTGGCTCCAATGTTTCCGACACTCTGCGTCCCCCAACTCTCAACCAAAAGTCCAGTTCCAAGTTGACTCGCTCTTCATTCTCCCACCAACCTGCCGTATTTGCCGCGGATGAACCGACCAACCGGGCCGTTTTCAATCCGCTCACATAGACGGGACCTAACGGACGGGTTATTAGTAGTTGCTTTGGTGCGGAGTAGATGTCGTCAATAATTGCTGGATTCAAACAAACGACTAGACCAACAGGCCGCTTCACTCATCGTCCTTGACATGCAGAAAACTTTGTGAGCTCTACGGCACAACAGAAAAACATTCGCCGCGGATCCTTATTAATTTTCACGCGAACAACGCGTCTTACCATGGCGTCCATGAACCAGTTTCGCATCCATCAGTCGCCAGCTGCCAAGCCGTATCACGTGCATAACAGCTCCCTCGTCGTGGTCATAGCTCCCCGCGTCAGGTGGCTCCACCCCGAACAGATCTGAGCTAGCAAATCTCAACTCTGCGTATGTACGTACATACATATATCCAAACCTCTGGGTTCTCGTGAGATAGCTCGTGGCTTTGGTGGGTGTTGCTCAGCCACGTGGGGTATGTTCACTACCAAGTCGATGACATATATCGGACGCGGTGGTCGCATATGGAATTAATGTTGTACTCTGAGTAGATTGCCCACCTTGGAGTCAGTCCATGTCCAAAGAAAAATAATACCATGAGGTGCCTTGAAGAGTATCTGAATGATATGTTCAACTCAACCGGACGTACAGCAGCTCAATTCTTTCTGGTGTGGATTAGTTTCGGCTGACCGCGCCTGATACGAATACTGTTCATGTATTCTGGCTGACGGCGAATAATGCTCACTGCCATGCGGGACATAGCATTCAAGTCGGTAGCATACAGAAGAACATTGTTCGTCCAGCTTTTAAGCTAGCCAGGGCATAAGACCGCAACCCTTAGACCTCAAATAATTGATCCTTTTTAATGCTCGAATATCGGCGGACATTGAGTCGCATTCAGCGTTTTGCCCTGTGCAGGGCCGTGGGTTCACAGGATATACATAGACGGCCGCGAGAATCTTCTACTCGGTACTTTGCATGGTGATCGTCGACGGCAGCTTGCTTGGCAACCCGGCACTGTGTGTAATACGGCATCGATGCATGACAAGGCAGCGCTGCAGACTGGCATGAATGGCGGCAACGACCCACCGCATATCATGCAACATCAAGTGCTCTCAGTACGGCCACATCGGCTTCAGCCGCGGAACAAAACCCGAGTTATGTCGTCCCGAAATCGCGGTTGCAGGAACTTGTGCCGGTCGGCATTGCCATGCCAGTTTCAGAACCCTTTTGCCCCGTTAGCAGACCTTGAGCATGCAGCGATGCAGAGACGAGTAATGTAGTATAATGCCCGTGTCTTGGTATATCAACGCAAGCATCACGGATGGCTTATAGCATGATGTTTTTGGCCTCCTCGGGATGACATCAACACGACGCCAGTGCAATTACCAACAGAGGGCTACGCAGCAATATTCGAGAGAAACCAAACATCGTGACCGCGTCCCGGTGCAGGCAGCATTGATATAATCAAAAGTAGAACTCACTTTCTGTCGAGATGTATCTATTCTGCCCGTGCCACAGATATGCCGTCCATTTTTCTCTTGTTCATGAGAGCTTCTCATTTGATGGAGTGGTAGAATATGATTTCGAAATGCAATTTTCACGTAAATACCTTGGGGAGATGTACAGCTCCGTAACGAAGAAAGTTAAACAACCTGTCTTTCCCAGTTTGCTTGCCAGTTTACATTTCGTTGAACAAGGGGGTCGCAAGGCTAATTCTGCATCTACACGTAGCGTTAATTGCATGTGGCAATAGATGCCAAAGTTTGGCCTTGTGTGTTTAACTTACCTGCGATGAGGTGACGCCACACAGAGGCACGTATGATATTCTATTTGGGCGGGTATTTGAGCTGATTTCATGGCCAGTAGGGTTTGGACGCTGGGAGCTGAGGGGAAAAGGCAGTATCAAGCGATGACATCGCCCAGAATTGGTGCGGACGTGAATTGCCAGGGGACATCGCGAATCAAAGTCCGCAGGCAGTGAGCAAACAGAACCGGGATTAAGTACCAGTCAGGTAGGCATGGGAATAAATTCCCCGATGTCGAGCACGAGAGGCTGGGTTCAAGAGCAGAGGTTCCGCATATCAGATTGGCAAACAATACGGGTTCAAGTCCTGTAATCTCCCCACAGTACTCCGTAGACCATCTGTATCCAATGATCCCCGTCCCCAATCGACACCTATTCATCACCGTCAAGATCAAGAACAACCTCGCGCAACTTGGCATCCCTTGCCCAGTCCACCCCACTGCCCGCAACAATGCCACTCGCCACGCCCTTGATCACCCTCCACCGCTGCCTACTTGCCCTCATCGCCACCTCCAGCTGCCGAATCTCGCTCTGCGTCTCCTCATCATCTAGTCGGCTGGCCTGCTTCTGCTTCACCTCCTCCGCTAGTTCGAACAGCGTCGACGTGAGATCAACGTTCCTTCGAATCACGCGGGCAGTGTCGCTTTGGACTTCGGTGAGGTCGTTCCGGATAAAGGCTACCTCTGTGGCGTGCTTCGCGACGTTTATGGCGGATTGGTCGCGCTGTTCTATAAGTGGGAGAAGATCTCTGTCAAGTACGTGAGCCTTTGTGAGAAAATAGTCCAAAGAGATTGGGCCTCTTCCTTCTCTTTTGTTCCCCTTACTTTTCTGCAGGAGCTGCATTTGTGCCGTTATGGACGGCTTTGAGGATGGGATTGGCTGTCATGACAGATTCAACCACGTCATTGCGTAGGCGGAAGTTGGCTCTAGCCTCGAGGAGAGCTTGCTGAGTTTCCGCCGATACCGCCTCATCGTTGTGAGATGCCGCTACGTGTATGTTAGTGTATTTTTTTGCCAACGCGGAGGGCATAACTCAGCTATACTTGGTTTATAGGATGATTGAGCATTTATGATTTCAATCTCTAGCCTCAACTGCTGCAGCTGGTCGTATAAATCCAATACTCGCTGCTCATCTTCGGAAAGAGGTAACCGGGCTTCAACCTCGTCGCGTTGTTCATCTTCATCGACCATGGATATGTCCTGGGCCTCCTCCATGTTGAATCACTCCGAGCACACTGGCTGCTTTGTAATTTACCTAGAGCCCGGTAGACGGATGTTTCCGAGTAAAACAAGCATCGGTGCGTTCATGTCAGATGATGCAGGTTCTCACCAGTCAAGTTGGGCCCATGATAAGACGACGCGTTTTGGACGACTTGATTTGCGTCAATCGACTGTGGCCCGTGAAGACGATTGGATGTCGCTGGATAACATTGAATGGGATGAGATCCACTACAAGCATGTCACAAGGGCCCGGTGCCAGTTGACGGGCAAGTCAGCTGCAGGGTCGTCAAGTCAAGTGAAGGCCCACTGAAGAGCAGCTTGCTTCAGGGTACAGCCTGCCGTGTTTTAGCGCCAAGCCGTGCCAAACTGGGCTCAACTTGGGCTCAAGTGCTCACGTCAACTGGTGTGCCTAGCCGGATCTAGCAGTCGCCTGCACACAAGTTCGTAATCTGGCATTGTATTCTGTCTCGGCCTGTATGTGCATCTTCGTCATACTCGACCTCTCGGGGCGACGCTGGACAGTCGGGTTTTAGACATCACTCGTCCGTTGTCTTTCGCCCCTGCCATTTTTGGACCTCGCACAACACACCACATACATCAACAAACAACAACAAACAACACGCATCGCCGTCTGCCCGTTTCACCCCGTCACCGTCACTCTCCGCCTCGGCCGCTCCGCCTGCTACGGGAGAATGTCTCGGGAATGGCTACGCAGGTGTTGATTGCCCATACGGGCCAACGCCTCGAGGTCGATGCTTCACAGTTCTCGGCGTATGTATTCCCTCTCACTTCTGGGGCTGTCCCGGTGCGGCTTGCCTTCCTAGCGGCCTCCGACTAATCGCGCCAATTCGCAGCATCGATGAGTTGAAATCATGGGTCTCTCGACACAGCTCCGTGCCACTCCAGCACATGGTTGCTCTGACTCCCCAAGGTCGCAGCGTCAAGTCAGCTAGTCTCCACGCCGAGGTCGGTACTACACGAGAGAGGATGCTCAAATCAAGCCAGCATGGGAAATAACGATTGCTAATGTGGTTTAAATTCACAGAAGGAGTTGTATGTGTATGATATTCGAGTAACGCACGATTCATCCTCCAGCACCTCGACCTCACTGGTTCCTGACACGCCACTACCCCCACGGTTATCAATTCCAAACGCCCCGAACTCTATAGACGATGTGCAAGCTATTTCGTCATGGCAGGGTTTGTATCAAGAACGTCGTGCATGGGCAATCAAGTTGGCAGAGGAATGTGCCCGTCTCAACTCCGAGGCTATGGCTCGATACGATGAGATGGATGTCATGATCAAGTGCTTGGACGCCGCCGTTGCAAACCTCGAAATTAGCGTCAAACAGATTGAGCCCAAGTACAACGAGCTGAAGAAATGGGTAGAACCCGCCTTGGCAGAACACGAGAACCTGGCTTCCATGTGGGAACAACATATTCGGCTTGCTCAAAAAACCCCTATATCGCCCGTCATGGTCAAGTTCATGACTCAAGGGAAAGTGTCCAAGGGGAGCGTTACCTTGGAGGACCTCATTGAGCCCGAGACGGCTAGGAAGGCTGCAAAACTTGCCCCCACGGCTCGCCGTAGGTTTGTCGAGAAGGCCGCCACGTTGGACAAACTTGCGTCGCAAATGTATCGGGGCTTGGAGGAGCTGATTGCAGACTTTGACAAGATTATGAATCGTTCGGCTTTGGGTCACAGCACTGACACGGCTCAACTACTTGATGATATCGAAGCCGTGGTTAACCAGATTGACTCAGACTATCGCACAGCCCTGGGGTATAGCGGCTCCCAGAGAGACCTTGCACAGGCATCCAAAACAGCATCAAATCATACCGAACGACTAGTCCCGTCTCTGAAGAAGAGGGCTAAGGAAATGGATGACTTGGTACAGTACGCCACACTGGCTCGAAATTCTATTGCCTCGGAATCAGTTAGCTGTATGCGGACCATTACCGATGTAACCTCCTTACATAGCAATGTGCGAAGCCAGATCAACGTTCTCAACCAGTCCGAGGACGACATGACCACCTTTGATTACCTCCGACTTATTCATCAGCTCCCATATATGTATGCATCGTTCGTTGTCGAGGCGATCCGTCGGCGCGAATGGGTTGACAAGGTCAAAACTGACTCTTCCACTCTTGCCAACGAAATGGCGCTGTTCCAGGATGAGGAGTCTAAAAGGCGAAGGAAATGGCATAAGATGGTGGGAAGCATGTACGGGCCGGCCTTGGATTCGCATGTCATGGGCCTTGAGGTGAATCTTCTGGGAGAAGACTTGCCCTGGCCGTCAATAATGAAGGATGATTTGAACACGTTCGTCCAGACCCTCCAAGAACAAGAACCAGATGAAGCCATTCTCAAAGACATTGAAAAGCTCGTTCAAGAACTCAACAGTCCCACAAAGCAGCAGTCAAGACGGCTCAAGGCATTTAAGAATGGCAGTGTCCACGAAGCGGCGCTAGGCAGAAGTGGGCTTATGATACGTGGGGACGATGATCTTCTTCGCTCCTTGCAGGACGACAAGTGCAAGATGGAAAGCAAGCTGAGGACGGCCGAGAGCAGAGTCAGACGTCTTGAGGACTTGCTCCACAGGCAAAGCCAAGCATCCCGGCCCAGTAACTTGTTCCAACCTCAGAATCAGCAGCCGCACGAGCGGCGAGATTCAAGTTCATCTGTCAGATCGAATCGACTAGATGATCGTCGGCGATCTTCCGATGGAGCTGACCCTCTTCTACGAAGAATTACCCAGCTAGAGAATGAGCTTCGGGAAGAGAAGCAGAAGTCGACTCGCATCCAGAAAGATCTCAGCACCCGAGCAACGGAGCACGACGACATGAAGGACCAGATACAAGAAGCCAATTCTACCAAAAAAGACCTGCTTGGAAACATGGAGGCCTTGAAGCGCGAGTTCCTGGAGGAAAGAAAATCTTTGGAGGACGAAATCAAGACGCTCAAGGCTCGTCTGGAAGAAAATGAAGATGAGATGGAACACTTTGACGCGTCTCGCGAGAATGAGAAGGCTGCATTCGACGGGCAGATTCAAGAATTCGAATCACAAATCGAAAAGTTGGCCAAGGAGAAGACGGATGAGGCTTTAAAAGCTCAGGGTCAAGTCGAGTACCTTCGGAAAGAAGCGCAAAAGCACCTTGAACAGTTAGACACGTCTATACGACAAGTACAAGAAGGCAACGAGGAAATAGCCATACTATCAAAGAAGCTCCGGGAAGCAGAAGAACTTAACCAAAGTCAACTCGATTCACTCCACAAAATCCACGTCGAATTATGTCCCGAAGAAGCGGCTCCTACTGATTTGTCAGATCTGACAGAGATGACTCTGTCCCGCATTGCCAACCTGGCAGCTAAATTACAGAACACTGAGAGTGATTCGGCTATGACCAAGGCGGATCTAGAGCATGCGTTGACGAACGTCAAGGAATTGAAGGCAGAGATAAGTGAAACAAAGGCGAAGCTCGCCAAGGAAGAAGACGGCGCGGTACAACTGCGCGAGGTTGTGTCGGAGGAGAAATCTAGGGTGGCTGCTCTTGAGAATGAGCTTACAATCGCCAGAGATGCCCTCAGTCAACTACGAGCGAAATTGTCCGCCGGCGAAACAGGTTCCGAAACGCTACAGAAAAAGCTTGAATCGGCGGAGAAGAAAGTTAGTCAACTGAGTGAAGACCTAGCATCTCGTCAGTCTCAAGTTGGCAGTCTGGAGGAAGAACTTCACTCAATTAAGCAAAGAATGGAAGACATGCAAACCAAATCTTCGGACTTGACCGCGCACTATGATACAAGAGATACTCGAACCAAGGACCTCACTCAGAGACTCTACACTCAGAGCGAACGTCTTACACGCCTTCTCGAACGTTGCGGATACATTGTTGCGAGAAAGCCAGGGGAGATGACCATCACCAAAGTTATACGGTCGGACCGGGCTACTCAGAACCCCAACGATTCTTCGGATCCTGGGAATTCCGCACGTCGTTCCATTAGCCTGAGCACAAAGTCGATGGTGGATAGTGCGGATCTGGAATTGATGTACTGGATGAATGCCAGCGACGCAGCTGCTGAGTCGGAGAAATACAATGCATTCCTAGAAAAGCTTGGGTCGTTTGACATAGAAGCCTTCTCTGAAACCATATACATGAGAATCAAGGAAGCAGAGCACAAGGCTCGAAAGTGGCAACGAGAAGCCAGAGCCTACAGGGATCGCGCGCATACTCAGCAAAAAGACGCGCACGAGAAGATTGCATTCAAGAACTTCAAAGAGGGCGATTTAGCCCTGTTCCTGCCTACGCGTAACCAGCAGGCAGGCGCCTGGGCAGCTTTCAATGTTGGATTCCCGCACTACTTCCTCCGTGAAACAGATGCGCACCGTCTTCGCCATCGAGAGTGGCTTGTGGCAAGGATATCTCGTATTCAGGAGCGGGTAGTTGACCTGTCCAAAAGTCTTCAGCCAGCGAATGATTCCGAGTCTATCAACGACGATGAGAATGACAACCCCTTCCAGCTATCAGATGGCCTACGATGGTATCTCATCGATGCACAGGAAGATAAGCCTGGCGCACCATCAACACCCGGAATGGGCAAATCAACTGTTGCTTCCAATAAAGTTGAAGCAACGGCCGACATTCAGTCTCTTCCGATGAAGGTCAGGGGCAAGAATCGAGACAGCATCGCGAGCATTGAGGGGATCAACAAGAGCCTTTCAAAGAGTTTGGAGAGCAGACGCAGCAGTTCTGGATCGAAGAAGGCTCTGCCGTTCCCAACGGCTGGCGGGACAGCATTGCTGAAAAGTAGTGCCTTGGCCAGCGAAACAAACTCTCTCCGAGCCGTTGCACCAGATTCCCCAGCCGGAATGAGTCCCGTGCAAGCAGGGCCATTGTCAAACGGCCAGTTTCAAGCCAGCAACTCTGAAAATACGACAAGCCCGGAGACACAAAAGGACACGTCTGGCAATGAAGGAGGCGGTCTGCAGCCTAGAGAGTCGTCAGCACAGGGAGCCGCAGGAAGTTCTTCCGAGGTACGAAATGTCGACTCCCTGCTAGGCCCGTAAATGTTGCTGATCGCCATGTACGCAGGCCCGAATGAGTGTGCGACGGGAAGATTCAGCAGAAAGCCAGTCTAAGAAATCGGTGTTGTGGGATTCCCTGTGGAGCATGGACTATTTATATGAAGGTACAGTGAAGAAATAGCGAGGCAGGAGTGGTGGTTCGCCACGAAGAGTTGGAATACAAACAGGTGCATTTAGACTACAACTGCTGTAAAAATAAAGCGCCTGGGATGGTGTTGGCGTCATTGGGCATTTTGCCAGGGGTCATAGCTCAGTCATGGTCAAGCTGCATTGAGAAAGGCGTTTCCTGCTTTCTTACTTGATATGTTGGGGCTCTTTATTACGTTCCGGTTCATGTTTTAGTTATGTGTACAATCCTAGGGATGGCTGTTCCATGTTGGCAAGTGAGCAAATTGGGCGGATATTCTTGTTCCCTGGTTGCCCAGTTGCATCATCGATGGTACGTAGTAAGGGGTAGGTTGTGTTTAGTATAGAAGCTTCAGATACCAATTATGCGAGGATTTACCTGTGAAGGGGATTGTTTTCTGCTTGACGTTCAGTTCGGCGATGGAATTACGAATCGTGGAGGACCAGGGTCTGACTGAGACAGTGCACAGTGCGCTGGATGGATTACCTCAGCTCATTCCACACTGTGTATCTTAAACGCCCAGCCCGCCAACTCACTTCACCCAAGTTGACAGACAATAGACTCCTTCACTCGCATCAATCAAGTATGCTGAGCAAGCGAAGATAATCGCATTCTCGGTCGGGGGTTTTCGACTCGGTGACCCGCCCCAACCGAGCGGCATCTCTTCCCCACAGGAGCACTTGAGCAAAAATGAGATTGATGTCGATGCTAGCCGTCTATGCTTCATGTCATGGAGCCCGTGGCTGAAGCTCCTCCAACCTCCGCCATCGAGGTGCAGCACGCAAGTCTGCCGCCGGAGCTCATTTTGCACATCATCGACTGTCTACTCCCATGCACGCCGCACATGATTCTCCCCCCAAAACACCCGTCCACCAAGACCTTTGTCTCCTTCACCACCGTCTGCCGCGCCACCTACACCCACGCCTCGCGACTCCTCCGCCAGCATTGCGTACACATCGACTCCAGCCAGCGTCTCGCCACCTATCTCCTCTGCATCCCGCGCCTGGTGCCGACCCTGCCGCCTGTCCTGTCACTCCGGAACATCACATCTCTCTACCTGGCGCCGTTTGGGCCTTCGCTCGACGACCAGCCCACGGCCGAATGGGTGCGCGAGCTCTTCTGCGAAGTGTGCGACTCCCTCCGCCGGCTCGTCGTCCACATGCCCTTTGCCAGCCTCGACCCTCTCGACGACCATCTCAACGTGCGGAGGACGCTGCGCGAGGGCTTCGAACAGCTCACCAAGGTGGAGGAGTTCACGTGTCTGGCGGAATACCCAGCCCTGAGCGTGCCCGATGCACACACCGACGTATGGCGCCTATGGCCAGACCTCAGGCGCCTCACGCTGTTTGGGGTGCCGCTTGACAATCACTGGCTTTGGTGGGATATAGCTACGCTCCCGGACCTGAGGCACGTGGTGCTGGCGCAGCCGCAGAGGGTGGACGCGGCGGACATCAAGGATGAGTATTTTCACAAGCTGCCCAGGGACGACCCGCGGCTGGGGAGGAAGATTCGCATTGTACTCTTGGATGCGGCGTACAAGATTGGGACAGTGAGAACGACAAGGTGGAAAGAGGTTGATCCTGAGGCAAAGATGGAGGTGGAAACGTACGAGGTTCCGAGGCCGTTTTACGGGGACGAGAGTGATGAGGAGCTGGTCACAGAGTGGGTGAGGAGGGGGGCTTTGGATGGCACGTTGTGGGAGTGGAAGGGAGACAGGGTGAGTTGACGGGGGACGACGAAGCTGGAGTATATAGTGCATGTGTTTGGCTCTGAGGTGGTGGTTTGGATGCTCATGCCCGATGGATATAGTACTACAATATAGCGTGTATAGACGGGCATGCGCCATGGTTGGGCCCAGAGGCAAAGGCAGCATGTCACGTCACGCGCAACATAGTCTACTAATTTAAACCATGTCGACCTATGCAACGCACTGTTCAACCGTCGGTCGGTCGATCGGTGGTCGATGTTGATATGCGGACAGTGGGGGGGTCGCGCAGCCGCATCTCGACAGACGGCGATGGGTGACAGACCAGTCGGCCAAGTTATGCACTGCTTACCCCGCCAAGTCGGCGTGTGTCGAGAAGAACAAAGTCCGGAGGAGCAGCGCCATCTTGAGCCGTCGACTAGGTGGTTTGCATCACGGCTGAGCCAATGGGCGTGTGCAGGTGGCGCGGGCAGGCGTTGTGGGTGTGGCAGGATGCGGCCTTTGTTTTCTAGAAGATCTGGAACATTGTTTATTACTTTATGCAGTACGGAGTAGTATATCACTTCGACAATACGGCGTACGGAGTAACTAGTAGTACTAGTACGGAGAAGTTATGTGGTTCTCCGAATGGAGAAATGGACCACGGCCACGCGGACGTGAGAAAAAGTGAGCGCCAACATGGACGCTTGACCCGCTGCGTCGGGACGAGCAGAAAGCCTCTCGCCAAACAAAGCCGTCTCTCCACCTGGCTCAGGGCGGAGGACCTCGATTGACCTCATCCCCTCGTCGAGCCATCCGCTACATGTACTGCTACTTAAGTACTAGTAGTAGTAGTACTAACTAGAGGCCTGCTTACCGAGCATGGCCACGTCGACCGAGTTCAGATTCAAGTCAAGTCAATATCTTCGGCCTCATCTCCACACCCGTCAACCCCGTCAACCCCCAGCCTTGGAGCCGTGTCCTGTCCATGTCCAGTTGGATCGGAGGCGTCCAACCATCGTCCATTCTTCTCTGGCGCTCACCTTTCTGTTCCTCTTCCTCTCCTCGGCTCGCTCCTCCGTCATCGAGTGGTTCTAGGCAGCACAATAAAAAAACTCTCCGGTTTGCGCCGCGCCATGAATCTGCATCCAACGTCGACGACCCCCTCGCAGACCTAATTTTGCACTTGGCGACTCTTCTTGTTTTGAGCGGCACATGACATTGGGCATTGCTTGTTTCGTCTTTTTTTCTTCTTGATTTTCTTTTTTTCAAAACCTTCCACCAAGCCTTCGCCCCGGCCGTGCAGTCTACTACATACATCCCTAAGCCGAGGAATCCGAAACTCCGATTGAAAAGAGCACAAACGAGGCGCGCGCACACCAACAGCTGCCACCCCGGGCTCCCGCCGCCTACCTGCGAACCATGCCCGACAAGTCGTCGACGGTCGTATCGTATGCTGCCGGAGCTTCTCTCGCCGCCGTTGCCCTCATCTACGTCTTCGGGCCCAACTTCACCATCGACCATGAATCGAGCCCCAAGAAGAAGACCGTCGTAGGTCTGCGGAACCAGGCCAACGACTGCTTCATCAACTCTGTCCTCCAGGCCCTCGCCGGCCTTGGCGACCTCCGCGTCTATCTCATCCGCGAAACCCACCGCCGCCGCATCGAAGATGCCGCCGTGTACGCCAATCTCGTGCAACCCGAGGGCACCGCCAGGCTGGAGCAGTGGAGGCTGCAGGGCCTGCAGGACGGCCTTGTCACCCAGGGTCTGAAGGAGATGCTGGATGCCCTCAACGAGCGGCCCATCTACAAGAAGTCGGTGTCACCCTTCCCCTTTGTCAAGGTTCTCGAGGTTGCCTTCAAGCAGCGCATCAGCAGGCAGCAGCAGGACGCGCAGGAATTTCTACAAATTGTCGCAGAGCGTCTCAAGGATGAGTACCACGCCGGCCAGCGGGCGAGGTTTCACGCGCGCAAGAACGGGCTGTTGCGCGCGGCTACGAGTGGCACGGATAGCCCCCTCGATGGCGGCGCCCAGGACCAAGACGAGAATGCAACCAATGGCGGCGCAAACGACGTCAATGGGAACGATGATGGCGAGTCTGGGGCACGTTCGCCGAGCTCGCAAGAGGCACCTGGTCCCCAAATACAGCTGCAAATCCCGCTGGAGTTGGAAGAAGGGTTCCCCATGGAAGGCAAATACGAGTCGCATCTGGAGTGCCAGACGTGCAGGTACAAGACGAAGCCCAGGGAGGAGACGTTTTGCACCTTGACCCTCGCCGTTCCGCAGGTCTCGTCGACATCACTAAACTCGTGCTTCGACGGCATCTTCAAGACGGAGTACATTGACGACTTCAAGTGCGAAATGTGTCGGCTGATGCACGTCAAAGCCAACCTGGAGCACGAAGTAGCCCGATCCAACTCGGAGAGCTTTATAGCCCAGGCCAAGGAGAGCATCGACAAGCTGCAAGCGGCCATTGACACGGATCCCGAACAGCCCCCCGAGGGCGTAGACCTAGGCGACATTCGTTATGCGCCAAAGCGCAGGATAGCAAAAACGACGCGCATGTCCATCTTTCCCAAAATCCTGGCCATCCACCTGTCACGGTCCATCTACGGCATCGGTCAAATGACGCAGAAGAACTCGGCCAAGGTGGCGTTTCCCGAGGAGCTGCCGCTGGGAGGCCTGGCGGACCAGCACAAGTACAAGCTCCTCGGCACCGTGACGCATCGCGGCGGCCACAACAGCGGCCACTACGAGGCCTTTAGGCGGCAGAACCAGCCCTCGCCGTACCACAACACAAACACCTTCCAGCAGTCCGACGTCTACAGCAGGACGCCCACGCCCGCGTCCACGCCCGAGATGGCCGCCCGCCCGACGCTCAGCCCGGCCATCTCAACACCCGACCTGCTCTCGCCGTCCCCGGCGACCAACTCGTCCACGCCGTCGCTGGTGTCCATGGCCGCGCCGCCTCGCAGCGTCCCAGCCGAACCCAGCACCTCCTCCTCCCCCGGCTCGTCCGCCGGCACCCCGAGGGAAAAGGACACCGACACCTCCAGCCTCCGCTCCGTCGCGGCCTCGACCAAGTCGGCCCTCTCAAAGCTGGCGTCCTCCAAGACCCCGGACCTCAGGAAACTCCCCTCCAATGGGATCCCGAAGAGGCCGAAGCGCCGGAAGCCAGCTGCCGACAAGTGGTGGCGCGTGAGCGACGAAAAGGTCCGCGAGGCCAAGACCAATGAGGTCCTCAGCATGCAGAGGGAGGTGTATTTATTGTTTTACGAGCTAGAGAGGTGAATCCCGCCCTGTGTTGTTGGGGAGGGGAACCGGGGGAAATGTGCATAGTACATGCATGGTCTTGTATATAGCACGTGGCCTCGTCAACCGTCAGGGCCCACGCTGGCGTTGTTGTTTTAGTATACATACATACATGTGCATGGAACGGGCGTCTGGTTTCTCAATTCCTTTTTTTTTTAGTAGTTTCAAGAAAAGGAAAAAGAAAAGAAGGCATGGGGAATTAAATCCTTGGTAGTGGCGTGTATATACGAATTTATCTGGACAAGAATAGAACAATGGCTTTTAAAAAAAAAAAAAATACAATACAATAGCATTTTCCATGTTCTTTTGTCATGATGCTTGATCGACGCTGTTGGGTGTTGGGGCAAAAAGAAACGAACATTGAAACAAAATACTCGTCAGCGATGAAGTGGATAAGTGGCTACATGTAGTCCACTCAATTGCCAACGGGTAAGTGTTTAATTACGGCATGGAGGTACTAGTTCTGCGGGTGGATACTGCCACTCCCCTGACGGGGGAGGACGCGCCGCCCAAAAAACTTGCCTGTATCACAATACATTACATCGAACTTGAGACAGACGGAGAGAGATTCTGGGGCTGGCTGCTAGAAACCAGCTCTTTTTTTTCCTTTTCGTGGCCGCCAGGAGCCAGGATGATCTCGTTGCCCATTTGACCTGCGTCTTTTTTTCTTCTTTCCCTTTTGCCAGCCTTTTTTTTTTTTTTTTTTCCAAACCCAGCCCCCGTCAGGTATGCCTGTCCGTCGACGGAGTCGCCTTGGGCCCCTGGCCGTCATGGCCCTCGTGGTGCTGACCGTGCTCTTTGTCGCCCTGCCCCCGGACTCGCCTGCCGTGCTGGCGGTGGTGTTCAACTCGGCGCGTCTTGGGTCGGCGCTGCGGCCGGGCGATAGGGATGCGTGGCTTCGCGAGCGAGCGCGGCATCCGGTGCACCTGGCGAGCGAGGTGGGGTGTCTGATCAAGACGGGGTACGGGACGAGGCACCGCGTCCGGGAGCAGCTGGGCGCGTTTGCGGTCAAGGGCGGCGTGCTGGGCGACGAGGGGAGGGATTACCTGGTCGTGGGGGACTGGGAGGCGGCCAACGGCACCGCGGGGGGGGACTTGGGCGCGGCGGTTGTAGATGCCGTCGGGCTGGTGATGCGGGACGAGAGGGTGGCCGAGTTCGCGGACCATGTGCGCTTCGGCAAGTACAGGAGCTTGAGCGCCGCGGTGGGGGCCGGCGATGAGGTCAGGGCCGGCGAGCTGGGGGCAAAGTTTGGCTGGGAGCTCGATGCGTTGAAGGTGAGTGCTTCGAGATTCTGTACCATGTCGTTGGGTTTGGGGGGGTTGATAAAATGGCAGGTGGCGGGTTAAGGGAAGAGGGAGCTCTCTAACTAACTATTTTCTGCAGTTCATCATGGGCATGGAACTATCGTACAAGAGGATGCCGCACAAGAAGTGGTACCTTATCCTGGATGACGACACATTCGTGGTCAAGGAGTCCCTGGAGCTGCTGCTCAGTCACTTGGACCCTTCGAAACCGCAGTATGTGGGCAACGCGGTGGGGGATTACAGGGCGCGATTTGCTCACGGCGGATCAGCCGTCATTATTTCCGGCGAGGCCATGAGGATACTCTTTAACAGGCCAGACATCGTGCGAGAAGCCTACGTTCGCTCGTTGGACGAGACATGGGGTGATAGACTGGTGGCAACGACGCTACAGAGGATTGGCGTTTACATCGACGAGCGATACAGTCACTATTTTAACGGGGAGGCACCTGACATGGCAAGGATTCGGGAAGATCGTGTCTGCTCGCCCATTGTTTCCTTCCACGGGCTCCGGAAACCTGGTGCCATGGTCCATGCGGGCACGACATTGGGCAGGGTGAGAAAGCCGGTGCTTTGGGGCCAGCTGTGGGAGTTGTTTGGCCAGACACCTCTGGAGTCGTTTGAAAACTCAGTTATGAGAGGGGGAGACCATGTTGGGCCTGGTGAGGAAGAGATCAAGGTCTGGCAAGGCATCAAGAAGGCACAAGATTGCCAGCGTAAATGTAAAGGCTGGTGCCTGGCGTGGACATATGATTCGCAACGTCACCAATGTCGTGCGAGTCCGTGGCTCATTGTTGGACCACGGAACAGCGCCGGTGAGGTATCTGGAATTAATCTGTCGGCGGCGAAATCTGCTTTTCGAAAATGCTCTCCTGTGGGCTGAGGGCAACTTTGCTTGAGCTGGTGGTTTTGCCAGCCATGGCGCGATTCCCAGCTGTGTCGAATATTGGATACTATAGTAAAGCGTGCATCGTTGGGTGTTGGACCGGTGTGATTTAGAAATGGGAATAATACAACTGTGCATGATAATGTCAGTCTAATGCAATAGCCAATGTCAGGCTATTTTACAGGGCACAGCGTTACCCGTGTCTGACCACACAAGGTCGAAAAGGTCGGAATGCTCAGTACTGTCTGTATGGAAAATGAGTTACATACATACATACATACATATACATAGCCAAGCCCACCTGTGGTTCCTCCGGACCACGTCCTCGGTCGAGCTCGTGATTATTACCTACTTACGGAGTATAGTACTTCTACTACCTAATAGTATTACACCCACCGTATGGGGTAATTATTGGATGGATACTCCGTAGGCAGCGAGCGAGCGAGCAAGCCGCACGACACGGGTCGCGCGTGGTTCTCGCTCGCCTACGGAGTACTCCGTACAAATTAAAGATTGACGCGCATGGCGATCCAGATTTCTCCCCCGGCAATTGAGCCCGATTTGCGAGCTGTTGGTTGTCGGCATCGATTGTCGGATTCGTATTGTGCTTTACAATGCACCGGACACCAACTGATGTTGCAGTTCAACCAACCCGAGCTGGGTGTCCGTCGGTTCTCAGGGGTACGGCGAGCTTTTTATCGCGTGCGCATGAATAAAAAAGAGGAGCTCGTGTAACGTTCGGTGCGCGAGTCCCGTTATCGCACCCATGGGCGTCACCTTAAGACAGCTGCGAGTCGGTCAAGTCAGATGAGCACGGGCTGATGGATTGTGATAGATCGATAGCGTCGGAGATGAAGGGAAAGGCCAACGACCGAATACGCGTCAAAGCAACATTCGCACGGAATGGAGCATGTTGCTGCCAGCAGACGTCGTTTTGTGTTTTCCAACCTCATGGTTCCGGGTAGCCAACCCTGGCGTATCCGACTTTCAATCTTTCTGGATGTCCTTGACCGAATTTGTACCTGGGTGCTCCGTGGAGCACAGGAGTCGAGGGATCCATCCGCCGTCATCCCCCCAGGGTCGGAACCAAGCGGCGCCACTCGCCCGTCGTCCAAAGAAAATAGAGTATTCTGTACTCCGTACGGCAAAGACTGCTGCCGACGACCTGCGGCTGGCCTCGCTTAAGCACGCATGTATAATTGAGGAGTCACGCGGGGATTCTGCTAGTGCTTCCGTCTGGTGGGCTCCAAGTGGCTGTACATAGGAAAGGGGTTTTCCTGTAGATTCAGCAGCCTCGACTCTGCTCACTGTACGAATTGCTCCGTAAAACATGCTCTGTTGGGTTTGGCCGTTCTTTTGCCTCCTTTCGCCTGTCTTCCCCACAGCGGCAGGGCCGAAGTGACGCCTGGCAGGGAATATGGGCATGTGCCATATGCCTTATTACTAGTTCCCACTCGTGACTGGGCCGTAATGGGATATGAAATGTCTCCGTGCACAAGGTTTAGCCAGGGCTGGTTATGATAGGGGGCTTGAGCTGACAGAGTTCGCGATATTAGCTTTTGCTGGTACAGAGTCTTGAAGCGTGGGTCCGATGACGATGGGATATACTGACTCGTATTCATGTGAGGTCTACGTGGCAACTATACCAGTTGGATGATGTGATCAAGTGATATAAATGTTGGAAAGACTGGCCGAGTGGCATTGGTGATAGGGCGACGGGTTGGGAATACTATGGCTGCTGATGTAGTATGTACAATGTTGAGCCCTGGTCTCTCTCTATCCCAGCCAACAGTTCAAGCATCAGCCACAATGCTCTCAGCTGTCACCGGCGGCACCTAAGCCCATGCATGTACAAGCCTCATCTTGGCCATGCACCGCCACATTTTTTCAGTTAATTTTTTCTCTCGCTTTTGCAAGGAGCGACAGGCTGCTGGCACATTTCCAGTAACGATGTACAGACACAAGCGGCAGCCGTTCTCTGCACCAGTGGACACATGCATGGAGCCCTGGGAGCCTTGTACCTTGTACCTCTCAAGCTCCAGTCTTCCCGCGGGCGCATGTAACTACAACTTGAGAATGTACTTAGTAGTCTGGGTCAGCCTTTTTGAACCTATTCCGCATAACTCGAAATTGGGGATTGCTTCAACGCTTTCAACTGGGGCGCCCCAGCCAGCTACCCCGACTGTCGCCCGGACCTGGAATTCATGAGCATCCAGACGAGACGATCCTTTTCCATCTCTCTTCCCTTTTAATTATTGTTCTTTGTCCACCGCAGTGGCACCCCTGTACTAGATCTCTGGGCCGGCGCGCAAAAGCAAGGCGGCAAGGCCTGGCCGACCACGGTTGAGCAAGGCTTCCTCTCCCAACCCTAGTCAGGGCGTGTCTCGCGCTGTCTATCCGGATCCCGTCAAAGTCAATTGTGGACTTCTTCACGCCCAATCTTGCCATCTGGACGCCCCTTGTGTGACGGCTGCGGTCAACCAAGGCCGTCCTTTTACTGGGCCGTTGTACCCTTTTGAATTTCGTCTGCTGCTACCCGCTGTTGAGCTTCCCATGTCGTCCGATAAGCTCCATAAATTTTCCAATTAAAAAACACTCCCCCAAGAGGCCATGTCTACGGACGACAAGAGCATGGCTCAGGACGCCGGTGCTGGTGTTGGCTCTGATCCAGCTCCAGCAGCTCCTGGCAATGCTGCGACCTCTGGTGCTACCACCACCACCACCTCAAGTCCTTGTCCCAATCCTGATATCGCCACGCCCGGTACCGCTGCTGTTGCTTCTGTGGCTGCTACAGCTGCTCTGGCAAGCTCAAGTGCCGTTCAAAGCCCTCCATCGAAGCCAATATCTCCTTCTCAGTCCCCTTCAGTACCTGCAGAGTTGACGATTTCGACTACGCCCACGACGACGACTGCCGCTACACTTCCAAGTCCGACTGCAGGCCCGGCACCGGCCTCAAGTATCGACTCAAAGCCTGCCGTACTGACCTCGTTATCGCCGTCCAAATTGCCTGCTACTCTTGCCGCCGCTCCTGCTCCTGCTCCTGCCTCTGCCTCGCCATCTCAGCAGAACGGTCGCAGTGAGGCGTCCGAGGCCGACTCAGATATGAACAGCTACAGACCCGTTCTGACGGCCCACAATGGGCTTCCCGTGAGCTATTCGACTACCACAGCCGCGGTATCGACGTCTTCGCACCTGGCTGCCGCTAGCCCTCCCGTCACCTCTGGCTACGCCTCACCTACTGGCATCTCGACTGTACAATATCCATCCTACCCTACGAGTACGACAGTATCACATCCGTCCGAGAGTTATAGAGTCAGCCCAGTCCCAAGCGGCAACACATTGTCTTTGCCGAGTATGCGAACGATCGATTCACTCCCTCAGCAAAGGCCTGGCCAACCACAAATGCCACATCATGCCATGTCAATAAGCATGAATCCTTCTTTGACTTCTACATCTAGTGGTCCAACAATCTACCCCCCTCACCACACCATGTCCGTACCCTCAAATTACGGGCTGCCTTCAGATTCTGTACCTCGTTACCCCCTACCTCACGACCCCAGGATTCTTGGCAGCAGAGGCCCAAAAAAGGTACGTTTATAGACATTGAGGAGTGAATATGCGTCAATTCTGATCAACGGCTCTCCCGGAATCTGTGTTGGACTCGATAGTTGGACTGACTCGATGCTTTACAGGAAATCAAACGTCGAACCAAAACGGGTTGTCTAACATGTCGCAAGCGTAGAATAAAGGTATTCAACAGTCCACTTGTTTCGTTTACGATTCTATTTCCCCTCCATTATAGTTTTATATCTTCTAGCTTCAATCCAATCCTTGCAGCTGCTCCCATCAGTTGCCATCAATCCTCGTCGCGGTAGCACTAGTCAGATTTTATGTCTGACCTTGCTCCGATGCGGAGGGAGCTCCAAAAGTTAATCCGCTGCGCAAAGTGGGTCAGGGAGCTCTCTTATTGTCTGACCTCTTGCACAACATGTTCCCCCTCCATCACAAAACCATTTCTCTCAATTCGCCAATCTGGGCGCCAATGTCGATGTCTAATTCATTTGCTAACGCACTGATAAAACTGTTGGAACTATAGTGTGACGAGACACACCCCACCTGCAATAATTGCAAAAAGTCGAAACGAGAGTGTTTAGGCTACGACCCCATCTTCCGACAGCAACCAGGTGCACAGCCTAATTCTCACATTCAACCTGCTCCAACAAGTCAGCCAGTGGCATCGTCATCTGTTTCTCCTTCAGTTCCAGCCCATTCGAGTGCTGGAATCGGCCACCTGCCTGCGACTACGAACCCATACGGTAGCCAGCCGTCGATGCTTGCAAGTTCCTATTCAACCACATCCCCACCGTCAACACTTTCCTCGTCCTCGGTGGCACACACCGTTTCGTCCAATTACAACTCGCCTGCTTCCGCCAGCGGAACGCCAACTATCAAACAGGAGCCTGGGTTTGATTTTGCGACTCCGATTGATCCAGCTAGTAGGCACTTGCCACCCCCGACTGGCCCTGACATCAAGCCATACGACTACAAGACATTGACAGCCGTGGACAGCAGCCATCACGCGACACGTATGTAAATATGCCACACAGTTTTCAGATCCTTGCTGCGGGTATGCCAACTGACTGCTTCGTAGCTAAGAAGATGAAGATCAACGAAATAATCGATTCGCTCGGTCCGCCCCCTCCCCCGCAACAGATAAGCCATACCGAGGAGACTTTTAACGAAATCACAAAAGTGTATCATGAGATGTATGCTGGTGGATTAAGCGCTTTTCTGGAGACGACATGGTATTATTTTGTGGATAATGGCAAGATGTCCTTCCCCAGAGACGCCAATCTTATCGAGCACATGGCGACCTTTCTCAAAATCTTGGAAGCTGTTAGAGCGAATGACCATTCTCAGATGGCTTATTCCGGAGTGTTGGAGACAAGAATCGTGTGGGAGCTTGCTTGCACTGCGTATCGGATACCTGATGCAACAAATCAGGCAAACCGTGCGAACATGCCACCGGAGGGCGATGCCACGGAAGCAAGAAACCGCCTGCGCGTGGTTGAAGCCTTGCTTTGCGGTGAATATCTAGTCACCAACCCTCTCGCACCACCGCTGCAAGACCCAGATACCCAACGTACTCGTCAGTTCGACTTTTGGTATAGTCTGGCGGAGTTTGTTCGAAAGCAAGACTTGCCTGGTTCGCATCAGGCCCTCAAGGCCAGAGAGGACGCACTGAGTAGAATGAGGCACTTGTTGGATGGGAGAGAAAATCGTGATGTGCTTTATTCTATAGCCGTCGTTCGCGAACTTGCACCGTATTACGGTCCCAGCTATGGAAATACCCCCCAATACGCCGATGAGACTGATCCAAAGAATCGACTTGCAGTCGCATCGAAATTCATCTTGGACGAAGCACAAGTTACTGGTGGCACTACTAATGTGGTGCGTCGATTCAGTGATATTGCGTCCCGAGCCTTTGTCAACCCCGGGGTCAACGTTGCACGGAGAACCGGTTAAGGCATAGAGGAGAGTTGGTAATGAATACATTCGCCACACATACCATATAATTCAGCATACAAGCATTCCTCTCGGCGTTTCTTTCATCTGTTCTTTTTGATTTTACACAGCATCTGGAAAGCATTGCGAAGGTTTATAAAAAGTGTTTCCCATGTTTATTCACGGCGTTGGGCTCGAAAGCGAAACTGCGCTTGCGTCATCTTGATCAATCCTGTATTTCTTTTAGTACCGCAACTTCTACTTCGTCAGCATATTTCACAAGCCCCGGCGTTTCGAGTAACCATTGCCTTGTTGGTTTACTACGTCCGCTGTTGTATTATTACAACCTCATACTGTCGGTGCACAGGAAATGGGGACTGGAGATGGGATGTCTCGCCTTCAAAAGAGAAAATTTCATTTTGTAACAAATGGGAATTCGGGTGTGTTGTTTACTTTGAGGCTCAACTAAATAAAGGAAAGGTACGATATGGATAGAAGAATTATTAATGCCAAACATTTGGCTGATGGAGACTTAGAGAATAGATAGAATACTTGATCAGTATCGGGGTCACTCGACGTACATTTTAATTTTCAGCTTTTTGTGAACATGATGGATACGACAAAACTAAAGGACGTGACCTTGATGAGATTGAACAGCACCCTGGAGAAGCAGGCACTTTGTACTCTGTATTGTCTAGAAAGGTAACTGTTTAACCCATATTCGAACCCAACGCCGAATTTTCTGCCATGAATATCTATAAATACACATCCTTAACCATTTTTGATGATATAAACTCCGTCCCACCTTTGGTGTCCAAAATCAGTGCAGCACAAACAATAACCACCGCTTAAGCAATATGCAGCAAAAAGCCTAAAAGCTGCCAAACCAAATGCTATCATCTGGCCTCATACCAGACATGACGCCTTCAAATTCACACATTGCTCTATGCTGGGGGTCAACTTTCCATTCACTTACTACTTCGCTTTGTACAAGTAACTGCATCACCATGCCCGATTCGGAGTGCCACGTATTGTGGCAGTGAAGCGCCCAAATGCCAGGGTTGTCGAGGACAACGCGGATTATGACCCAGGAGTAGGCTTCCACGGTGACAGTGTCCCGGCGAAGGGGGTTCTCTGGCATGCCACCGTGTTGTTGGAGGTATTTGTCCAGCGTCGCTGATGTAGGGGGATATCCGCTCCTAGCTTGAGCAATGATGAAAAACTTGTGGCCGTGGAGATGGAAAGGGTGTGCACCGTCGTCAAAGTTGTTGATGGAGATGTCGACTGTGCGTATGCCCTTGGTCTGAAGGACAAAGTCGTTGTCCTTGTTGAATGCTTTCTCATTGATGGCTAATGGTGCCTCGAGGCTGGTCACTTCCGGCTTGGCATCGAGAAATCGATGGAGAGAAGGGTGGGTGGCGTTTGCATGCCAAGTGGATTCGTTAAAGAAACCTCGAGCTAGACGCCAGGCTCCAATCATGAAGTTGGCTCTGAGGGCGACAAAGTCGTCAGCAGGAGGAGGGCTGATGTGCTGGACTGGATGTAGAGCTGATGTGTTGAGGTCACGACAGATGGTTTCGACGGTCTCCGACCAGTCCTTGCTTTCGGGATCGGCTGTAAGGGGCTTTGAGCTCGATGAGATGTACCGCAATATGCCTCTGATTTCGGGCTGTAATCGATCATTTTTGGTAGTGAAGCAGTGCGTGACCATTCTGGCTCGCAGCCAATATGCATCAGCAGTCGTGACGTTGGTTTCGACGATGACACTGTAGCGTTGACCAGGTGATATGTTGAGGCGATGGAAGGCTAAAGGATGAACATCTGTCCCATCAACCTCTGTGATATAAAATGGGTGCTCGTCAATCTGAATTTGGAATTCGGCAAAGGCTCCCACGTTGATGAATCGCAGACGATGCCGTTGGCCTGCAGTCAGGTCAAATACCGGCTCAGACGTGTTGCTGCTGTCGCAATGCCACCCGTCAAAGTCGTCACAATTTCGCACGCCACGACCGTTGATGAGCGCGTTATCTGGGACAGGCTCATCATTTTCCTTGTCTGGTTGTAGATAATCCATTAACAACTCAGCCGTTGTGTTGTGGTAATGATCCTGGACCATGATGACTCTGTCCGTCGCGTAATCGACCTCTTGCAGTGTAAGCTCATCCCGTGAATGAATGACGACAGGGCCCAACAAGCCATCCGATGCCTGAGCACTATGGTGGGCATGATACCAATATGTGCCGGATTGTCCACGGACAACAAACTTGTATGTAAAGTTTGTGTTGGGGGCAATGGGACATTGCGTGACACCGACAGTGCCATCCATCCAGTTGGTTCCATTCTGGAAGAGTCCGTGAAAGTGAATTGATGTAGAATTTGACGCCTTATTTTCCACGTTGACAACGATGGTATCGAATTCGTTGCATTCTATCAAGGGACCAGGATATTGATTATTGACCAGAATCATAGATCGATAGACTCCATCTGGATTCAATTCAGCATCTGATATTGTCCAGTGATATTCCCGCGTGACCGGAGCGGCACTGCGATCCCACGATGGCGAAAGCACATATTCAGATGTGTCTCGCAGACGTGGCGTGCCGGAAATGTCTTCATGCTTCCAGTCATCGGTGTGGTCTTTGTCTTGATGGTCCTTTTCTTGGTCGTCGTGGGGACGAGTATCAAGAGAGTCTCTTGTGCCCCTAGGTGGGAAGCTCAGTATAATTCCAGATACTAATCCCAAGATGATGGTGAGGAAGAAAATGAAGAGGCTTAATTTGCAAAATCCGTGCAGCCGTGAGGCTCGGCTGTTTCCGAGCCAGAAGGGTGAACTCGCACCTGCCTCAATTTCCTCCTTGTCTCCCGCTGCCTCTTGCCCAAGAAACGGCTGCTCCTCTGTCTGTTCAAGAGCCTCTACATCTTCTCCCGTGGACATTCTGTCGGACGAACCGCACCAGCACCAGACTGCAAGAGACCAGTGAATCACCTCCCAATATTGTTTCTCACTTTGTATCACGGCAGACAGCGGTCAAGTCGCATAGCTACCTCGCGCTGGTCCACGACGAACTGCGGACCTGCGCTGCAGAACCACAAGCGATATTGCAGTTGACGCCGGCGACCAATGCAGTAAGCGATAAATCGGCTTATTCCACAGCCAGGGCCTCGTTCGAGAAGATGGCGGCCAAGGTACTCCGTACGGCCGGGACTAATAACCTTGGTTAACCGTAGTCGCATGGAAAGTACCCAGCTGTATTCCACGGCCGACGACCGAGAAGAATTCTCAAGGGAAGTTGTTGCAAGACGCGCGTGATGGAGCTGTCAGATGCAATTGGGTAGCATCAACACCAATCTTGAGACCCCCACCAAGCTGGGGACTGGAGCTGGATGGAGAGGTCACCAAGATAAAATGGTCCGTCAACGTGCTCAATTCGATGGACGATTGGCCGTCTTAGACGGATGAATCGGCACGCGACAGTGCATGGAACCCCTGCTCGATAGAGTGACCATCGCAAAAACTTGGTGGCCACACTCTCTACCTCGTCAAGGGCCGCACGCTTCGGCATTGTCCTTCTCCCCGGCTAAACTTTAAGTTGCCAAAGGAACAAAGATATGTGAGGAAGGGCAGTACTCCCCTCTTCCCGCTACAGGAAAACCGTGAACCTTGACCACGATGCTCCATGTTAAAATTCGGCCCCACGTACGGAGAACTGGAACCCCGACAAATGGCCAGCCTTGAGGTGCCGATGTCGTCCCATTCTGTCACCAGCTTCTCAACTTGGCTTTCTTGAGAAGCTCGGTATCAGTTCTTGTGGCCTCAGCATGTCTCTCTTGTTTGGCCTAGTCACTCTTGAACTAGTACAATGTTGCGAGACACTCTGGTAGCTCCAGGAAAGTCAAGATGCTAATCACCGCCGACGAGGGGCCGAGATGTGGACCGAGATGCATGAATAACCGGATTCTGGGGTACCGCGCCTAGGTATCCAGATTCGGAAACAAATTCCAGGTACTGCGTTGTACGGACGGTACTCAGGGAGGGTTCAGTTGAGAACGTAATATTACTGACGTTACACAGTACCCGTAGGGTCGATTGATCTGCATTTGGACGACATTGGTCTCTACGGATAGAGTGCCAAGCTGTGTGCTCACAGAGTACATTCGCAGTCTTCCTCCGTGCGGCAATGGCGTAGTCTTACTTCGTACATACTTCATTAGGACCTACCATACTCAGCAAGGTGGGCCAGCAACCCTGCCGCCATGCCCGGCGTCACCAGACTAAAAGTGTTCAAGTCAGCAACTACGAATTATGTAGAATGCTCGACTCCGTACTCCGTGTGGCCATGCATATTCGACGGAGCAGTACCCGCTCGAAGAAGATTGGGTGACTGTGTGCCTTATCGGAGCATACCGTTGCGCTCAGCTGGAGTGAGAACCAGTTCCTTTAAGTAAACGCTCCGCCCTGGAATGTCGATCGACCTTTACGGAGTAAACTGGCAGCTACCTGCTTCATTGTTTGTCAAGCCAAGTGCTTCAGGTTCGAAAGACTGAAGAAGCAGACATGTTGCTTCAAATTGCTGCAAGCTTCCTGGCTGTCGCCAGCGTCGTCTCTGCTACTCCCTGCAAGTCTCAAGACGGCTGGGAGACCAGGTATACCGCTACTGGCACGGCCGATGTTGCAAAGGCTGCTGCTACGGCAAAGACCAGCAGCCCTACAAGCCATGTGAAGGGCAAGGCCTTTGACAGACTTGCCATTATTTACTTTGAGAACCAGAACTATGACAAATCCTTTGGTGACCGTAAGTGATTTCCCAGGGCACCTCTCAGAGGAAGAATCTCCGATATTGGAACGGCAGGTCTAATATTTAGTACAGCCAACTTTAACTGGTTCACCAAGAAGGGTATTACTCTATCCAACTACTTCGCCGTTACTCACCCTTCTGAGCCCAACTACATGGCCTCCATTGCCGGTGATTACTTTGGTATGGAGAACGACGCCTTCACCCGCTCGCCTCGCAATATCTCCACAGTGATTGATCTCCTCGACACCAAGGGCATTTCGTGGGGTCACTATCAGGAAGACATGCCTTTCTCTGGCTTCGAGGGCAACGCCTACCGCAACCAGAAGAACGGCGCCAACGACTACGTCCGCAAGCACAACCCTGCTGTTCTACACGACAGCATTACCCACTCTGAGCAAAAGTTGTCGCAAATCAAGAACCTGTCTCTTATTGATACCTCGCGCTCCATGTTTCACAAGGACCTCAAGGATAACAAGCTCCCCCAGTGGATGTTCATCACACCCAACATGACCTCCGATGGTCACGACACCTCCGTCACCGTCGCTGGTGTCTGGTGCCGCAAGTTCCTTGAGCCCCTTCTCGAGGACAAGAACTTCATGCAAAACACCCTTGTCCTGGTCACCTGGGACGAGAACGAGTCGTATGCCGCCCGTAACAACATTCTGGGTATCCTTCTGGGTGACGCTGTTCCCAAGGAGCTCGTGGGCACTGAGGACAAGAACTTCTACAATCATTATTCCGAGATTGCCACTGTCTCTGCAAATTGGGACCTTCCCACCCTTGGCCGATGGGATGTCGGTGCCAATGTCTTCGAGATGGTTGCGGATAAGACTGGTGACAAGCTCCGCCAGTGGAGATCACAGGAACAACTCCAGAGCATGTACTGGAACTACTCGTATGCTGGTCAGTATAACGACCAGGGCGGAAACAAGATCTTTCCTAAGCCCAACCTCGATCTCGACAAGGCGTACAACGGCCGTCCTATTCTCCAGTCTGTCAAGGACACCTGGAAGAATAGCAAGGCTCCTACTTATTACGAAGACACAATTGAGACCCCTGATGGTCTGCATCCCCCTAAGGGGTATGAGCCCGAGAGCGAATAAAAAATTTTATGAACATCGATTACTTTACTATAGATGAAATGCACTGGGTGGTGGAAAGATGTGAGGGCTGTAGTATCAAGGATGAATCCGAATCATGGCCAAGTACTAGATTCATTGAGAACCTTGAGAAAGAGAACGTTTAGAAAGTGACAATACTGTATTGTACAGAAATAGATGACCCTGCTACACGTACCTGCCAGACTTGGAACAGAACTGCGGCCAGCAAAAAGTTATCGTTGGCCCTCTGCGTGTGCTGACGGCCCAGCGGCCCAGCCCTGCGATGATCATCGCAGTTACTCTTCTTACTACTATCCTCGGGCTGGCTCACTCTTTTTTCCACTTTGGACCCGAACTTGTGGTGACAGTGAGGCTTGGTGATACGCATTGTAACATGGAAAACACCAATAGTTTCTCGATACCTACTCCGTGCTCCGTATGTTTGCTTGGTGTGGTACGAACAAAGTTATACGGAGTGCTCTGTACTACTGCCAATGAGTTCTGCCCAGACAGCCAGTTGCCAGCCTAGCCAAGCCGGCCCGGAGCCACAGGCGCGCGGAGTAAGCCGCATCTGCGTCAAGACACAAACGAGCTGGACAAAGGATCATCGGGGCTCCAGGGATTCCCTGGTCTCGCAGGAGAACAGCGGTCCCCACAGAGATCCTGGGCCCAGCACGCCGTCAGTTCGTCCCTGCCGGCCTCCTCCACCTGGCTCAAAGCAACACCGACGAGGAGAAAGTGGTGGTCGAATCAGTGGTCAGGTGTTCTTAAGCAGAGCACGTGGGTGAGCCCATTCGCTACCGAATTTGTACTTGTTTGGCTCCGGCCCATGTTTATGCAGGCATCGGGTGCGAGCACAGAGAACCAATCCGCACGAGAGGGGGAAAAGACATGTCTTTAGTGACTTTTTGAGCGTATCGGAGCCTGTTCACATCAGTGGATTACTGTGATGCGGGTGGCTTTTGCTCTCTGGGTCGGTCTACTCCATGGCTTGGCGAGAAGCGCAAACCCCAGTTGATGTAGTTACAGTGCTCGCAAGCCGGCCTGATATTCTTGTAGAGGAGATCGCTTCGCCGATACGGAGTACTCCGTGCTGGACGGGGACTCCGTCCTCCTTAGCAGGGGATTAGCGAGCACGTGGAGGTTGGTAGCTCAGTGATGCAGGGCCGTACATGCAATCGATGTACCATCGTGGACTCTGGTGGGAGGTGTCAATACCCAGCCGGGATAGAATGATAATGTGGGGTGAAGTCGATCAGGGTGGTGGATCGCAGCGGCAGCCACTTTCCGTTCCTGGCCTGCCACTGAATGGGTTGCGCCTCGTCCATCCAGGACGGCAGGAGTGAGCACTTGCTGGTTGAACATTGCCCTTTGCTCCTGCCCCGGCCTATAGACAGCTCATGTTGTTCAAAGTCACTCGCCAGTTAAAGATGCAATTACACCGAAGACAAATTCCACTGTGCACCTCATTTGAACAACTACTCCATCTCTTGGACTCGAGTTCATCCGTTGGTTGATTTCGCCATGAACCATTTTTAAACTTGTTGCATTCTCCTCAACGTTGGTTACTGCGCTTCCCTGTTCTTCCTGAGCTTGAGCTCGACATTTGTAACTCGGTTCATGACCGGTGTAATATTTTAACCACCTTTGTCATCGCGACCAGTCCATTACAACGCACATTGACCAGCTCGCAACGTCATTTTCTTTTTTCGGCAAAGAATGTGAGCATAGAAAAACACCATCGTACACTATTCTTTTACCCCAGCTTGCCATAATGTCCAAGTTACAGAGCCCTTGCTTAACTCGCTTTCTTTCCGACTTCACCCTCGGATTTTCCGATGGCCTGACCGTCCCATTTGCCCTCACCGCAGGGCTCAGCTCACTGGGAAGAGCTGATACCGTCATCTACGCAGGCCTCGCCGAGCTGTGTGCCGGAAGCATCAGTATGGGCATCGGCGGATATCTATCCGCATCGGATGAGGTTCCTCATCCAACCGGGAACAAAGACGCCCTCGATAGCAACGGTGACGAGGAGGAGTTGAGAGGGATGTTGCGCGATGGAAGCTCAAGAGGCTCATCTAGTCATCTTAGCGACGATTTGGACGAAAAGGATCTGGACCAAGAATCAAAGGAGGACCTTATAAGGAGCCATCTTGAGCCTCTGGCTCTACCACCTGCCACAGTCCTGGAAATTCTCGTGATGTTGAGAAGTCGCCCTGACGGTGTTGGAAGAACAGTCTGCCGTCTGCAGCAACAAAATGCTGCGACAGAGCCGTTGTCGGATCAGCTACCAATATGGCCCGTCGCCTCGGGTCTATCCATCTCGCTGGGGTATGTCGTTGGCGGTATCATCCCCCTCTTCCCATACTTCTTCACTTCAACAGTTGGTAGAGGTCTGCACTGGAGCATTGCTTTATGCTTGATAGCGCTCATGACATTTGGATCAAGCAAGAGCTGGATACTCCGTGGTGAAGAGAGGAGTGTCAAGAGAAGCTTGTGGGAAGGCCTTCAAATGCTCGTTCTTGGAAGCTTAGCCGCAGGCGCTGCGGTTCTCTGTGTGAATCTCGTTGGTGAGGGCTCTGAACCTGGCCATTGATATTTGCTCTTCAAATAAGTTCTATTGTGGCATTTTGGCAATTCGTTCGGCGCTATGGTCTTGGGGAAATGGTCAATTGGGGATAAAGGTATAAAATTATTCATGTATTCACTATTGAGTCAGAATTAACGAATAGGACCCGGTCAAAGCAGATGTGTGGCAATGAAAAATCTGTTTGCCCTCTCACCACCCCAAACTGCCGCTTGATTACACCGGGTGAATCTTTGCGCAGCTGTTGACAGTGACGAAGAGTGAATCATTGCTTGCAGGTAATAAAGTGTATTATTGGTTCACAGCTCTAGATACGCCGGAGACATCATTCACTCCAGCCTTAGGTACCAGGCTCGCTTAGTAGGTCGAGTGGTTATTTAACACCTCTTTCAACCCAACGCATCAGAACTTTAACCACGATATTTATTTCACCAACTTGCATCTTAAAGATACTGTAGTTTCAAACTATATCCTCTCCGACGAAAGAACACTACCTCGACTTCTCACAGAGAGCAAATAGTGAGATCCACGTTATACATTGACCAAACCAGGCACATTCTTATGGAATTAAAAGTATGTTTATATTTCTCGAGTAAGATAAGAATGCCGATATTTTCGATGACTAATTATTCCCGTTACAGAGGAGGCGCTACAAAAGTGAGCGTCACGTAACTGAACGACAATGCCACATCCAGTAGCACGCCCAACGCCTCCCGGCAAGGGCAAGGGCAAGGGCAAGCCGTCTGATTGTCAAGAAAAACGTCAATTTTTGGAAGAAAAGAACCATAAGAAGAGACTTCCAGACGGCGATAAAAGGTTGAATACATTGCACGCGGAAGATACCATTGCAGAAGATGATGATTCATCGGAGACACTCAGCAATGGCTTGCCGCCTGATGCCAGAAAGCTCGATTCGTATGATGAATTAGTCCTCAATCACATAGAAGGTTTTTCAGATGATCCGTGCCAAGTACCACCCCAATGCTACGAAATTCCGTGGACAATTTTGTTTGGGAACGTGGGCAGGCAAAGAGAGGACGCCGAAGTTGAAGCTGTGAAGGAACTAATTCGACAAGCCGAAGCAGTTGGGCTGATTGGGGGAGGTGTGCACTCGGAGGAACATGACGAAATACCCATTGATCTTGACGGGAGGAGTATTTTGGATCGGAGTGATGCCCTTTGGGATAGGTTAGTTCTTGGAAGCGTACCGTTTGACTTTGGCGACGGGGCTTTGGACAAGGCGAATGTTGATCCAGCAGGGACGGACGGGCAGGATGAGAATTGTGGCTGTTGCAGAACGTCTGGATCTGACGGGATTGAGTAAGCTGCTAGGTTGCCGCCGTTTCGGAGTTGACTTTGGCTTGGACCGGTGATGGCCTGCTGCGTATACCGACTAAATAGTACAGTTTGCAATAGCTCATCTTCAGAGGCAAAATAACCATGACCCGTATTTGTGAGCGTCACCCGTAGACTTGAGAGATGGTGTTGAAGGGATTCCGTAAGCGGAGATTTCAACACTAGCGAGTTGACTCACCTCATCCAGAGTCCAGACCAGTCACTTCACCGCAACATATTTAAAACAACGCCTCAACACCCACAACCGTTACCAATACTCAACCCTTCTTCAGAAAGCAAGGGTGAGAAAATTCCGCAAAAACTCAACTGGAATGCCACCGCCAAACAGAATCCTCACATCGCCTAACCCCCCCTCCCCCGAGCCAGGGACAGTCCTCCTCGAAACACCACGGCTCATCCTCCGCCGCTACAAGCTGTCAGACGCTCCGGCGCTCGCCTCCGTGGGGGATCATGATGAAGTTGCCGCCACCCTCAGCGACAGGTTCCCGTCACCCTACACCGTCGAAGCCGCCTCCGAGTTTATAGCAACCTGCGGCAGCGGCGCGGATCCGCACTATCCCACACACGGGGCCATCATGCTCAAGCCCAACACGCCGGATAACCTGACGACGGCGCCGGTCATGATTGGGGGCTTTGGATTTCTCCCGCAACAGGATGTCTTTTACAGGACGTGGGCAGTGGGTTATTTCCTGACCCCGTCGGCCTGGGGCAAGGGATATGGTACGGAGGCGATTGCCGCGGCGGTGCGGTGGGCGTTTGAGACGTGGCCTGGTTTGCTGAGGGTTGATGGGCAGGCGTTCTCGTCGAATCCGGCGAGTGTGAGGGTCATGGAAAAGAGCGGGTTTGTGAGGGAGGGCGTCAGGAGGCGGGCGGTTGAGAAGGGCGGCGTTGTTTGGGATATTGTTGCTTTGGGGGTTGTGAGGAGTGATTTGGGGTTAGGATAGATTGAGTCTGGGATTGCTTCTTGTGCGGATTATGGAGAGCCACGCTTTATGGCGAACGAACGAAGATGGAGGAAATGTTTCTTTGCCATCTATCTAGATGGTGTGGCTGCTATGCCTGGCTCTTTTTTATGCATTGGAGTCTTCGACATCACTTACCTGCAGGCAGTTGACGCATCTGAATCAAATCAGCCAATTGAAACTGGCTTTCCACAATTCATTGGGTTTTGAGAAGTCTCTGCGTTATCATTATAATATCTGGATGCCTCTCGGTGTGATTACTACCATTACAATGATACTCCTTTTCCACCAACGGTCTCCCGAAGATAAACTCGGCTTTTATTTTAGAGAAGAAAGTTTAAGTTTTTTTTTAAATACAGATAAGATAAATGGTACGACTCTCCGTCGATAGTCGGATACTCTTGTGTTGAAGACAGGGTTGTGTGCAAGACGAAGGTCTGGTGTCAGCTGAAACCTTGCAAGTCCAAATTATGTGGAGTCCCACAGTCAAGCTGGCCGTGCTCTTCAAGTGGATCGTTGGCAAGCTTCCTCTCTCCCGCAGTGAGAGTAATGGCTGCAATCTAATTGGTTCACTAGCACGCAAAAATATTAAGCCGAACCCACCCCGGAATCCACCATCGCCAAAGCTGCCCCGAATATTGACGTGCAACATCCGGGACAACGGGCCATAACCACCAAGGCGATTTCTCCTCAGCCCACAAGCCATTGACTGCGAGCAAGAGGCTCTCCATGAGGATCTCCAGTCTATCCTCTTGCTTCCGGCCCCTCTAATCTCGTTACCAATGGCTTCTTCACTGCAGAGGCTCGCTGGTCACGGCGCCAAGCGTCTCTGCCTGCGTCCTGCCACACAACTTGCAACTCGGCCCTTCTCGACGACACGTTTTCGAAAATATGCTACTCCCGAGCCCATGGGCACTAGGCTCATCCCCGTCGATGACGATTTTGCCCATCCCAGCGATCCCTACGGCACAACGCAGCGTATCCCTGGCGCCGTTCAAAAGTCGCGCGAGAACTCGGTCGAGGACCGCAAGGTCAGGCACTATACTGTCAACTTCGGCCCACAGCATCCCGCTGCCCACGGTGTGCTTCGACTAATCCTCGAGCTCAATGGCGAAGAAATCATCCGTGCCGACCCTCACGTTGGCCTCCTCCACCGAGGTACTGAGAAGTTGATCGAATACAAGTCTTATCTCCAGGCTCTGCCCTACTTCGACCGACTCGACTACGTTTCTATGATGACCAACGAGCAATGCTTTGCCCTCGCTGTTGAGAAGTTACTCAACATTGAGATTCCCGACCGCGCCAAGTACATCCGTACCTTGTTTGGAGAGATTACCCGAGTTCTGAATCATCTCATGTCTGTCCTGTCTCACGCAATGGATGTTGGTGCTCTCACGCCTTTCCTGTGGGGCTTCGAGGAGCGAGAGAAGCTCATGGTACGCATCTTCGCCTCATCATATCCACGTCTTCTTTTGAGACCTTATATGACGCTAACTATCGACTACAGGAGTTCTACGAACGTGTTTCCGGCGCACGTCTTCACGCAGCATATGTTCGCCCTGGTGGTGTTCATCAGGACATCCCCGTTGGTCTGCTGGATGACATCTATCAATGGGCCACCCAGTTTGGTGACCGCATCGACGAGACGGAAGAAATGCTTACCGACAACCGCATCTGGATTGAGCGATTGAGAGGCGTTGGTGTTGTTTCCGCCGCTGATGCCCTGAACCTGTCCTTCACCGGTGTCATGCTTCGAGGCTCTGGCGTCCCTTGGGATATCCGAAAGAGCCAACCCTACGACGCCTACGACAAGGTCGAATTCGATGTTCCTGTTGGCAAGAATGGCGACTGCTACGACCGCTACCTTTGCCGAATGGAGGAGTTCCGCCAGTCCCTGCGCATCATCCACCAGTGTCTGAACCAGATGCCTGCTGGCCCTGTCCGTGTTGAAGATTACAAGGTCTCGCCTCCCCCCCGTACTGCCATGAAGGAGAACATGGAGGCTCTCATTCATCACTTCCTTCTGTATACTAAGGGTTACGCCGTCCCCCCTGGCGAGACCTATTCCGTAATAGAGGCCCCCAAGGGTGAAATGGGTGTTTATGTTGTCAGCGACGGCAGCGAGCGTCCCTATAGGTGCCACATTCGTGCTCCTGGGTTTGCTCATCTGGGTGGGTTCGACCATGTCTCCAAAGGTCACTTGTTGGCTGATGCCGTCGCTGTAATTGGTACCATGGATTTGGTGTTTGGTAAGTTTTGATGGACCCCTCCCTTTTCTTTCACTTTCCAAAGTCGCAAATCTCTACATTTAAACACATATTGACAATTCTACTCAGGCGAGGTCGATCGGTAGATGTTGGGAAGAAGGGAGAAAAATTCCATCAAGATTTTTTATTTGTCTGTAGTCATAGCTGGCTGGGAGAACGTGTAAATACTCCATAGAAGTCTTCTTTTTTTTTAACCACCTGCGCAGCCTCACTCAAGTGATGTACATCTTGTATACGTATACATGGGGCGCTATTGAAGATGTGCATGTGTTTTATTGTTACAATTACTTTCTATACTACTTTACACACCTCACTTTACACCGCGAGATGAGTCTGGTTGTCTATACGACCTTGACGCCGGTACCGGACGCCTGTCCCATGAAGAAATTCTTTAGCGGCGACAGCATATTGACAGCCTGCAAGCCGATAGATCGTAGACCAACCAGTGGTCCGCTTTCAACCGAGTAAATCTTGTGGAGCTTGTCGCACACGCCCATCAGGACGTGGTTAGTAGCGTAACGTTCGCTATTGTAACTCTCAAGTGACAATTGTGTCCCCAGATCTTGTCCGTGCGAAACGGCATATTCTATGGCCTTGACAAGGCTCTGCACGTCGCCTTGCCCCATGTTGAGGCCCTGTCCAGCCAGCGGGTGGACGGTGTGCGCGGCATCGCCGACAAGTGCAATTCGTTCACCTATATATGTATCTGCGTGGCGAAGCTTCAAGGGGAATGAAGCAATCGACCCCTCTTGCACGCCGACAACAGTCTGCGGGATGGCCTCGGCATCCACGGGCGTGTGTTGTAATCTCCAGTTGTACTCGTCTTCTTGGCCCTCGGTTTGTGTGTGCATGTATCCCAGGTCGACGGGGCTAAGGCGGAATGCAGCGTTTACCAAGGCAATAAAGTCCTTGGGAGACAGCTTCTTCAAAAGCGCGGCGTTCTCTGGCGTCGTTGACCACACCAAGGTTGAATAATTCCCCGGTAGAGGGAGCATAGCCACGGGGCCGGTGGGCAAGAACCTCTGGTAGGCAATCTTGCTGAACTGTCCGCCCCAACCGTCTCCTTCCAGCTGCAGCGTCGCCACCAGCCCGTGTCTGCCGTAATCCCACCCACGGCTCTCGATGCCTGCAAACGTCCGTACGGGACTGTTGGCCCCGTCGGCGCCAACGAGAAGTCGTGCAACTAGTGATTGACCGCCTGACAGGTGTACGACGGGCCAGTCGCGAAGATCCATATCTTCAGTCTCTTCGCCCAGGTCGATTTTCTCTACTCGCGAGTTGTCAAAAATATCGATGCTTCCTAGTTCTTGGAGGCGCTTCAGAAGACCTGAAGTCAGGTTCAGGTTTTCCGTCATGTACGCAATCGTTTTGCTGGGGCCGGAGCTGGCGGGGGGGTCGAATTCAATCCGGGCACCTGTGACGCCATCCCAAACTTGCATCTCGTGGAATTCTTGGATGCGGTCGCGCTTCATGTGTGTCCATGCTCCAATGGTATTGAGGTACTGGGCCGACGATGGGGTCACTGAGCTGCAGCGATTTGAGAACTGGGTTGGCGGGAGAGAGAAGGCGGCGGTCTTGGCTAGGTCTTGAGCTTCGACGAGGGCAACCCTTAGCCTGGAAGTGATGGGGCTTGCGCCTAGGATATTCGTTAGAGACTAAGTTCAAGATATCATTCAACCGAGACAGTAAGGTGCGTACGAAGCGCTGTGAGAAGACTGAGGCCAGCTGGGCCACCTCCAACGCAAACTACATCGTATATATCGTCTTTTGTAGTTGAATATGAACGACGCCATTGGCTGCGGGCAGGTCGAGAGCAACTTCTACAAACGAAGTTCGAGGTTGTTATAAGACCCCGCGCCCCAGCCATTGTAGCCTGTGGCATTGTTGCGTGTAGTAAATCACCACACAACATCAATTGGTGGTTGAAGGTGGACGAAGCTAGAGCTCTTGAGGTGGGACGATGTTATGCATTGCAATGCAAGTTCCATCCCAATTCGGTACGTACAATGTACGGAGGTACTATGACAGGGCTGAGGGTGGCATTTGCGCCACATGTGGCAAGGCCACGCCAGCCTCTCGCTCTCGACTGGGCGGGCCGAGGATGCGCCGCTTGTATGTATCATAGTTGCTACAGACAACGGGAGCCGTGGCTCCGTCAGTGGAGCTAGGACTCGATCAACAACAATCATATCATCTTTGCCGACGATTTTGTAAACCTGTCATCCTTGCAATACTGCTTTGCAGGCTATAGTGCCGGCAACACCCTTATTTTCGGATTTCCGTATCAAGGTTGTCCTTTTCGGCAACCTAGTGGATGCCTCCCTCTCTCTGCAGGTCCGATAACCTGCGACCTTGGCCGCGACCGCTCCTCCTCGGCGGTCCTCCTCGGTTGACCTTGTCTCACCACCTTGTGTCGTTGCATTCCTCCGCGAAGCCAAGTTCCTGGACTTGCCATTGCGCATCCACATCTTGCCTTGCCAGGGATTTGTAACTTCATCAACCGCTGTGCGCTAACGCCGTCCGTCACCATGGCTGATGCCGATGATTACCTCCAAGAGGGCTTCGATCCGCGCAGCGTGACTGTGCCGCGCTTGCGGTCCATCCTCGTCACGCACAATGTGGACTATCCATCGACAGCGAAGAAGGGACAACTGGTAGATTTGGTCAATGATCACGTTTTATCACAGGCTGCGAAGCTGCGGGCACAGAGAGCTCAGGCGAAACGATCCAGCTTAGGGTTCGTCAATGCAGGCAGTGCAGAAGATTCCAACGTTTGGGATGAACACGACACGCGCTCGCGCCATTCGTCTATGCGCAGGTCGATGTCGCCAAGGAAGAGCTCGAGCAGAATCAAGACCGAGTCCGAGGAACCAGAATCCAATATTCTGCGCAGTCCGCGCAAGCGCAGCTCAAGATCTGCTAGCCGGCAACTTTCCCATTTTGACGAAGATGACGGCGCCGCATCCGTTGCGTCTAAGTCGACGCGTCGAAGCAGCAGAAGGACCGTCACTCCTCAAATAAAAGATGAGTCGGAAGAGGAGTATCCCACTCATGCTGATCGCTCGAACGAATATCTTCAGCCGCCAGAGGTAGAAGAGGACGGGGGACATGACGCATCTGTTTTCACCGACGACAACCCTTTCCAAAGCGGAAGCTCCCCGCCGCCGGTAAAAACTCCAAGCAACCGTCGACGCACTTTGGGCGAGGACATGTCTAAGAGCGTGCGATCTGCTAGGAGAAGAACTGATGGTTTCACCGATCGAAGCAAAAAGTCTAGAGTATCAGAAATTTCAGCACCCAAGTTACGGCAAAAAAATCCTGAATTTGCTTTGGAGCCTGGCGAGGAGTTTACTGCTGAAGAGCAGCTCGAATTGGAAGAAGCTCAAAGCTCGGGTGAAGTCGCTCCAATTTTGCGCAAGAGCCATAAACCAGCACGCCAAACAAGCGTACTGACACCCCTCTTTGTCCTTTTTATGGCTCTTTTCGGCGCTTACGGAGCTTGGTATCGACAAGAGAAGCTTGCTGTCGGATACTGCGGCCTCGGTAGACAGGCTAAGCCACTCCTGCCACCAGAGATTGTAGTTCCCGATGCGCTACTTCCTTTTGTTGAACCCCAATGCGAACCATGTCCTGCAAATGCCTACTGCTACGAGGGCTTCAATGTGAGATGTATCCAAGGATTCATTCAGAAACCTCACCCGTTGTCATTCGGCGGACTGGTCCCTCTTCCACCAACATGTGAGCCCGATAGCGAGCAGGAACGCCGAGTTCAGGCCGTAGCTGACAAGGCGGTTGAGGAGCTTAGAGAGCGCCGAGCCAAGTATGAGTGCGGTGACTTGGCGGACGAAGCGGGTCAACAGGAAAATTCGCCTGCAATCGCAGAGGAAGAGTTAAAACACGTTGTCAGCAAAAAACGAAACAAGAGACTTAGTGATGAGGAATTTGATGACCTGTGGGAGAAGGCCATCGGCAAAGTCACTACGAGAGAAGAAGTTGAAGTTCAGGTTGAGACAACTCAGTGAGTATAGACCAGTTTTTTTTTCCTTCTTCTTTTTCGCAATGAGATAAAATCTCAGCTATGGCTGTGGTGCTATCTCATATCTGGTCAACAAATCCTTCTTCTGACACAGACTAATCAGATCCGTGATTAATCCCACAGACCGCCCGGTGCCTCCAATCTTCCAGTCAGAAAGCTATCGTCAACCTCTCTCGCTCGCCTTCCGCTCACCTGCGCCATCAAGCGGTCAATCTGGCTCGCATTGGCAAGATATCGACTCGCAATTGGATTTATAATCTTGCTGATCCTCGGAAGCTTGAACGCACGTTCACGGTACCGTCGTCACGTTGCAACATCTGCACAGGTTCCAGCCCTCGTAGACTTGGTCTTACAGCGACTCGCGGACCAGAGGGAGCTTGGAGAAGAGGATCTTGATGATCCCTGGCTCTTCCTGCCAAACCTGAGGGATGATGTCCTGCGATCTATTCACACTCTCTCCGAGCGAGACAGGATATGGCAGAGGGTAAGGGCTGTCGTAGAGCAGAACAGCAATGTCCGCATAAGCCAGAGGGAAAGCCGAAGCGGGGAAGTAGGTCGTGCTTGGGAGTGGATTGGCCCTACCAAGGGTGAGGGGGCGAGGAGACGGCGCAGTGGGAGGGTTTCGTTGGTGCCGGAGCTGAAGGAGGAGACGCCTGATTCTAAAGATAGAGTCGAGGCTAGGAAATGGGATGAGCCAAGGCCGATTTATTAGGGGTGGCTTTGGTGTTGGCTATACTGCATTGTTATGAATTGTATTAGAATGTATAATTGCTCGCTGTGCTACAATTTGGTGGATGAGTTAATATTAGGCCAAGGGCAGCAGTCACTTCCGATTTATGGTGTACCAAATACATCTCGATGACTATTAATTTGTTGAAATTTGCTAGGTCTCTGTTTTGCTACAGCCACCCTCGAGACGTAGTAAGACTGGAGACACTCTTGGGTTACTTGGCATGTCAAGTTTGCCTAGGCTTCGGCTGGTCGTTGATGTGTCCAGTGATGCAAGTGGGTTGCCTCGTTCAGCGTCGTGTGGTTGTCGTTTGTTGAATGGCTATCAACGCGTCAGGACACGCATTCACCCAAGGCATCGCTGAAATATCTCACTGTCGACAGAACAGAGTCACGGGAGGTGAAGAAAACATAGAATAGAGTTAAAATAGTTAAGACTAGTGTCTCGATTTAATCGGCTATTGCACAGGTGTGGTTATATGCACAAAGTGTTGTAACAAAAGAAACGGCGGTACGTTTTTAATCTAAGACTCTAGTAATTGGCGTTTATTGGGCCTTGGAAGAGACAATCTCTGTGGTCTGTGTTAGCATATTCATTGATCATGTCATCGTTTTGCGTAAACTTGTCCAGTTCAACATACTCTCAACGTCAGCGACGCTCTGCTGCAGGATCTGCTGCAGGACCTTGGGGTTCTCCAGCTCCTTCTGGACCTTGGCGATGATGGAAGCGGCAAGTTCCTTCTGCTGGCGCTGCTTGACCTGGCCCTCGTAACGGACCCAGGAGTCAAGGACAGCCTTCGCCTCGGCGGCCAGGGCGGTCTGTTGCTCGAGCTCATAGGCCTGAGCCTCAAGCTTGGCGGTTTCCTGCAAGCCCTTGCGTCAGTACTATCATCGTCCAGATAGGGATCCCATCCCCCTCCAAAAAAAGACAGAATGCTTTAAAGCTCTCTCACCTTGGACACCTCGAACATGGCCTTGGTGATGTCCACGACACCAGTCATCTGCTTGACGTCCTCAATGCGGCCCTTGACAGCCTCGGTGTGGTCGGCACGCGCACTGTTGAGGATGTTCTTGATCTTCTCGTTCTGGCTCTCGGCCCACGCCTTGTATCCGGGACCACCGTACTTGATGAGGCCACCCCAGACGGCCAGCAAGCAGATGGCCACGATGGTCTCCTCGTTCATGACGTAGTACTCATTGCTGATGGCGTAGATGCTGAGACCAGCAGCGCTGCTGAGGAACGCCGTCTTGCTGAGGAGGCTGCTTCCGGGGAGGGAGTCGATGATGCTCTGAGCCTTCTTTTTGGGCTCCTCGGCGGGAACGTTGCTGGCGTGGCGGACAGCAGCGGCGGACACGGCAGGGATGGCTCGGCGGGCGAGGGTAGATCGGAGAAGGGGAGCGCCTGTTCGTTACAACAGATTCATCATGCGTCAGCAAACTTTCCGCTTCCAATTGGGTCTCCAAATTTCAATTGTCGTCGTGCAATTCGATAGGGGAGCGACGTACTGACAGCGCTTCGCGCCAAGCGAGAGGCCATTGTGATACAGAGTAGCGATTGGGGGGTGTCGGGCTTGACGTTGCTCGGGGAGCTGGGAGTGAGGTTTGAGGTTTTATCGCGCTAGTTCGGCAACATGATAAAATCACGTGACGCCGGAGAGGAAAGGAATGGGCCAAGTGGGCGTTCGCTCGTGGAGCAACATGGTTTACCCGACCTTCTCCCTGCCTTGAGGTGTAGGGGAAAAGCAATCTTATCGATAAGGTGCGACTGATTGGATTTTTTTGGAAGTCCAGCACTCGATTTATTTGAGGCTCCCAAGATTTCGAACAATATGTATCTACCATTTCAATAAACATACGGTGCTACTTCTTCTGTCCTTTTTTGAGGCTCATTCTCTTTCAGTTAGAGAGTTAAATACTTCTTTTTTTTATTCCCGAATTCCCAACGACATACGCGGCAAAGTATTTCCATCATGGCGAAAGGCGCTGTAGCTGAAGGCTCGAAGCGCAAGCGTACCTCTGCTAGTGAAAAGCCAGCCAAACGGCGCAGGTCTTCAAGTGAAGAGAGTGAGGACCCAAATGCAAGGATTCTTCTTCTGGAACAAGGAATTCTGGAATCAAAAAAGAATTACAACGATATCACTGACCTGTTGAGCACGGCAAGGGACTATGAAAATGGCGAACCAGAATCAATGTTGGCAGCAGTAGCCCTCTGCAGAGTCTTTATTCGGTTGCTAGCCCAAGGGTCTCTCACCTCCAAGAAGTCTCTTTCGGAAAAGGATAGTGTGGTCGTTGGCTGGCTCAAGGATCAGTTTTCTCAGTACAAGATATTGCTGATGAGTCTGTTGAGCCAAGAAGAGCTCGCCGTCACTGCTCTCACCATGAGCATGAGATTGCTGAAAGCTGAAGCAGAGTTCTTGAATAACAATGAGGACTACTCGTTCCCCACCGCGTTTATCGAGAACATCGTCAAAGCTGTATTGCTCTCAGGCAACGAAGATGTCAGGCAAGCATACATAGAAGATTTTGCGGAACAGTATGATGATATTCGCTATTTCACGTTCAAATCTGTCAAGTATGTATTTCGTTTTTATCGAATTATGTTGTTGCGCTCTGCTAATAGCTTTGAAAGGAACCTTGTGGAAAGCTCTTCGGGGGATATCGAGTCCAATAAGTTGTTTGACAGAGTGTTCTCCCTGATTTCTGCTCTAGACGGTGTGCCAGAGTCTGCGGATGACCTGGACGACTTCTACATCCCCAGGCCCAAGAAGAAGGCACATCCTCTTCGATCAGTCAACCAACACAAAAAGCAGGGTCAAGAGGCGTGGCTTGCATTGATGGGCGTCGTCGACACCAAGGACGAGCGTAAGCGTTTACTGGATATAACTTCAACCGTTATTGCCCCTTGGTTCACAAAACCAGAGTTGTTGGCAGACTTCCTTACCAACTGCTACAACACAGGAGGATCGATGTCTCTGCTAGCACTGTCTGGAGTCTTCTACCTGATTCAAGAGCGCAACTTGGACTACCCATCGTTCTATCCCAAGTTGTATTCGCTACTCGACCGAGATATCCTGCACTCAAAACACCGCTCCCGATTCTTCCGATTGTTGGATACATTCCTGGCGTCAACCCATCTTCCTGCTTCTCTGGTGGCTAGCTTCCTAAAGCGATTATCCCGGCTAGCGTTGAATGCGCCTCCTAGCGCCATTGCGTTTGTGATTCCGTGGATTTACAACCTGCTGAAGCGTCACCCTACATGCACATACATGTTGCACCGGGTCATAAAGGATCCTAAGGAGAAGCAGGATATGAAGGATCACGGGTTTGAAGATCCCTTCCTGGCGGAGGAGACTGAGCCTACGAAGACGCGCGCAATCGACAGCTGTCTCTGGGAACTTGTGCAGCTGCAATCGCACTATCACCCCAACATTGCGACTATTGCAAAGGTCATGTCTGACCAGTTCACCAAGCAATCGTATAACATGGAAGACTTTTTGGATCATTCATACGCAAGTGTAAGTCCTGTCTGACCTCTTTGGGGCATGTACGGCGCTGGTTTTACTGACATTGTCCGTAGCTTCTGGATGCCGAGTTGGGAAAGGACATCAAGAAGGCGCCGGTTATTGAATTCCAAATTCCTAGGAGGATATTCCTCCCCCATGATGACCCAACGGCACAGCAGGACAGCCTGTTGGTTAGGCTCTGGGATTTTGGGGCCAAGGCCTAGTTTCTGGGTTAGACTGTTGGCGGACTTGGCGTGGACATATTTTGCCATAGAATACATAGACATAGCGAGCGAACCCTACATCAGATTGATTTTATTTCCCAGCGATCCTGTCGCGCCAGAAATTACTCTCTTGAACAACTACACTCTTGGAGCGGTCCTTGCAGTACATATTGAAATACATAATTCATGCCGCGCCGCGCCGGCAGTGGGTTTGGCGGATAAAGTGAGAACAGATAGCGAAACGGCTGTCCATCATGAAGGTTTTTCGGGAAAAACAAAAGAATCTGACACAAGTTCTCGAGCCGGCTGTAAGCAGTGAGGCCGCAGACAATGTCCGAGCTTTGTTGCACAAAGACGTCTGGTTCAAGCTACATGGAGAGCTTTAACACCAATGCGGGTTGCTGAAGAGCCTCGTGCGCCAAAGCTCCGGGGCTGGTTGGAAGGATCGACGCTGGTCTAAAAGCGGCTAGCACCGGACCACATGGCCGCATTGTACGGCCACTGTATTGTAGAACATCAATGATTGAATCAATCAGTTCTCTGGTGCTCCAGCGCCGTCCAAGTGCTGGCCTGGGCCTCCGGCACCGTGTGACTTCCCCTGGTCGGACATGGACATGGAGCTTCTTCGTTTATAGCTTTGACTACTCCGTACTCCGTATTGACAGCTTCGAACATTACATGAAGGGACTAGCACCACCAGAGGCCAACCCCCTTGCAAGCCACTGAATCATCCATCAAGGAAAGACCAGCCTGCTCCAGTCTGCACGCAGCTGGTGTACGTACAGTATGTATCTAGCTGAACATTCGCCGGACCATTGAGCACCTTAGTGCGCACCTAGAACCAGACTGCGCCATGTGCCCCATCCCAACAGTAACGCCCCAGACATCTGGAGCCTTTTGACAAATCTTGGCAACGTGCGAACTCAACCGACAATCCTCTGTGGCTTCTTCTTTTTCTTTTCTTATTTTTTTTTTTCGTCTTTCATGTGAACCCAGCTGTCAAAATTCGCCTTGTCTGACGCCTCGCCTCTACAACGTCAGATCATCGAGTCACAGCGATGGTGACACCGATGCGGGCCTGAGCATGAGCGTGTGTTAAAGCGGCTAACCTGAGAGCCGGGCCACGTCGCAATGGCCAGCAATCGCCTCCCGTCGCTGAGCGCCGTCTCTAACTACAGAACGGAAATTGCCTCGCAGAGCTCCCCGTCACTATCCACGGGAAAAGCCACCCCAGACAGCCAGAAGCAGCCGCGCAAGAGGAAGGGACATCGAGGTGGCAAAAAGAAGCGCTCCCGACGAAAGAGTTTTGCTGCTCTTGCCGAGGACAGCCATGATGAAGCTGGTCCTTCGGGCCCCGGGTTGCTGTATCAAGTGCCAAAGGCCAACCTAAGCAGTACCAGCATCGACAGCGAGGCTTTGCTTGACCACCGGTAAGCTTGCAGGAGAGGCTGTAATTTATCCAGCATGCGGCATGCCTCCCCGTGTACGTGAGCTAATATTTGCATCAATAGAGAGCAGAAGCCTATGCGAACCCGCCGCTCATCCACCATAGCGGTGTCTAGTCCCTTCCATAATCCCTTTTCCTCGACTCCGGGCGGTAGCCGACTGCGATCTATGCACACTCCCAATAGCCCCAATGAGAATGCTGAGCATAATCCGTGGGACGAGACCGCTCCTCTGCTGTCGGCATCCGCCAAGAAAGCAACTCCAACGGGTCCCTCGAGCTATGGGGCAAGTGAGGGCAAGACCGGTCGCAACAGAAGCCGAAGATCCAGCAGATCGTCGAGAACCAAGCGGCCCCCTTCGCAAAGGGATGGCTACGATGTGAATCATCCACCGTCCGTCCCAGGTTCGCCAACGTTCGGTGCTGCGGCTGGCCCGGAGATGGTGTTTGGAGACGTCATGATTCGGGGTGACTTATCTCTTCCGAGCGGTAGCGGTCGGTGCTCAGACAACGAGGAGGCTGTGTCGGTCACAGAAAGTCCACTTCATGACCACAGGCCCGAGATAAACCGACGATCAACAGTGGCCGCTGCTGGGGACGTATGCTTCCCAGCCCCTGGCATGTCAGAGCTTGGCGAAGAGGAAGATGATGCTCAGTCTCGAGATCCTCAAATCCACCAGCGGCATGCACGTCGACGACGGGGCCAATGGCCGGACCTGTCAGTGTTGGAGGAATGGAGGCAGTATGAAAAGGAGGATAGAAGCGAAGAACGACGAGTGAAACGAATAACGGAGCCGCAGTTGATCAACGGGCGGCTACGTCCTGTACGAAAGGGGTGGTTCCAGACTGATGAAGAGGTTCCATATCGATTCACTTATTTTAACGAAGAATTCCAAAGCACCATCCACAGTCAGACGATATCGGAGCTCGTCCAGCCTGGAAGCGACTTTCGAGAGCTCTTCATCCCAGATCCTCGCATTCTGTCAGACGACGAGAGCAGCGACAACGATGATGAGACCATTTCGCTAGCGATGAAGCACCAGCGGTCTTTTAACGGCTTAGATGTCGACTCCAAATTTCCGACACGCCAACCATCTATTGCGGAGTCACGAAAGGGAAGGGGAGGCACCATGTCGCCAAACTTGGATTCCATGAACCATTCTAGGCGCGTCAGCCCGAGTGGCGCTAAATCATCACCGGGAGGCAGTGTTCAGCCCGCTGCTGCAGACACAGCTGAAAAGCCTATTAGATATGGCGACAGGCCTGTCTGGTGGCTCGACGTTCTCTGCCCTACAGAGGCGGAAATGAAGGTCATTGCGAAGGCATTCGGAATCCATCCCCTCACCGCCGAAGACATCATGCTTCAAGAAGCCCGAGAGAAAGTAGAACTGTTCCGTCACTACTATTTTGTCAACTACCGCACATTTGACCAGGACATCAACAGCGCGAACTACCTCGAACCAGTCAACATGTACGTCGTTGTTTTCCGCGAAGGTGTGCTCAGTTTCCACTTTTCCATGACACCGCACCCTGCGAACGTACGCAGACGCATCCGGCAGCTTAGAGACTATCTCATTCTATCGTCTGACTGGATATCATACGCCATTATTGATGACATTACCGATGTTTTCCAACCCCTTATCCAAATCATCGAAGACGAAGTTGACGAGATTGACGAGAATATATTACGGATGCATACACCCGAAAGGGACGAGAAAACGGCCCACCTCCGAGACGACAGCTCCTCCTTCTTCGACTCGGGGGACATGCTCCGAAGGGTGGGTGACTGTCGCAAACGAGTCATGAGTCTGTATCGCCTTCTAGGCAACAAAGCAGATGTCATCAAAGGTTTCGCCAAGCGATGCAACGAAAGCTGGGAAGTTGCGCCCAGGTCCGAGATAGGACTTTATCTGGGAGATATCCAAGATCATATTGTGACCATGACATCCAATTTGGGTCACTATGAAAAGTTCGTCTTCCCCCCCCCCCCGGGGCCACGTTCTCCAGTAGACAACAATGGCTAACAGAGTTGCAGGATATTGGCCCGCTCACACGGCAACTATCTCGCCCAAATTAACATCCGCATGAACGAGAGACAAGAGCAAACTGCCGATGTCCTTGGAAAGCTCACCGTCCTGGGTACCATTGTGCTCCCCATGAACATCATCACCGGCTTGTGGGGCATGAACGTCTGGGTTCCCGGGCAGGAGTACGAGGGTGATTTGGCATGGTTTGTGTGGATAACCGCCGGCCTGTTGCTCTTCGGCATAGCGTGTTATATGATTGCCAAGAGGGTATATAATATTGTTTGAATCATTCTTTTTGTTTCTTCTTGGCGAGGCGCCATTCAGCAGTTTCGCAAAGCTATCCAAAAGTTTTGGGGACATCAGTTTTTAGCGTGTTAGTCCCGGGATACACACGGTGTTGGAACCACGTTGGAACCACGGTACGACTTATTGGTTAGTTGATTTTTTCTGGGAAGGAGTACAAAGGGACTGGTTTTCCTGTTTTCGGTCGGATCATGCATACCTGGGTAGTTTGTAAAAAAGTTATACCGTCATCGCCTTTTAGCATCAAGGATATGCTCAAGCGTGTCATTTTATCATGGAACGTGGTGTTTTGCCAAGTGTCTTGTATTTTTAATGAGACGTAGCAGTTTGCAGCCAACTATTGATCTCTTTCATTCGATTTGCGACATTGCCGCCGTCTTTGGGCATGCACCACCATTTTTCAACCCAACATAAAAAAAATGTACATAGCAACCGTTATTGCGCCGGCTCAACCTGACTCTATCCAGAATGACCTCTCAATAATACTGCTGCAGCAAATTGGTATTTCAGTACGCAACCCCGGCCGTAAAGATTCCGCTTCCCTGCGCACTTCACTGGGCAGACCAACACCCTTGTCATGACCGTGTTTGTTTTCATACATCTGTGGCATGTCGTGCATGTCGCATCTTACCTCCGCTGGCCAGCAAATGTGGCTCTCAGGGCCATGATCTGCTGTTTATCAGCTTCCGGAAGCATGTCAATTTGGGCCTGTGTCAGGTCCATGACGGCTCTCATCAGAGCGTCGGGGTCCTGGGCTGTCGCAGATGCTGGCGGTGGTGCCGCCGGGGCGCCATAACTCGGCTGGGCTGTCGTTGGTGCTGCTGCTGCCGGTGGCGCATATGGCATACCGGCCACCGGTGGTGTGTTGTTATTCGCAGTTGAGTAGGCGGACACCGCTGCAGAGCCGGGATACGCCGTCGCTGGCTGTTGAGGCGCCGGGAGAGGAGCCGTAGGATCGGCGACAGACTGGATGGCTTCGGGGGATACCAGTCCCATGAGAAGGAGTGCCTGGAATACGGCATACGAAAGTTGCGGCGCCTGCTGGAGGAGTTCTGTCGCTCTCTGGGGTTCAGAGGTAGCTAGCGTCTTCATCTGGCCGAGGATATCGAGCAGTTGGGACGGTGGGAGGGTGTTGAGTGTTCGTGAGATGGCATCGGTGCAGGTCAATCCCGGGGGGATTTCCTTGCCGGCAGGGAGAGGAGGTAGCGAGATCGCTTGTGCGCCGTATGCGTTGGTAGGCGTACCATTCGTAGGATTCGACGTGGACTTTGATGCATTTGTTAGCGAGCCGAGGTTTGTGACGCCCGGGAAAGGCGTTTCTTTGCCCATACTTGGCTATTGTCATCGTCACCACTCTTTTGTTCATTAGAAAAGTCGACGCGGAGCTTGCGACCCATAACCTCAAAGTCGTTCAAATTTCGTACCGCAGACGAAGCACTGTCTGTTGCAGAAATGAGGTCAGCATGGTTTCTAGGGAGTGTGGAGGAGGCGATGGCTGTATGCTCAGTGGCGGCGTATGGGTTACTCGACGAACCAGTATCTGGATAGTCTGCAAATCCAAAACCCTTTGGACGACCTGTTTCGGAATCGTATACTAGTCGGAATCGTTCGACCTTGCCGGCGCGGCTGAAGATTTCCGTAATTTGTTCCTCTGAGAGGCCTATATATGGTCTAGTTAGAAAGGTCAAGAACTACTGAGGAGAGTCAAAAGTTTCAGGTTTCTTTTTTCTTTTTCTTTTTTTTTTTTGACCCGTACCGTAAGGAATATTTCCCACAAATACCACGCGAGAGGGCGGTCTTGTTGACATTGTGATGTGCTGGGCCGGGCGAAACCTATCGTGAGAATCGTATGTCGTGATGTCGCGAAGGGAACCGTCACGCTGATAAAAAGAGTGAAGCGACGGGTCGCTGATTACTGCCACTGAGCGTTTCGTGTCACCTGTGACCCAATGGCCTTCATGGATAGCTGAAGAAGATGATTCAATGCAGGAAGCCTCAATACGTTGGCGGCAGGTGGGAGATGGGACCTTGAACACGCATGTGCGATCTACAAATTTAGCTCGGCGGCCTTCTCATCATGGCTCCAGTTGCAGCCACCAGACTCTGTGATTGGGACTGCCGACTGATGGGCGCAAGTGTTGGAGCACGATCTAGCCCAAGTACTCTGTACCTACCCGGCGATTTGCCGGGGAGCTAGGGAAGTCGCGACTGATGAGCCGGTGCCGCCCTGACGCGGGCCAATTGAACCCTCAAACCACTGAAGCACCCAGCCACTGCGAGTCTCAAGGCGTGTGGGGAGGGTCAGAAACACCAGACTAAAGAGCCATCAATTGGCGGCACGACAGCTCGCGCGCAGCACCCGCTACACACGCACGGATAAGCGGTTGTCCAAATTTGGCTCCCTGAGAATCGGACCCCTGCCATTCGCTGTCCCCACACGTGCATGCATTCGAAGAGTACTACTGCGAAGTTAACTGTGGCTTCTTTCAGCCTCGCCCATGTTGGAGCAGTACTTGCGACTGTGGCCTCAACCTCATCCCAGATTCTTTGATCTTACGACCTTCCATTGTGTATTACCTACCAGTTCCCGGAGCAACTAAGCCGCACAGTTCTCACAAGTCTATCATATTTCGGTACAACCCACCACTCTGCTTTAGCCAGGGCTTCGTTCTTCTCATTTCGGTTCTTGCCCTCTTGTGGTTGTCGAACTTGTCCGTCTTCCAAGCCCAGTTGCCTTGAAGGCGACCTCTTAGTGGGGAGTCTGTCGCCAGCTGTCGCCATTGAGTCTTTGACGACGAACCAGGTCAGCAATGCCGCCCAAGTCGAGATTCACGAGGCTGGATGCCTTCACAAAGACGGTCGATGAGGCCCGAATCCGCACTACGAGCGGTGGTGTCGTGACAATTATATCACTTTTTGTCGTGCTCTTCTTGTCTTGGGGAGAATGGGCTGAGTATCGACGAGTCGTCGTACGACCAGAATTGGTGGTAGACAAGAGCAGAGGTATGGAGAAACAACTTGGCTTCTGACTTTTGGGTGGTCCCTATGCGCTACCCTTCTTGCAACTCAAAAGTTTGCGAATACTAACTGAGCCTGTACAGGAGAGCGAATGCAGATCCATCTCAACATGACTTTCCCCAGAATGCCTTGCGAGCTGCTCACCCTCGATGTCATGGATGTCTCTGGGGAGCAGCAGCACGGGGTCTCACACGGTGTGAAAAATGTCCGCCTCCGACCTGAATCCCAAGGAGGTGGTGTCATTGATATCAAGTCCATGAAAGTCCACGACGATCCTGCTGATCATCTGGACCCCTCCTACTGTGGTGAATGCTACGGTGCTACGGCTCCCCCTAACGCACGAAAGGCCGGGTGCTGCAATACCTGCGATGAAGTCCGAGAGGCATACGCAAGCCAGGGCTGGGCGTTTGGCAGGGGCGAAAACGTCGAGCAGTGTACACGTGAGCACTATGCTGAAAGGTTGGATGAGCAGCGCGAGGAGGGTTGTCGCGTTGAGGGCCATCTCGAAGTCAACAAGGTGGTTGGAAACTTTCATCTCGCTCCTGGTCGCAGCTTCAGCAACGGGAATATGCATGTTCACGACCTCAAGAACTATTGGGAGACCCCCAATGGCAAGCAGCACGACTTCACGCATACTATTCACCAGCTCCGTTTCGGTCCTCAGCTTCCCGCTGCGGTTTCCGACCGATTGGGCAAGGGTTCCATGCCTTGGACGAACCATCATCTGAACCCCCTTGATGGAACCAGGCAAGAGATTGGCGATCCGGCCTTCAACTACATGTATTTTGTCAAAATCGTGCCCACTTCGTACCTACCCCTCGGTTGGGAGAAGAGATTCAAGAACGCGGCCGGGTCGACGTATGGCAATGCCGATGGCAGCCTTGAGACTCACCAGTACTCGGTCACCAGCCACAAGCGAAGTCTTGAGGGAGGTAACGATGCCGCTGAGGGCCATGCAGAACGTCAACATTCACAAGGCGGTATTCCCGGCGTCTTCTTCTCATATGTGAGTATCCATAAAATCCTCACCCTACCATGTCGACATACTAATTGATTACAGGATATTTCTCCCATGAAGGTTATCAACAGAGAAGAGCCTGCCAAGACCTTCACTGGCTTCCTTGCAGGCCTCTGCGCAATTGTCGGCGGTACGCTCACTGTCGCCGCCGCCGTGGACCGTGGCCTATTCGAGGGTGCTGCGAGACTGAAGAAGATGCGGTCAAAGGATCTGTAAAAGTGTACTCTGGTTTGTGTTTATCATACAACCGGCTTTTGTATTTGGGGCATAGGCTAAGGCGTTTTTTTGTTTTTTTTGTTTTTTGTTTTTTTTTTTGGATGACTCTTTTTGAACAGGGGATGGGGACTGTGTTGCTGAGGAGAGCATCGCATAACGGCTGAGTTGGGGCGAGCATGGGGATGCGATCAAGACAATTAGAAGGGGGGCAAAGAGTGAGTGTGGAATATTTGCAATTAGTGGCTGTGATTTGATGCGCATGAAATTTACGTTTTACGTACATTTTAAAGTTGTACGGGGTCCTGACGGTGAAATGTGACTTGTGCTGGTTCGATCTGAGATGTGGAATGAGATTTTATGTTACACCAGCTGGGTTGCATCGTTGGCGAGGACTCCCGTGTGGACTATCGTGTATCATTCTTGTTCATGATTGGGAAAGGGGATATCGAGGTCTGGACAGCCATATCCGAGTGTCTCACGTGGCGCATCTGCCCTTGACAGGCTTGCTCATGTGTCACAGGTTGACGGGGTATCGACAACTGCTGTGGTAGCCCAGATGCATCGGCAAGAGTGGATATAGAAACGTCCGTCTCCTTACGATACCATGTACGGAGTTATGATGTCTTGGTTTTTTGACCGAGTATCTCAGACCAGGGCGCAGCTCCGGTTGGTGGCCGACCGAGGGAAGCAAAATATCCGGCCACAGGGTCTTAGCACTGTGTGTAGTAGTATGTCATTCGAACAAGGTGCAGTTGGCCACCAGGGCAACCGTTGAGCATTCCAAGTCCGCATCCTCCTAGATGCACACATATGGAGCCTTGGGACGCAAAGCATGTATGTATTATAAGGTCGGCAGGAGACATTGGAGTTCGATATGCCTAGAGCTCGAAAATCAAGAAAGACGGAAAAGGAGAGAGAGAAACCCCACGACGAAGATCTTCAGTGACAGCTGGCGAAACCGGAATGGCCAAGGAACCAAGCATCATCAAGGAATGGGGTTTGACAATATGGCCGGTCGTTACAGGGTAGCAGCACATGGCGGACGGACAATCGTGACGGGAGGGCTGGGTCAGGGGCGGCTCTGGTACGTACAGAGTACGCCACCTGGACATCATTGATCGGTGCAGTTCGAGCTCTAGGCCCCCAGGCTGACATGCAATCGATGGGTGTTATTATTGGAGGTGAGCAAGTGAGAGAGGCAGAACAGATGGTGCGAGGCGTGACATGGAGCCAGTGGATACCCTGTATCCTGTTTGTACGACAAAGAAGCCGTGGAAGACGTTGGCCTGCGTTTACTGTTGAACCACAGCTTGGGGGGGGGGGATGGCAAAAGATAAAAATAAATATCAAAGGGGATCCCCTGAGTTTATTTGGGTTCGGACCTTGTCGTCACGCGACTTGCTTTATGGCCTGCCTGGTGCGTGGCCAGTGGCAGCGTCAACCGGTTCTGGTAACACCAGACGGGACAAGCAAGTTGACATTTTTAGATTCGCCACCTGTTGGTGCTGTGGCCAAGACCAGATCCAATGAGGAGTCAGACGCGCCGTATTCCAACATTGATGAGCTTCTATCGCGGAGAACAGCTGAGCTGGAAGCTCCCCCGCGCGATATGTGGGAGACCAGAGACAGGAAATTAAACGACAAGTTTGGCACTTTGTAACGCAGCCCCCCGGTGCGACCAGTTAACCTTCCAAGGAGGTGAAGGCATTGAGTCCGGTCGTTAAATGCACCCCAGACCGAAGCCGTCTCCATTGCCAATATGCTGCAGGTCCCTGACACACCTGAAGTGGCTAGCGTGGATGGGGCCTGGAAACTCAAGCCATGCGCCGCCAAAGGGGGAGCGAGAGGGGGCACTGGGGCGTAAGGGGGACGGCTAGTGGGGATGACGGCCAGGCAGTTGATATTAAGAGAGCCACTTTGTTAGCGTTATTTTGTCAGGCCCTGGACACCCGGCGGGACAGGGGCTGGACGGGGGTCGAGGAATGAGATGCGAGCATCCGCAGCACAACACGGGAGCCAAGTATTCAATGTTACGGGGTCAATCGTTGGGTGCCTACTGTCACGGCCTGAGCACAACCCAAAACAGCCAGAGTCTAGTGGCTGTAGCGCCAGCAGGGCCGTTCAATGTTAGTCCCAGCGACGCATGGCTGGTGGTGCCTCGTATTGAACTCGCCCCAGTTGACTTCAGGACGTTGAACTGGTTACTGGCCAACGGTGGGAAGCAGCCAGCAGGGTTCATTTCGTCTCCTATTGTATTGATGCCATCCCAAGCCCTAGTCGGGCGCAACGTCGTGCTTCTGCTCATGTCGCCTCCTTCTCGCCTCCTCCCCTTTGCATCACCCGTATTTGCAGCCCGCGAGCCTGGCAGACGGGACGCCAATGCCCGTGAATAAGGGACATCTGGGACTGGCCGGTTAAACGATACATCAACGCTTGATGCTCCCCTCACCCTGCGAATCGTTTCCCGCCGACAGCCACACCAATCGGGGCCCCTTCTGTTCCTCTGGACTTCTGAGCCTTGTCGACGCTCGATGCTCGACGCTCGACGCTTCATCTGATTTGATTATACAAGTTGACCTTTGCTGCGCCACGACACAACACCCGCTAGACGTCGCCATTCACTTACCTGTCCTGCCTGTTCTTATTCTGTCGACATTGGCAACGACGCCTCCCGTTCTTACGAATTTCTCGCCTCGCCGCCAAGTCAGACATCGCCGACGCTGCTGTTGTTTGTCGCACGGCCGTCGTTACCAGAGCCGCGCCTCGTGCCCCCAATACAACCACCGACGACGCAATACTAAATATATCTCATTCCTCAAATGCGTGTGCGATCGAATTAGACAGTCACCGATCCGGATCACACTGCTCTGTGCATCGTCTGCACTACACTCTTTTTTGTTTGGAGAATTGGATCCTATCAGAACAACTCTCCGGTGATGAAATAAAATAAACCGAGTTGGCGACCGACATAACCCCTATCCAACATCGACCGCAAACCCCCGACTTTTCGCGAGTAGAGCTCGTTTCCATTCTCTCTTTTCAACCATTTGCAGTTATCGCAAGCCGATCACCGTATCAACCCCTTGCATGCGAACAAATTGCGCCGTTTGACGGTGCACGACGAGTCCAACATGCCGAAGCGCCCGGACTTGCTTGACCTGCGGGCTGATTCGCACTCTTCTGCCATGTCGTCGAGCTCCAGGCCTTTGCGATCCCCGCGCATGCACGTCGCTGGCGAAGTGCCGCCAGAGCTGTCTCCTCTCGATGCATTTGCCCTTCAGAGTCGCCTGCTGGCCAAGCAGCTGCAGGAAAGCAACAGGGATGGAAATAGGATGAGTAGATTACCTCCTCTAACTGTTGAATCGCCTTTGATCGTCCAAGGCCGATCAGAGTACTTCCGTTCGATGTCAGCAGAATCTGTATCGGATCCTGAATCTCCAGAACCCTCCTCTGGCTTTGGCTTCAAAACCGAAATCGAGGATGCGTTTACAAACGAGGAACGGCCCAAGTCGATGCACCCGCGCATGAGCCAGATACCGCCTACCCCCGATGTTGACGTACCGGCCTTGCCTGGATCATTTCCTGATATCCTACGAGGACGACAAATGGACCCCGTCCAGCAGCGTGGAGATGTCTTTGGCGCTCGCCAAGAGCGTTCACCATCACCGATCCAGAGTGATAGCCAGTCCCAATATGAAAAGCACTCTGAGCCATCTCCCGCTTGCAAGGACAATAGCTTACAGTCCACTTCTTCACGAAACGCACCTGTCTCTACAGGTTCTCCAGAGAGAATGAAGCAAGGCCGCTTTGATGAACTGGGTCTTGTGCCACCGCCCTCCCTCTTCCCCAGACGCTCATCAAGCATCCTCTCCTCCCCCGTTCTCGAAGACGATGAGAACTCGAGCAACATGGGCAGTTCGTTTCATTCCTTGCCACGTAAACTGTCCTCCGGCAGTGCTGCTCTGGCGAGTTCTGTGCATTCCCCTGCCTTGACCTCATCCTTTAAGAGGTCGCCGTCTGCTGCATCTGATTCATCCGCTCTTCCACGGCCGTCTTTCAATTTCTCGCGACCGCTTAGTAGAGCTGGCACACCTGGGTTCGACGTACCAACTCGTCAGGCTTCATCAGACAGCCAGCCATCATTCATCCTGGCTGATGATACTGCACATACTCCTGTTAGCATGCATAGCGAGGCCTTCATGGATCAGCAGACGGATGACGCTAAAGGTGCTGCTCCATCGTACATTTATTCTAAATTTTCTCTTCCAAGAGGGAAAGCGCTTCAGCGACAAGAGCCAAATGAGATCACTTCGGAACAGCCCGTGGCATCATCCAGCAATGCTCAACGTTATCCCAATGGCGCACCTCCATCACCTCCTACACGACCTTCTAGTTCATCTGCTAGAACAGTTCCTGATGATGCGATTAGCACGGTGAGTGGCACAACTAGGCCGTCCATGGACGTTGGTAAAGTAAGTATGGAGAGCTCGAGACTCGCAGCTGCTGGCACATCGTCATTTCCTCCACGGCCATCAGTTGACGCGATTCGGAAGTCTGAGGATGGCCCAAGAGGGCGAGCCTTCACATCAGCGCTGCATGAGCAATCCCGGGGCAGGACGCCGGCCTCTACAAACACAAGCGATTCTGCCAGCACAATTCGGCCGCCACCTACGTCTAGATCCTTGGCCCCAACGGCCTCTGAAATGTCGGCAGAAGAGCATTTGGCCAAGGGCATAGAGTGTCATGAAAACGGCTCCTTGAATGAGTCAACATACCATCTCCGACTAGCCGCAAGACAGAATTTACCAACTGCCATGTTGCTATATGCTCTTGCATGCCGACATGGCTGGGGTATGCGAGCTAATCAACGAGAAGGTGTCGAATGGTTGAGAAAGGCAGCTGAGCATGCCAGCATCGAAATCGCGGATGACGAAGATCAAGTGAAAGAGGGCCGTGCTGCCCCAGCGGCTGTGGTTGAGAGGCGGGCGCGCAAAGCCCAGTTTGCTTTAAGCATTTACGAGCTGGGTGTTTCTCATATGAATGGATGGGGTATCGAACAAGACAAATCTCTTGCCCTGCGATGCTTTGAGATTGCTGGAAGTAAGTTTTTATAATAGCCGATGTACTTGGCCAGATGTGTTAATCAACATGACTTTTGTAGCTTGGGGTGATGTCGATGCCCTTGCAGAAGCAGGATTTTGCTATGCTCAAGGTATTGGATGCAAGAAGAACCTGAAGAAGAGCGCCAAGTTTTACCGCATGGCTGAAGCAAAAGGAATGAGCATGGTGGGAAATAGCTGGTAAGTTTGCCAACTCAAGTAACTCGCCGTCGCTCGCTTTGTACTCGATGCTAAAACATCTTATAAAGGATCCACAAAGCCAAATACAACGACGACGACGAGCCGTCACCGAGCAAGGACGGGAAAAAGACACGCAGCAAATCCCGTACACGCACCATGTTTGGCCTCAAGTCTTCATAGGCACTTTGACAACTCATCGACCTCTACATCGACAAAAGCTAGTCGTGTAATCTCTCATGACCATGACGTTTCCCCCCCACATCCATCATATATCCATCTACTTCGGAGTTCATTTTTCTTCCATATTTATCTATTTCTTTCGGGCCGGCAGCTCTGCTCTAGCATGACTTACGGGATATCTCTCCTTGTTTCTACAGTCAGCATTTAAGCAGGCGGATTCTTTTTTTCCCCCCTTTCTCTACCCGTTTTAACTTCTTCTTTGCCTGCCTCCTTTCACTTTCTGCCCGAGGGGCTCTCATGTTCCTTACTGGACTGCGAAAATACATCAGGTAATTCAATCTTTCCACCCGTGGAAATAATTTTCAAGAGATGCATGATTTCCCACCGCCCTTGCCGGGATTCTTTTCGGAACGCACACAAATAAAAACTTCCTTTGTCATTGCATTATCGTTCTGGGAATGGGGTAATAGGGACCAACGTTTTGTGGAAAGCTTTTCCCTTCGTATTTCGTGTACGACAGGCACCGTTGCTGTCGCTTTGGCGATGTTGTTCCTGGGGAACGGATATCTATCATATTTTGTCTTTTTGACTCGTTCTTGGACCAAGGCTCCGGTTGGAGGGGCCAGGCATTTGTTTATATACCCTGTGGCGGAATGCCCAGTATTGAAAGATGAATCGAGAATATTGCATATTATTTATTTCCAGAGACTCAGTTGTGTTTCTAGATCCTCCTGATTTTGACGACTAGTGGCACCGGGAGTGTAGTCTTCGCGATTTGCTAGGATAGGATATAAGACGGAAAGAAAGGGTTTATTCGTATTGTTACATGTGTCTACCTCACTTTGCTACCGCTTCTAGTTTCTAACTCACTATCAAACTCAATCTTCAAGTGTCCACGTCCATCTTCTCCCCTTCAAGTGGCACTTCTGTGACGGTAACGTATCGCCCAATCTCATTCTTCTTGATTATCTTCTCATTGAGAACAGCCGTCGTGCCCTTGGGGTATGCGTAACTCTGCAACTTGGCACTCTTCTCATTAGGCTTAATGTAATTTCTCTTGAGCGTCGTCTTGTCCTTGGTGATGATGGCAACATCCACGTTGGAACCGGAGCCCAAGTCGTTAAAGATACCAGCCAAGATGGCCTCGCTGGCTAGCTTGACGGCATCCTCTTGCGTCAAGTTTGGCTTCCACTGTGTCTCAAAAACACTCATGGCGGCCAAGCTACCGCTGCCCATGGTGACGTAGGGCAACTTGTCGGTGCTGCCGTGGGCGTGGACGGTGAACAGGTGGGTGCCCGTCGGGTCGCAGCCCGCGACGACCAGATACGCACCAATGTAGCCTTGGTAGCGGAAGAGGTGCTGCTTCAGGAGCGTCATGCAGGTGACGACTCGGGGTTTGCGGCCCGTAGAGAGCGAGTGCAGCTCTAGCTGAGACGAGATGAGGGCCGTGGTGAATTCGGTGTCGGCGGCGGTGCCGGCTCCTGCACACCAGATCTGGGGCGAGATATAGTGCAGCTTTTCGCAGTTTTTGTCGGCGACAATGGGACCTGATGTGGCTCGGGTATCGGCAGCAATCTAGGTAAAGGTGTTACCTGTCAGTATCGGGGGGTGATTTCAGGGTTATGGCGTATGAAGCTGGGCCATGAATGATGGGTTGGTTGATTGGCTTCGGGGAAGTACGTACGACAACACCGCCGTCGAATATACAGCCTACAATGGTTGTGCCCGTGCTGGTGGCTTTGGGAAGAGGCACGCCTCTGGCATGTAGTGCCGCATTGCGGTTGTAGTTGGAGAAATCGAAACCCGGCATTGTGGATGGTTGTCGTCCTGTTCGGTCTGCAGTGTTTCGCTGCTACACCGATTGACGGATCGTTTCGTATCTCTGAAGCTACTTTAGAGCGGATCGCGTTAGGGAGTCCGAAACTGGCGGGATTGAAGAAGAATGTGATTGCGGAATTGTGGTTGTTGATTTCGTTTGATGGAGGCTCGAAGTCGTGGGTGTGGTTGGCGTAGAGGGAGGTTGAGAAGGCAGAGACCTGGATGACGAGGCTAAAAGCTGCCTTCGATTCGCACTTCAGGCAGGCGAGCTTCCCCCCAGTAGTGCCCAAGTGCTGGGCGCGCGCAAGTACAAGCATCTCAGCGTGTGGCGTTCAGTCAACAGCGTGACTGATTGGTCCAAGCTTCCTGCCATGCTTGGTGCGGCTCAGTCACGTGGCTGGTGCCTTCCATCCAACGCCTTAACTAGGAGCTACCAAAAAAGTTGGCCTTGGAGGTCATCGCGACAGACTGTGCCACTGCTGCGCTGGCTTCTGTTTGCTTTTCATCCGTTGCTTTTCTGCCGGCCATCTTCGCACGTACGCCAATTATACGATTCGTTTCCTTTTGTTGGCTGTAGACACCAGATCAAGGATTGACAGCAAGTTGTCGCGTCTACTGTCGCCGCTTTGCATCTGTCTATGACACTGCTATCCTTTTGCAGCCTGCTTTGATGCTCTGGAGAATGAATGCGTTTCCGTTCATGACAGGTTTTTCGATACGCATTTGGCATTCCAAGACTCTTGCTCATGTACATGCTGGATTGAAGAACTTGGACCACTTTTAAACAGGCTGGTATCTGTGCGGCAAACATGTCTTTTGGCTTTGGAAACACTGCAAACACCCTTGGTGATGGCGGTGCAGCTGGAGTAGAAGCATCCGTTGGACCTGACTTGGAGACGATACAGACTGAGGTAAGCGTCCATGTTTTATATCACAAGACATGCCGGTTTTTGCGAAATGAACACAAGGATGGCTAATGGCGGCTTGCGACTGCAGGGTCTCGGATTCCCGCCTCTTGCTGGCGAGGCAAAGGTTCGCCTAACTTCACCATGGCCTTCTTTACCTGCCCAGACATCAAGTCTACTTAGTATCGCCTCCCGAAGGGGCCTTGTGGCTGCTGCCGGCCCCGACCAAGTAACCATTGCTACGACCGAGTCCGTTCGAAAAGCTTTCACCTCCCCAAAGGATGGCGAGTCAGAAGTTCGCTCCTTTGAACCCCAACTCAAAATCCCTATGCCTATGCGCATTTCGCATCTTGCTTTCACTGCAGATGAAAACCATCTAATATTGTCGGCAGAGTCGGGTGGCGGCCTCGCAGTCTATGAGGTGCAGAGCCTCCTCCAGGGGTCGTCGAATTCTGCTTTTGAGCTATCCACAAATGGCGAATCTTTGCTGTACCTGGCGCCCAATCCTGTGGCGGGAAAATCTGAGCTCTGTGCTGTCGTGACTAGCAATGGAAACCTGTACATGGCGAACTTTAAGGAACGGAGCTTGAGTAACCCCTTGAAAACTCAAGTGAGTTGCCTCAGTTGGAGTGCCAAGGGCAAGCAGCTTTGCGCTGGTATGGCTGATGGGACTATCTCTCAAATGACTCCTGAGGGCGATAGCAAGGGGAATATTCCCAAGCCTCCAAATTCAGGAGACTGTCACGGTATGGGCATGGCCTTAACTCTCGTCTTTCTACGTCATACGTACTAACATCGAATCCTCAGTCTCTTCCCTCATATGGTTGGAAAACAACTTATTCCTTACCATTCATAGCATGACACACGAGTCACCGCCCAGCTCTATATATCACATTATCAGCCGGCAACCACCATCGTCATTCACATTCCAAAAATTAACGGATCCCGTCGAGCCTTTTGGGGCAGAGAAACCCCCTCACCACGCCATCTTGCGGTTAAGGGACTTTTCAGACCTGCAGGATCTTCTCATCGTGTCCTCCACTGCCTCAACGGACGTTGGAATTTTGACAAGGTCAAAGACGCCGCTGGCTCACGACAAGCCAGCCGACTCCATCACCAATGTGTTCACTACTACTGAAATCTTGGGGGATGCGAGACGACCTACTTTGCCTATGACGGAGAGCATGGATGACTCAGTGGCTATTGGCGTAGCTCTGGATCTTTCCAGCAAAGACCCGGTTTACAAGCCCATTCCATCAGACGAAGAACTAGACCAGTCCTCGGGACCTCTACCCGGATTCTGGGCTCTGACCAATGAAGGCGTTCTTTGCTCGTGGTGGTTAGTATACAATGAAGCAGTTAAAAAGGGACAAAACTATTCTGGTTTAGCCATGATGGATAGTACAGTCCAGTCAGCACCAGCCTCAACACCCACAGCAGCAGCAACTTCTGCCTCTCCATTTGCCGCTGCTTCCTCAACTCCCTTTGGCTCGTCTACAACACCGATCGCACCACCGGCTTTTGGAAGTTCCTCACAGCTGGGACAGAAATCTTCACCATGGGGGGCGTCAACTACAACACCAGCAACTTCCACAGGGGGCGTTGCATTTGGCTCCAGCACTTTTGGCAGCTCGCCATCTGGCACAGGCTCAGCATTTGGCAAAACCAGCTCCTTGGGCTTTGGCCAATCCTCGCAGTTGGGTATGAGAACGTCTCCGTGGGCACCAGGCGCTGGTTCGAAGCCTGCGTTTGGGCAGTCAGGTTTCTCTAGCTTTGCTAGCGGAGGCAACAATCAAAGTCCCTTTGGTTCCGCCACTTCCACTTCCAACACCAGTGATGCAGCACCTGCAGCACCATCAACTGGAAGCGGCTTTTCCGCATTCTCTTCTCAGGGCGGATTTTCAGCATTAGGTGGCAACAATAGTAGTTCAGGCGGATTCGGAAAGGGCAGTACGTTTGGTGCGAGCACTTTTGGTACACTGGCGAAATCCAATACCTCAGCAGACACTGCTTTCCCTGCTAAACAAGACAAACCACTTGCAAACCCTTTCGCGTCATCAACACCGTTTAAGCTAGAATCGTCCTTCAAACCGGACCCATTCCAAAATGATTCGAACGAGAAGCCTTCCACTACTTTTGGCGGCTCGATGTTCGGAAGCGCATTCGGATCGGCTTTGGGGGCTGTCGCCACCAGCAAACCCAGTGAAGCCACACCTTCGGCCAAGGATGAGGACATGGATACAACTGAAACCACTGAAGAGACTCCTCAGAGCAAGTCTCGATCGATTTTCCCACTCCAGCAACCCCAAGAATCCACTACTCCAACAACGACTCCTGGACCTTCAAGGTTTAGCTTCGCAACATCATCAACTCCCGGAACCTCACTTTTTGGACAAGCGACCAAAACAGAAACACCTTCTACTGGCTTATTTGGCACTCCTACAGACACTCCGAAACTTGGCGGGTTTTCTCTGTTTGGATCATCCAAAGCTACCGATTCAGCTACCGGGGAACCTAAGGTCGAAGTTGAAGAAGAAACTCCCTTGCCACCTGACACAACAAGCAAAGCTGCTTATCCTGTGGATGGTTCTTCATCTTCCTCGGCAACATCTAATCGTACCCAATTATTTGGATCAACTACTACGCCCTTGAAGCATGATTCTACGCTTTCATCATCCGATTCTGCAACCCCGAAACCCTCCTTGACCCAACCCGATGCTTCGCTGCCGTCCGTCTTTTCAAAAACGGTCAAGCAAGCGGAACCTAGCCCTAAACCTGACGTCATCAAGGTCACCGAACAGGTCGAAAACCCTATTGTTGTTGAGGATGCTCCGCTGCCACCCGACTTCACCAAGAAGCCCTCTATTCAGACTTCGCTACCTGCTGATTCCACCCAGGCCACGACCACAGCCAATGGCAATGATGCGCCAGCGGCGGCAGGCTTTGTTTTGCCAGGGCCCCCTTCAAAAGAGCCGTCGAGCATACCCTCCCTCCCAGAAACAACGGAAGACGATGAGAGTGACCTGGGTGAGGATGAAGTCTCAGAAGGAAGCGGAGTAGATGTCGCAAAGGACCTAAGCCCAGTGACGAGTGGCCTGAACATCACGCCTGGTTTCACCCCTCAAAGTTCGTTCGGCGGCATTGCAGGGGCGACACCGGCCTCTGTCCGACCCGAAGATAGGGCTCGTCCACTGTTTGGAGAAATCAGTCGCGGTGCACCCGCCCTTTTCCCCAAGCCAAGTCAGGCTAGTCCCCGTTCGCCTAGTCCTGTGCGCGGTGCTGTACCCCAGAGAGTGATTAGATCCGATGCTACACGGTCGGTTAGTGCTCCCGGTGTGGCATCACAGATTCTTGGAGCGAAGCAGTCTCAAATGCACCCCGGCAGCTCCATCATCAGTAGCAGGGAGAAACAGCCGCCGGGCGAGGATCCGTTTATGCTTCAGCATAGACGTATGAGGGAGCGACAAGAGGCGGAAGAGACTCAGCCTCTGGTTGACGAGGAGGATGAAGAAATGCAAAAGGTGCTTTCTTCCGAAGTTGAAGGCACCTTGCAACTTGATGAATTTATTGCGCACTCAAATGTTGCCCCGCCTGCGAAAGAAAGTGTTCCTTCTCAAGTGGAAGCTGTGTATCGTGATATTAACTCTATGATTGATACACTGGGCCTCAACGCGCGGGCGGTCAAGGCATTCACAAAAGGTCACACTGAGAATGCCGCGGAAGATGGCCGAAGTAAACAAGATCTTGAGATTCCGGATGATTGGGTTCTATGCGAGATTAATGACTTGGGCGAAGTCCTCGACAACGAGCTGCACTCAGATCTCGAGAACGGTCGCGTGCAAAACTTGGATGACAAGTTGGACGCCTGTCAAGACCTGTCACGAGATATGCAGCGACTACGAGCTAAACAAGAAGACCTCAAAAGAGTCATTATGACTCGAACGGACCCAGAACAGGCTGAACAAGCCCGAACGCTACCCCTCAGCGCAGAACAAGCTGCTCAACAGAATGAATTACGAAGGGAATTTACCAACTTTACGAAGCTTCTGACAGAGGCAGAGGAGGCATTGACTCTTCTCAAGACCAGAATTGCAGCTATGTCAAGCTCATCAGTCAGAGGAAGCGCCAATGTACCCACAGTCGAAGCGATCATGCGCACCATTTCGAAGATGACCTCAATGGCTGAAAAGCGAAGCGGAGACATCGACGTGTTGGAGACGCAGCTGCGCAAGATGAAACTCGGGTCAACAAGCCGTGAGGCATCTCCAATGGTGACACCACAAGCGAGAAAGAGCATCATGATGTCCCCAGACGTGACTCCGTCCCGCAACTTCCGCCACAGCCTGACGATGTCATCTGGTGTAATGTCCCGGGACGCGGCGATGAAGGGCACGCCACCAAGGAAGAAACTTAGCGGGTTTAGCAAGGATGAGAAAAGTGATTTGATGGAAAAAAGGGCTAGGCGTCAGGCCGTACTATCAAAGTTGAAGGACAGTGTGGGCAAACGAGGCGTTAATGTATGGAACTTGGAAGATATCGATTAGGCGGCCGCCGCGATTGTTGGTGGACCTATTTCAAAGAGCATGGAAGATTACAAATGTATTTTAGGGGCATGAAGATAATGTATCAAATACGAAGACCAAATGCATTATTTGCATAGACTGTGGAGCTGTCTTAGGAGTCTGAGTGAAAAACCTTGAACTTTGTATACATCTGTATAAGAGATTGATGACCACGAAGTTAACCACAAGTTCATGCTTGTGGGGCCGCCGCGGTAACATGCCAACCAAGCCTAGTTTGGCTTCAGGTGGGTCCATCAGCTTTGACTGCACTTGGTGCTACCCAGCTTTTTTTTTTCTTGGTTGGAGATTTGTTCGTCACCTGCGGCCCTGGGCTTGAGTCGGAGGGGCGTACAAAAAATTTCCAAGCTCGCGGCTCACAACCGAAAAATACTCAACAACTTGCCATTGACGCATTGTATACAGCCATGGCACCAGAAAAAATGGCCAACTGGCGAAGCACGCCTAGCGCAGAAGTGGAAGAGCAACGCAATGTACGTTTCTTCTCTCCCAAAGTGTATTTTCTTAGCGGTATCTTGCACCTTGTTGAGGCTCAGCACGGGGAGTAATGCGTCGCCTCAAAATTCAAGCTAACCAAGCCACTCTTTGCGATAGACTGTGGGCATTAACCTCGAGACTGTCACTGATGTAACGTCTGTCGATTACCCGGGCCACTTCCCGGGCGAGGATCACGCCTATTCTCTCGATCGCTTTCGAGCCGGCTTCTCCGTCAACTTCCACCAGAACGAGGCCAACTCTTCTTCCTTCTCCTTGATGGGCCTCGATGCCTCACTGGCCAACGCCTTTCGCCGCATTCTCATCGCCGAGATCCCCACTCTAGCCATTGAAAACGTATACATCGAGAACAACACGTCGGTGATCCAGGACGAGGTGCTCGCTCACCGGCTGGGCCTGATCCCCTTCAACGGCGGCCGCGACGGCCTCAAGAACTTTCTGAAGTGGCACAAGAAGCCGGAGGCAGAGGAGGACCCCTACGCCGGCTGTTTCGACTATAACACGGTGCGCCTGGAACTCAACGTCACTTGCACTGTGAACCCGGACGCAGCGCCGGACGAGCGCGACCCCCTCGAGGCCTTTAACAATGCGCATGTTTACGCCAAGGATATTGTGTTTGTCCCCACGGGCAAGCAGGTCGAGTTCTTCAGCGGCGAGGACGCCATCGCCCCCGTCAACCCGGACATTCTCATCGCCAAGTTGCGGCCCAGACAGACGATCAACTTGTCGATGCACATGCACAAGGGCATCGGCGCTGACCATGCCAAATTCTCGCCTGTTGCCACCGCTTCATACCGCCTCATGCCGACGATTAAGATCTTGAAGCCTATTCTGGGTGCCGACGCCGAGAAGTTTGCCAGGTGCTTCCCGCAGGGGGTCATTGGCCTGGAAAAGGTTACGCCAGCAGAAGCCAAGAAGGCTGGGAGCGGATACGAGGGCCACGCTGGTGTGAAGAAGGCTGTGGTTAAGGACGCTATGAAGGATACCGTGAGCAGAGAGTGTCTTCGACATGCTGAGTTTGAGGGCAAGGTGAAGCTCGGCAGGAGGAGGGACCACTTCATCTTCTCGATCGAGAGCACGGGTCAGTGGGATAGTGATGAGCTATTCATGGAGGCCATAAAGCACATGAAGTTGAAGTGTAAAAAGTTGGAGCAGCAGGTTGTCAATATGGCGAGGTAAACCTTGATTTTGTATTGGGGGAGGGCAAAAAGTGGGCATATAACTGGAGTTTGTGTATATTACGGCTATCTTCCTTTTTGTGTTTGTGAACTGCGTTGCAGTTTTTGGTCCTTTTCTATGGGTAGATAAAACGGTATGATACCATGACGTTATATTTCTCGATAATTTCATCTACTTTCATCTGCATGTGAGGCCTTGGTGATGTAGATGGTAAAGGTATATATCTGCATGGAAGGGTTAGTCATTATGTCACCAATGCCTGAAGCTTGCGCAGCTCTGGCATATTCGACGAATATAAATACCAAAATACTCGTCCCCCACCCTGGATCAAGGAATGGAAGTATGAACAATTCGAGCTGTTCTATGCCTCCTTGAATTTGAAGAAAAAGTTAAACTCTAGCGGAAAAGCCGGATCCGTGACAACAACTTGCTGCCCATCTATCAATCCCAACTCCATAATCGTCTTGTCCAGATTCGGTCGCGTCTGCTTCTCCAGCCCCGGTGGGAACTGCATATACAACGTCCTCCCTTCGGCTCGTATAGATGGCTTCTTTAGCTGTGCCTCTGGCCTCGTAGCAAACGAGTCCACGAGCTCTCGTAAAGTAACTTTGGGGTCAACCTCTAGTGGACGGGCCTTTCTCCCGCAAACAGGACAATCATCCTTCTTTTCGTGCTTGAATGTATATGTGTAGATGCTGTCGTTGCCAGAGTACATCATGTAGTTGTTTTCAAAGCCCAGGCATGGGGCAGAGTTGGTAGCGATTTTGAACGCCTCATTGCAGCAGGATGCCGCGATGATGGCATTTGTCGACGCTATTGCGGGGATGATGTTTTTGATGGTGCCTTGCGTGACGGAGTATGTCACGCCCGATATGCCGAATTCCTGGGCGCGAGCGAGCGCCTTCTGGTAGATCCAGGTGACGTGCTCCGGCTCGTCTTTGTCCAGGCTCGGGAACGGCTTCTCCTCCTCCCATGCAATGACGTGCGCCCACTCGATGCAGTGTTCCGGCTGGCGCGGGATAGAAGCAATGGTACAGAGGGGCACGGCTGCTCGGGGCGCGTGCATGTCGAGTTGGCATTCGATGCAGGATGTCATGGAAGGCAAAATCACGCGGGATTGACCCTTGAAGCCTTCTGTGCCGCCGTCGATAAGGGGCTTAATGGAATCTGGGTCGGCTTCGTATTCCTCGGCGATAGAGACAAGCATAGCGTTGATCCATCGGCGTGCTTCGATGGAGTCGAGGCCACAGATGACGAGCTGGAATTGTTTGTAGAAGGTCTCATCAAAGTCCTGGATCCTGTTGTTGTGTGCGGTGATGGTGACGCCCTTTACGCGGTTTTGGACGAATCTGGCCGCCACTTCGGCTTTATATTTACCTACGTCTGAGCTGCGAAAGAGGAACTGTCTGTTTAGGTTGGATACGTCGATAGTGTCTAGAGGACCAAGGTTAGTGAGGGGGGGGATTGAGGCTGGTAGAGGGCGGAGGAAGGGGGAGCCGCGGAGTACCCATGTCAATAACGTGAATGTCTTTGAACTTGGACATGGCGAGGTTTTTGAGGATTTCGCACCCTAAACCTCCTGCGCCGCTGGAATGGTATTGGTGAGTGAGATGACATGCGCTCGTGGGCGAGTGAAACGTACATGACGCTGGTGTGAAAATGTTAGCTGTGACTGTTGGCTGTGTCAATGTGTCAAGACGAAACGCACAGAACTTTGATTTTTTCAAATTGTGCTAGAAATTCTTCAGATGTGGCCTCTGGATCGGTAAAGGGCCCAGGGGTTCGTCGTATATGATCAATATACTTCCTATTTCACGTCGTCAGAAACAGGTGGTCCGTTATGTTAGTCAGTGCTTGAAATGTACGCACCATCTTGCCTCCTCATTTATGGTCCCAGAATCTGGCGTGGACTGAGTAGTTATGCTCATTTTATCATCCATTTGCCGTACGGTTCCCTAGGGAGACTTGGTTTTACGGGGGAGGAGAGAGGACGGAGAGATGGAGAGACGGAGACGGAGATATAGGCAGAAAAGAGAGAGTGCAGGTGGTGAACGTCGACAGGTCCAAGTACCTGGGTACATGAATCTAGAAGCTGGTGGTCGGTGGAGGGTGGGGCGCGCAACCTTAAACCAGTTTGACCTCAGTAGGCGCTGCATTTACTCCAGGCCAACGAGTGGTCGTGAACTTTGAAAGCTCTCGTAATCCCGGCCCATGACGATATAACCTTTGTAATATCTCATGTTTTCAGCACTGTGACTCTGGAAGACCAGAGCTGGTCAGCCAGCATGGATGAACTACTCACCCCGGTGAGCACGACGTACTTGCGGAAGAGGGAAGATGGGGAGCCGTTGATGGCTACGAAAACTACGGAGCTTTCCAATCTTTCCAAGGTTCTCTCTGCGGATGACGCGTTGTCCGTCCTGAAGAGCCAGCCGGACTATGACTCGCTGATTTCGGCCCTTCGATTTCTTACCAAGGAAGAGGCGTCTTCCGAGTTTAATATTCATGTGCCTAGTCCCAAGAGCGCTGCCATCATTCATGTTCTTGTGTCGGAAATCGTACCGAATTATTGGACTTTACTACAGCAAGAATATTCCATTAAAGAGCCTGCATCCTTGGCTTCGGCATCCGCTGATGCCGTGGGCCTGGTTTCGAGTTTGCAGAGTGTCGCTGGCATCAACGCGGTAGTGGGACACATAAAGGCACTTGTCCAGGAATCAAAATTCGCTACGAAGCATGTCAAGAGGCCTGATATCAACCTACACCTTGATATTTTTCTGGACCTCTTGTCCGTGCTATTGGATGGAGATGACTCAATTCGACGAATTTGGCAATCTTCAACGGCTGGTTTAGCGGATGCAGTTTCGAGAAAAGTCCAGTCTCAAACGCTGCTCTCCTTGGTAACTAGCGGCCGTATCATATCCATTTCTGCCGAGGCCTCAGAGATTATTGCCAAGGAAGGAAACCCAATCCCTGGTCGATGGCTTGTGGATGGCGTTGAGTATAGCAAGTGGATAGGACGAAACATCGCAACTTGGGCCAAGGTTCAATTGGAGGCTGCTGAACTTCAGACTTGTTTTGAGGTGTTTCAACGATCCTTGTCCTTGGGATATCCGGGTAAGAAGTTGTCCCTTTACCAAGATAATGAGTTCATGAGCTGATGCTACATAGAGACTTTGCTTACTATCGTCATTGACCAGCTCCTGCTGTCTCGAGGTGCATCTTCTGGATTATTCTCCAAAGTTTGTCTCCACCAACCGCAGACATCCAAGAAAGTGATATACATACTCCTAGAATATCTATCACAAAAGTTCTTGAATCACCTGGAGTTGGAAGATGCGAAACCCGTCGAGGAGGTCTCTGCCGTTGCTGGCGTAATTGATGGTGTAATACAGAATGACGCGGGTCGCAAAACCCATCTCTTGAATTGGTGCTGCAGTCCCTCTGGGGCTGGGCTAGGTGATGGGGTTGGTATTCGACGAGCTGTGGTGACTGTTCTGGCAAAGGACAAAGAGACAATCACGTCGCTTTTGGAGAAGAGCTTGAACCAGTTCGGAGACCAGCTTTACATCAAACATACTGCAATTCTACAGCAAGAAGGTGAGGATAACAAGAACCACACTCAGTTCAAGGCGCGCTGACTATTTCTGCAGCCCACACCCAAGTATTACTGCTCAGTGCGGCATATGTAGCAAAGCTATCTCCCATAAAACTAACCATGCTTCTTCGCTCTGGAAGCTATTTATCAACAATATCTAATCGGATTGCCTCCACCAATGCCAGAGCGCGCTTTTTGGGCATGTGTGTCGGAGAAGGCCTATCCGCATTGTCTGACAACAACACTAAGAAGCTCGATTTTCACATGGATGAAATGGAAACAGAAGAAGCACAATGGCTTAAAGGTCTAACTAAAGTCTCGGATCCTATCGGGCCAGTTGAGTCGCTTCTTTCCAATCTTCCACCGCCACAGCCAACGAAACCGCGCCCCCGGCGGGCTCAAAAACCGCAACCGAAGAGGGAACAAAAACATAAACCCGTTGTTAGCGAGCTAGCCCCAAAAGCCATCATTGAAGAAATTGACTCGTCCGATGACGATGACGATCATCTCCCCACTGCAGCAAAGGTTACGGATGACGAAGATTCGGATGATGATCCAACCCTGGTTCAACGGAACAAGCCCAAACCCCCAGTTTATGTTCGTGACCTCATCACGTTCCTACGAGACTCAGAGTCATACGACAAGCAGAAACTTGGAGTGCAAACAGCTCCCGCACTCATTCGCCGAAAGGCCAACTATGGCACCGAAGTCAGTTCACACGCCGAAGAGCTTGCACGACTCCTGGTCGGCCTCCAAGACAAATTCGAAATTGAAAACTTTGAAGATTTGCGCCTTCAAGGCATGGTAGCCCTGGTAATCTCCCAGCCCAAGGCCATGGCACCATGGTTCGCCCGTACTTTCTTCGAAGGCGACTACTCCCTCTCACAGCGAACGTCAGTTCTCGTCACCCTGGGATTATCAGCTCGCGAACTAGCCGGTCTCGATATCTCAGAATACAAATCTTCATCGTCATTCCCGTCGAAACGACTCCCCGAAAACATTGAACAGCTCTACCTAGAGCCCAGAACCTCCACAAGCCAACTCTCCTCATCCAACCTCAAACCCCTGCCTCCCAATGCCATCGACAACATTGCCCAGTCCCTGACATCGACATTCCTTGCCCCCCTCGCCGCCGAAGCCGCCGACGCAAACACTGGACCTGACGCACTAAAGCTCCAAACATTCTCCGCGCGGTACAAGTCCAAGTCCCGAAACAAACCGCGTATGCGTGTGATACCAAATACTACTGCCGCTATTCTAGGGACATACTTCTTCTTCCCGCTCACGGCGCACTTCCAATTTGCACTGCGCTCCTCTAGACCCGTCGTTTTGAATCCCTCCATGCTAGCCCTCTATCTCCAAACACTGGGTATTGTCGTAAATGCTGCCGGTCCGTCGACACTCTCCCTGCCACAACTTACTTCTGAGTTGTGGGATCTGCTATTACGGGTGAGAGTCCATGTATTAGGGGACTTGGGCGCCCTCAAGGGCTGGCTGGTAGCCATGTCAGTGCTGCTAGAGGTAAATGAAGATAATATGCGGCGGATATGCGAAGAGCAAGGCAGGGAGGTCGTAGAGTCGCGCGAGTGGGTGTCAAGTGTATTTGAGCGGACGCGTGGGGATGACGGCGGCGAGGAGAATGATGTCAAGATGTTGGCGGCAGGCGTCTTGATCAAGCTGGGCGAAGCTATTGAGAAGTATCAGGCGTTATTGATGGGGGACTTGCTTGGGTCTAATTAGACAAAGTCTGGGTTTCACATTGCGATGGAATGACAGGCAAATGAGATGGAAAAATTATTTGTAGTATCAAAAAATGCCCTGAGAGCTAAAACAGTCACGATGAAAAACGCCTCCCTACACCCGGGTACAATCCTTCCTAGGAAAAACATCCGACTCCGTGCTTCCGAGCCCAAAGTTATGCCAATAGCAAGTGCACTTTTCTTTCGCTCACCAATCTCATACATCATAGTACATTGTCCATCCTCTCCCAACATCACATGCCCTTTACACATACACAAAGAGAATTTCTTAGCTTCCATCACTGACAGACTCCATTCGCGTTACACTACCCCGTCCAACAGGCAAGCTGTTCAAATAGGCATTTGCGTGACTCAAGTGATCCCCCAGGCTCATTGCCAGTCGACGCAGCTCGTTCTTGACGTCTTCTGCCGATGCCTGTCCCTGCATGACATATGGTGACGGAGCAAGAGGCAAAGGTGGCAGGACGATGTCCTGATATGACGCGCGGGGTTGGCTGAGGGCTGGCTGTGGGGGAGGAGGATCTTGATAGGTAGCGGGAAAGGTGGAAACGCTGGGCCCGACTGTTTGCTGAGGGGTGATGTCTTCGGGGTCCATGTCTGCGAACTCGCTTAGGGAATACGGCCTTGAAGGGGGATAACTTTGCTGTGAGTTTTGGTCATCCTGATGGGGCTGTTCGTTGTCAGACGAGGGGTCGGGGTAGTCGGCGAGGGCGCTGGAAAACTCCGAGTCGTCTGACACATAGATGGAGGGTTCTCGAACCGTCGTGGGTAGCACATAGAGCGATGCATGCTTTTCAAGCTCGAAGGGGTTTGCGCCGCCGATTTCCGAGCCGCTCATGGAAGCTACATCCGAGTGAGACGTTGATGGGCGAGTATAATCTGTTCCGGAGTCTGCGAAACTCATGTCGAGGTCGATTAAGCTCCCAACAGAGGCACGGTTGTCCATTGTACTTGAGCTGGAGGGGGCGAGCTCGCTCAACGTCGTGGATGTTTGATACGACTCTGTGGGGTGATGCATCAACGCCGGTCTTGCCGAGTTAGGGGCCGAAGCATCATTGGTAAGAGGGAATCGAAACACTTCTGGGTTCGCGGACGCTGGCGGCGGCATGGTGGGAAATTTCCAATCCTGGGTACGTCGGTTGTTGTTCAGGTCGGCAGGGTCACTCAACGGCGGCCTTGGGTAGGGCGTGTCTCCGAGGTCGTAGTCTATTGAGGAATGAGAGTCACCAGCTCTGATGGTCCCCATGTCGGCAAACTGAGATATATCGCCCCCATGCAATGATGCGTCGAGGTCGATCAGGGACTCCCGAACGTCCGCTGGTGCAGCAGACTCATCTCGGAGTGGGAGATCTGAAGCTGAAGCTGAAGTGGGAGCTGGAGCCGGGAACGGACGCCCGTAGTATGCTCTTGAATTGTCTTCGTAGTTTGATATAGTATTTGGGTCAAATACCTTTTCCAAGGGTGCCTTGATAGATGGTAATTGTGGTGGTGGTCGTCGCCTGGACTTGCCCTTCTTAGGTTTCGACGTCTCCTCAAAAGCTTGCTGGCTGAAGTCAACCTCGGTACCATAAACGTCGTAAACATCCTGGGCATCTCCATCATCAAACACTTGCTGGTCAAAGGCAGCCGTGGTGCTAAAGTTCCACTCATCATTGCCCATTGCAGTAGAGGCAAGGTCGGACAAGCCTTGGGCACCGCCTATTGAAAACAGAGAGCGTCGATCTCCTCCTTGTGCCTCCCACAACTTGAATGCTCGTACTAGGTGAGCTAGCGATGACGAGGGATAGGCATCCTCCGTCTTGAGAATGTATTTGTGGCGCTGGATTTGCTCGATTGTTGGGCGTTTTGCAGGGTCATGTTGCATACAATAGGCGGCGAGATCTTTTAAGCCGTTAGAGTATCTGTCACCCTCAAGACGCGGCGTGTGCTGCTTCAGATGAGTGCCTAGTCTGGAAAAGTCGATACCATCCGTTACATTGGGCGGCAGTCCAGAGGCAATTTCATACACCAACGAGCCAAATGCCCAGATGTCGACTTCGGTGCCATATGAAGTTGACTGATCAAAGAGCTCGGGGGCCATCCAGTGCGGGGTGCCGATGAAGGTACTTCGCTTGTCAAACTTGGTTTCAATGACGCCAGCAACGCCAAAGTCGCAGAGTTGAACGTCGCCAACCTCGGTGATCAGGACGTTGGCGCACTTGATATCGCGATGAATAATACCCTGGCCGTGAACCCACCAAAGAGCCTCTGCAACTTCGCGCAGAATAGGAATGATCCATTTCTCCTGCAGCCCGCCTGGAGCAGTGGGCGTCATTAGAGTCGAGACGCTGCCGCCAGCGCAATACTCGGTAATCATCCACATGGACTGGCCAACGGGCAGTGCCTCGATGACATGATTGATATTTTTGGCGCCGCTGTCGCTCAGCAGCTTCAGGGCATTGATCTCTTTGAGGAGGTCACTGTATGTGTCGGCCAGCTTGGGGTTGACAGTGTCGCTCTCCTCGATGTCGATGATCTTGACGGCAACGAGCTTACCCGTAGTTTGAGACGTTGCCTTGTAGACTCGGCCAAAGCTTCCCTTGCCAATCAGCTCCGAGAGCTGATATCTCGGAATATCCTTTCCTGACTTTGTGCACGTCTCGACGACGGCCTTTTGCATCTTCTTGGCATCTTCAAAGGCCTTGTGTCTGGTGGCCGACATCTCAGTCAGACGCGGTTGAAGGGACGCCATTTTGGCGAGACGGACATGGACGGCAGGCCGGGCATGCAACAGTGAGATGGCAAGAGATCAAAGGGCCTAGGCCCAGTCATGCGCCGACTATGTGGAAAGATGAAGTCTGCACTCTGCACCGACAGGGAATGCGGCCATGGCCGTGCAAGTCGCCAATCTGTCAAGTCTTTTCTGATGCGCGATGTGGTTCGAGAAGTGGCAAGGAGAAGCAGTGGAGACCTGGGGCTCGGAACGAGAAGGACGGAGTACGAGTGTGTCAGATGGAGCCAGGGGCCCAGGGCAGGCCTGCCCAGAGGCCACAGCCGCAACTTGGCTGGGTGGCAGCCCGACGCTGGTGTGACTGCTAGGCAACCCCCTGCGAAGCGCGTACCTGGGTGCCGTAGCGTTGGTGGCGTTAGGGCGATGCGTACCGTCGACCCGTCGATGCTCGCCTTCAATGTCCTAGTAGGACCCGATAGCGGGCTGTGCCGGGCTCCCTCCACTAAGCAACGTCTGGAATGCCCACTCAGCGGTGCCGTGTCTTACCACCAGACATGCGTTAGAAGCCTATAGGGTCTGGTGCATGTGGCATGTACATAAGCATGTAGCAGTTACCCGACAACCATTGAAATGCCCTTCAAGTCAAGTCCAAAGCTCGCGCCAAATCTTTCGAGCTTCAGGGAGCCACACCAAGATTACACGATGACTCTCCTTACTCCTACCCATTGCTCGGTCAGAAACACACACATCTTGTTGATCATGGATTATGTGATACGATACGACATGCTATGTGCTTCCAAGTCTCTATTGCTGCTCGTGTCTAATCTCAAGTAGTTGCTGTCTAGACACCTTGTATTCTCGCTTCGCTGCGTCTCAACCACACGGTACAAAGGTCGACTTTCTCTTCTTGTCACAGACGAGATGCCCTGCTCCAGTCCAATGCCCGTTATTCATGACTCTTTTTGCATCTCTGCCACCATCTTCTCGTGAATGTCCCGCCAAGAACCCTCACATGTGTTCCTGATGACGCCAACCAGGAGCCTGGAGCATTTTATCACCACGTCCTCCATCAACTCATAGCCGCCGCCGCCTTTCTTTTCTTGAATCGTCCAGACCGTCTCCATGATGGTATTCAGTGGGCTTCGTATTCTTATAAATACACCCTTCTCAAGGTTGATAAACTCATACGTGCTTACCACATCCGAGTCCCATAGTCCAGCTGGAAGAGCGTGGACCTTGTCTGTGACTTGATAGCACTTGGGCGCCGCAACGCCGTGGAGGCCACGGTCTGTTGGAAGCTGTGGCTCCGGGTCCATTGGCTTGTCGATTGCTTCATACTTGATCATGTGTGGGTTAAACTGAATGAAGAACACGTGCCCCTGGAGCATTTCTACGCCTTTGGCTGCATTGACGTCCCCCGGAAGAGGCGTCGTATGCTTGAGAGAGTCTGTAGTGTTGAAAAGGGCTACACACAAAATATGGTTACTCAAAGCGTCCAGATTGCCATCGTACGAGTATGGATAAAGCATAGCCGGGGAATGGGGGGAGGCGGCATCTTACAAGACATATTGCTAAACACTTTGTATAGGAAATGCGAGAGCAGCCCGGAGAGATAAACAGAAAACCATCAAGAAGCCAAATTTATACAAACGACGGGGTACTTTGCTTTGCGTCGCATATGCGCACATGCATGTTTGAGGCGGAGGAGGGGGGGTTGACACCGCTGTTACGGTACGGAGTAGCGTCGAGGCTAATCTTGTTCGTCGAGACTCGTCTCGCCGTGGCCCGTGGACATCAGACAGCAAGCGACTCAGGTGGCGGTTGCAGCCGTCCGGGCCCATGGTGACTTCTCTGGTTGGAAAATATTGTGTCCATCGATGCTACTATTTCTTTGCAATTATTGCATTATTTGATAAAAAATCTCATCACGATGACCCTTTGCTTTGCTGGTTGGAGACTCTGGGTCCTGGGACCTGAATCTTGCAATATCGATTGACCTTTTGCGGCACCAGTGGCAGCCCCCACCGCCTCCTATTGGCGATGCATCCGACAGCATGTGACCTCGCGATTGTCCGTGTAACCACTACCGCGCGACTGGCGTGTCGTCGTGATGGGTCAAGTGCTGGTACCCACCTCCGCAGAAGACATCGTGAATTTTTAAATTGTTCATCTCCCATTCACGCCGCTTGCGAGCCCAAATTCCAATCTAGTATTTCCTGAAGACAACCCCTAAAGTATTGATGGATTACTCCTACGGCGTATAATGCACGGCATCCCGTACTCCGTACTGAGCCATTAATTGTCACGATGGTCGCCACGGCCAGATCGAGCCGATCCTTTACGCCTAGAAAGACTGCGACGGCAACGCTTTCGTCAAAGAAACCTGCAAAACCAAATGCAAGCATTCTTAGCTTTTTCCAGAAGACCCAACGACCAGAAGACTCTCTCTTTGTTGGAGCCACACCCGATGCTGCTACCCAGGACGATGATATCTACTGTCGGGATGACGAACATCGGTTCAATGAGTCAACAATGTCCAACAAAAAGAGAAGAATGAGCAATGATGCTCTTGCACTTCGAAAAAATGATAATGCTGTTCTCGCAGAGGTCCATGCTGATGAAAGCTTGGACAATTGTAAAACGGACAACGGTGCCAAATCTCGACTCAATCTTCCGTTCATCGTGGACTCTGATAGTGACGAGGAGGATGAGGGTAGCGATGAGGATGACAGTGGTAATCAAGATGGAGTACCTTCTCCTATTTCTCTGCAGCCAGAGAAATCATCTGTGCAAGGTACTCGTAAACCTACAAGCCCAGGCCGGCCAAAGTCCCAAGATGACCCAAATGTACGATGCCAAAGTCCCGAGAAGTTGCTGGATTCTAACGAGCAAGACCAAAAATGCCATTGGCTTACAGACCTCGAGGACTTTGGCGAAATAGATAATTTGGACTTTACAGAGTTTGAAGGCGAAGAAGCGCGGGAGATGAGATACATGCGGGAACAAGCCCGACTGGAAGCTCAGGAAGCAGGAACAGCCATACCTGAAGAGTTCGGTCAAGATTCTTTTCAAGATGATTCCGCGGCTCAGACATGTCCAATTTGCAATGGGAGTCTTCAAGGCGTCTCAATGGACGAAGCGACCAAACACGTCAACTCATGTCTCGACGGCAATCCAATACCCTTACCAGAACACAAACCCCCCACAGCTGCATCACCACCGCCTGAGATTGAAGCTACGGTAATAAGCAAACGATTTGCACGGGCCGCAATTCCAAGACCTGGACAGGCAAACCCTTTCGAGCCGGAAAACGACGGAAGCGCGGCCAAGTCTGCTTTTTCGAAGCTCATGTCAAATAAAGCCGAAGATTCCGCCTGGGCCGCGGCGGCGGCAGCCGAGAACGCTTCAAGGGGTCGTCCAGCCTACGAGAGAACATGCCCGTTTTATAAAATCATACCCGGGTTCAACATTTGCGTTGATGCTTTCCGATATGGGGCTGTCAAGGGATGTGAGGCGTACTTCCTCAGTCACTTTCATAGCGACCACTACATCGGCCTGACGGCGAACTGGATGCATGGGCCAATATATTGCAGCAAGGTGACCGGAAGCTTAGTGAAGCAGCAACTTAGAACTGCTGCAAAATGGGTAGTAGAATTAGACTTTGAGAAATCCTACGATGTTCCAGGAACAGGCGGCGCCACGGTCACCATGATACCGGCCAACCATTGCCCCGGCAGCTCATTATTTCTCTTTCAGAAGCCTGCCGACAAATACACCAATCGTCGAGGCAAGCGGATCCTTCACTGTGGCGACTTCCGAGCTTGCCCAGCTCACGTAACCCATCCACTTATCAAACCAGACATTCAAGATGCAACCACCGGCAAGCTGAGCCAGCAAACCATTGACATATGCTATTTGGATACCACCTACCTTAACCCGAGATATTCATTTCCACCACAGGCTGACGTCATCAAAGCTTGTGCCGATATGTGCGCATCACTATCTCCAGATCCTACATGTAAAGATGACTTTTGGGAGACGGGTGCCAAGGAAAAGGGGGCACAAGCAGTCAGCAAGTATTTTCAAAGTACCACGCAAAGTAACGGCGCCGTCGGGACCAAGACTTCACCCAAGTTGGGCCAACGACTTCTCGTAGTCTGCGGCACCTATTCCATCGGAAAGGAGCGAATATGCGTCGCAATTGCCAAGGCATTGAAGAGCAAGATATTTGCCATTCCCCGTAAAATCAAAATTTGCAAACAGCTCGACGACCCGGAGTTGGCCGGACTCCTCACGTCCAATCCTGTGGAAGCCCAAGTTCACATGCAGTCACTCATGGAAATTCGAGCAGAGACTCTGCAAGAATATCTGAACGGCTACAAAGGGCACTTTAGTCGCATCGTGGGTTTTCGCCCCAGTGGCTGGAACTACCGACCTCCAAGTAGCAAGCAAATGTCAGCTGATGTCTCGCCAACTAGCATACAAACACAGCAGATCCTTCATGGCAAGGGTTGGAGATCAAGGTTTGGTTATAAAGACTTTGTGGCGCAGCCGGGCAGCACCAAAGAAGCCATGTGTTTTGGAGTTCCTTACTCGGAACACAGCAGCTTTCGAGAACTCTCCATGTTCATAATGAGCTTGAGGATAGAAAAAGTCATCCCTACAGTGAATGTAGGCAATGAGAAGTCCAGAAAGAGAATGAAGGGATGGCTGGACCGATGGGCATCTGAGAGACGGCGGGGTGGTCTTCTCTACCCCTTAATAGAGGGGGAGGATAATCCTGAAGACGAGAAGATATGCTTGTGGGGAGATGAGTCTGGGAAAGGAGGAGGGGCCTGGTGGTAGATTACTCCATACACGAGGAGCGCTCGCAGGAGCATGATGATGGCTGTATACATACACACATATACGTTTGACCGGATTGAATAAGTGTCATTAGTCCATTATTCATTTTAGACTCAACGCCGTTGCCTTGGTTGTCACAAGTCCATTCACATCCCCTGCCCGTGTCCAAGCCGCGAGGCCCAAACAAATACTCACATCCCCATGCTTCAATAACCACTCAACGGGAGCCCAGTTCACCTAGCCTTGGCCTGCTGAGCAGCGGCTTCTGCAGCACAGTCAGCAAAATATACATCACTGCATCACAAAAGGAACAAACTGACCTCTCCGCGTTGCATCCTCCAACAGCTGCGTATCTACCGACCCAGCCGGCAAATGAACATAGCGCACGACCGAGCCTCGGATAAAGACGTTCTTGACCGAGCTCTAACTACCGTCAGTCCAGTGCCAGGCTAGCATTTGGCAGACGAGGGCAAAGCTGCACGCATGGCCACATGCACGGGGCGTGGGGGACAAAATACGCACCAGATGAGGGTACTTCAGCTCCTCCACGACAGAAATGTCATCCAGCTTAATGTTGAGGTACTGGTCTACGCTCTTGAGCGTTCCCTTGAGCTGGATGTCGTTTTTGAGCTCCACCGTGACTTCATGGTCAATGAGGGTTTTGAAGAAACTGCCCCTTGAGGTTAGGACCGCCCTTGAGCTCAAATAAAACATGTCCCAGGTTGGAAGGAGACAGAGTCGAATGAAAGTAGACTTCGACTTGCTGCATGGCAGGCATGCGCCGAGGGGGCAAAGGTGGGATTACCTGAAGAACAGCATGGTTTGGGGTTCAGTGGGATGGAGGTGTTGAGGATGGGCGTAAGTTTCGTGGTGTTTCGGGAGGCGTCGAGGAAGGCTCTAGGCACTCGGATTTGAGTTTTTGCCGAGATTTAAAGGGGACCCGTTGGTGCGCTCTTTTGGTACAATTTTCTGGGACTCGCGATATTTGTTATTCCTTTTTTTTGGTGAGGTTCTTGATATCTTGTTCTGGGACTACGGTGCATCGCGTTGCGAGCTGTTGAGATCCATCCACATCACGTGATTACGTTTGACTTGCTCTGGATTCTGATTTCACCTTTTGGGGGTTGAAAGAACAGATGGTGATCTTTTTTTTGTCTCTTTTTTGCCGGTCATGGAATAAATTTACCCTATTCAAGCAAATCATACACTACTGCCCATGTCTTCCTGTTTTATGCTACATTTACAAAGGCCCGCTTCTTCGCACTCCTCTCTTGGTTCTCATCTTCCCACTTCTCATCAACATAATCCTTGATACTCTTATCGCGGAGTTGCATCCCCACGACCTTGAGTGCAGCAATATTAACTCCCATTTCATCCTTTTGTCTCTTCAGCGCTGCTCGCAGGTTTGTGCGTATCCCATCCATCATAGACTTCATTGTGCGACTAGCTACAATTTGCTTGTGGTGAGTCTTGATTATGAAAAAGAGAATGCGGCACGTCAGGGGGATGTTCATGGACCGCATGGCAAAGATGTTGAGAAATGTTAACAGTATCGGGACGGTGGCAAATGGCAGAACGAGCAGTGCGTCGTGCAAGGCAGATGCCTTGATGCGTTGCAGGACTGACATGACGTGGACTTCGGCGGTGATGCTGCCAAGAGCGAGGAAGACGGGGTTGCGCTGTGGCGGGGGGGCGTGAGGGTTCATGAGTTTTGCTTCCTCATATTCTTTCATAAGGTTCAGGTCGGCCATACCCATTTCTAGGGCTTCTTGTATTCTTTCACCAGCCATCAATGTCTCTGTTGTCTGTTTTGTTGCCGCAGCTACTTCACCATTCTCGCCCTCGGCGTCGGGGTCATTTTCAAGGGAGGTTGTTAATGTGCTTTCGTAGAGCTCCTCCATTTCCTTCTCTCGCTCCTCTTCGAGGAAGATTTGCTCGTCAGTTTCCTCCCAAACCCGGATGCTCTTGTCGTGACTAGCGCTCACGAGGAAGTTTCCGGTGTGACTGATGGCAATCGTCCAGATTTCGCTGTGGTGGCCGTCTAGTCTCTGAATCTGCTCAAACTTGTCCCCGTCCCAGTATCGAATGGTCCTGTCTTTGCTACTACTGAAGAAGTGGTGGCCATTACCGTCGGAATTGTGTGGGACAAAGGCGACTTGCAGAATACTGTCCTGGTGACCAAACAATGCTTTGTGACAATCACCGAAATCCAGCCCCCATATTCTTATGTTCTTATCCGCTGAACTCGTAACAATAAGCTTGCTGTCGTAAGAGATGTCCATACTCAGGACGGGAAGCTTGTGACCATAGAGGTTGAGGTATAGCTTTAGCGAATCTACAAAAAAAACTTTGACCGTGTTGTCTAGCAAGGCCATCGCAAGCAGCTTGGCATCGGGAGAAAATTTGAGACTCAGAATATCATCAGACACTTTGAGAGTGCGTGACTGAACAAGTTTCAGCTTGGGTGTTGTCCTCTTCGTGCCAAGAATCTCCTCTTGGACAATCTTGAACTCCCAGAACTTCGCCGTCTTATCGGCACTGCCAGAAACAACGGATCGTCCATCGGGATGGACGCTAAGGCTCCAAATGGCACCCTCGTGTGCCTGCACGGCATCGATCAGTGATGCTGATGCAACATCGAATAATTGCAGTTCACCACTCTTCGTGCCGACGACCACCACTTTGTCACCCGGCAAGAACGCGCAGCAAAGAGCGTAGCCACACTCAAATGTACGAATACACGCTTGAGTCTTGATATTCCAAATCTTCATCGAACCGTTGGCTGCCGAGGCAAGCATTTTATCATCCGAGCTCAGGGACAATGCTCTGATGTCAGCTCGATGTCCCGGCAGTTCTACAGCCAAGCCGCGAGTATAGTCAGGGATGTCATCTTTCTTCTTGCGCTCAATCCTCTCCTTGTGAGGGATGCTATAGTACTCCAGTTGGTTGTTTGTTGTGCTCACCAGCAGTTGTAAGTCCTTCTGGTTGCTGGATGTTGCCCAATCAACTGAGCGGACCTTGCCCCCAGTTCTGACAATAACATACTGAACAAAGACATCCCCAACGTTCGCTTTCGAAACATCCTCATTGGCTTCATCGCCGTTTCCCGCATCATGTTCTTCGGCCTTGCTGTCCTTCTGCTTTTGTCTGCGTCGCTGTCGCTTTCGTGCTAGACTCTTTTTGATTTCCGCTTCGGATTTGATTCTCCACACATCAACACTCTTCTCGGAGCCATGGACGGCAAAGTAGTCTCGCTGTGGGTGGAAAATAATCTCGATTGCTCGATCTTTGCTTTGCCTGTGAAGTATTCCACGGTCATGAAGGTAATGGGCGGCCGCAGAAATATCGACCTGTCGGGTGCTGGCGGCTAAACCTTCGGTATCAATGGACCAGACTTTCATCTCGCCGTCATTTCCTGCGGTGATGCATCCGCTTACATCAGGAGAAACACCCAAGGCCCAGCATTCGCCATTCGTTTGAGAGATATGTGTTTCGATGCAGTGTCTTGATGAGAGGTCCCAAAGTTTAAGCAAAGAATCCTTGCCAGTCGTGAGTAGGAAGCCATCCGACGAGGTTTCATCATTCAAGAGCATTGCGCGTGATCCGTCATCATTCTCAACTTGCAACTTGGGCTCGATGAACTGGAGCCCAGTGACCTGATCCTTGTGTCCGCGTAGTTTAAATTGGCCGACTTCAGCGACCAGATCCCAAATAATAACATCGGTATCCTTGGAGCCACTGGCAAGTCGTACGCCAGAATTATCGAATGCTAGCTTCGTAACAGCGGACTTATGACCGTTGAAATTAACAATAACCGTCGAAATTTTACTGTCCCAGAGTCGGATACTACCATCATCGTATCCGATGGCGTAGACGTCTTTGTCTGCCTTGCTCTGCGCGATTGCAGTCACAGAAGCTGTACACCGTTCGTCCCTCCATCTACTGATAAGCTCTCCCTTTTTTATATCCCAGCAGAGAACTTCTTCATTCGCGGCGACGACAGCTTGTCCGGCGCCACCACTGGTCCGGTCTTTGGCAGCCCAGAGAATGTTTGAGGTGTTGGTCGTAATCACACCAAACGACTTGGCGTGTTCGTACTTTCTAATAAAAAAGGGTCAAATTTCTAGTTATTGATGGAGTGAGGCGTATAACACTGCACTTACAGGTACGATTTCACCATTGTCGCAAAATGGCAAGGTCAATTGGTGCTATCACTGTCGAACTCCAAAATGCCATCCTCACTGAGACCAGCCCTTTGGAGTGGGATATTTTTTTGCTTATCGATAGCGCTGGGTGGGCCGCCTCTTAGAACTATCTTGTCACGTGGCCGCTCACCTCTCGCGACAGCTCGATGGCCATCCCGCACTTGCTCAGCCCCACCATGTGTCGTCAACAGCTCCAGACGCTGGGAGGAGCAGGCAGATCTCGCGAACTGCAAACACATTTGCAACGATGCTTCTCCTTGATTACCAGAATGTACTGATCCAATCGGTTCTTACCGAAAGGTTCTCCGGGTTCGTAAGGGCTTGTGCTGGCTAATTTTTCACAAATAACTAACCATGTGCACCAGAGCCCCTCCTACTTCCATCGACCAGACCGTCTCCGACTTCGATGGCGTTACCTTTCATATCTCGACTCCCGAAACAAAGACTAAAATTCTCCTTTCTATCCAAATAAGATGTTTCCAGGATCTAGTTCAATATGGCGCGGAGCAGGTTCTTCAGCGAGAATATGGTCAATATGTCGCACCAGTGGAGCCTGGTTACGACTTCTCTGTGCTCATTGACCTCGAGAATCTACCTGAGGAGAAAGGTGCGAATCGCAACTATCCCCGAAGAAATTGAGCTATTCGAGAAAGCCCTAACAATCCGCGCTTAGAGGAGCGCGATGCGCTTGCAATGAAATTTGCTCTTCTAAAGCGAAATGCGATGGCAGCTCCTTTTGAGCAAGCTTACCAGGAGCATTACGAGCTGAAAGAACAGGCATCAAAATTCACTTCCGAAGAGGCCCCCCAAGGTGTTCGAGAAGGTGGCCAGGTAAAGGCGATCCGCTACCGAGAAGAAGAAGCGATCTACGTGAAGGCTAGCCACGATAGAGTGACCGTCATCTTCAGCACGGTCTTTCGAGAGGAAACAGACAGGGTATTTGGCAAGGTGTTCATTCAGGAATTTGTCGATGCTCGAAGGAGGGCTATTCAGAATGCTCCGCAAGTCTTGTTCCGAAATGATCCGCCTCTGGAACTGCAGGGAGTTCCTGGTGTACAGAACACTGGCACCGGAGAGATTGGCTATGTCACATTTGGTACGTGGACACTGTCTCCTTTGCTCACAATACGACGCTGACAGGCACAGTACTTTTCCCAAGACACTTGACCCCCCAAAGGATGCCAATTGTCATTTCGCACATCCAGACTTTCCGAGATTATTTCCACTATCACATCAAAGCATCCAAGGCCTATATTCACTCACGTATGCGAAAGCGAACGGCAGACTTCCTTCAAGGTTTGTATTCCCAAATTGCACTCGCTGGAACCAATACTTACTTTTCCTACAGTGCTGCGTCGTGCACGCCCCGACAGCGAGGAAAAAGAGAGGAAGACTGCAAGTGGACGATCATTCAAGGTCCAAGGAAGCTAAGGAGAGACGCTTGTGGAAGCATATTACGCGTGTTGATGGCTGGCGCAGTAGACAGCATCTGTCAAGTGTAGAGAACAGCACCTGTAGACGAAGTTCAATGAAAACGAGCCACCCAAAGACTGCCTTTTAGTGCTTTGGTAATAAATAGCATGCGAGTATCATCTAGTTGCCTACCAGATAGGTGTTTACTTGCTGTTGTTACTGAGTGACAAACTCACGTTGTAAGCCAGCTTGTAGACCTGAGTATCTTGGCCTCCGGTGCCAATGCACCAGACAGAACACAGTTGAGGTAAACTGGTAACTAGAGGTAACTAACGTAGTAGTGGGTGGAGTGGGGTGTTCGTCCCTGTAACATTGATAGCCTCAGGCAGCCGGACAGCTAGCTGCCACACCTAAGTAAAAGTAATCACAGCCAAACGACTTCAATCCACGTCTCAACGCTCTCTACCCGCTAAGCATCGTGGACAAGCACATGGCCAGTCGGCCTCCGGGTCGAAATTCAGGATGGTGTGGCCGTTTGGATCGCGAATCTCGACATCAGAAGACTCCAAGGACGAAGCTGAATCGACAAAACGCCCGGTGTCATGGTCTGAATCTCTAGGACGAGCCGAGGCTGATCCCTTGGGTGCGGCAAAAGAATGGGCGCCAGTAGTAGCGTTCTCTCTTGTTGGACTGGGCGCCTTGCAACTCTACGCAAATTATCTTCGTCGGATTCCGGGTGCAGCCTTTATTCGCCCATCTTTTTTCCGAACCCGAAGCCTGTTTGGCAGGGTCACGGGTGTTGGTGATGGCGATGGTTTCCATCTCTTTCACACACCGGGTGGTAAAGCCGTGGGCTGGGGGTGGCTGAGAAAGGTTCCTGAAACCAGAAAGGAACTCAAGGACCGAACAGTAGGTCCTTTTGTGGAGTAGAGGCGATCGTCCTGAAAGTCTCAACTAACTTGTGTGTGCAGATATCGGTCCGTATTGCTGGCGTCGATGCCCCGGAAGGAGCGCATTTTGGACGGCCAGCGCAGCCATTTGCCGCCGAAGCGCAGAAGTGGTTATCGGACTATATCCTACACCGGAACGTGCGGGCATATATCTACAAGCGCGACCAGTACAATCGTATTGTTGCGACGGTCTACGTTCGTCGGTTTCTTATACGCAGAAATGTTGGCTTAGAATTGGTTAAACGTGGCCTAGCTACAACATACGAAGCAAAATCGGGTGGCGAATACGGCGGACTGAAGGCTGTATACGAAAGGGCCGAAGCCAAGGCGAAGAGGAAGCGGAAGGGCATGTGGTCTGGAAAAGCGGGCGAATTTGAAAGCCCTAGGGAGTACAAGTCTCGGTATCAAGGGCAGCAAAATCCGAATGAGTAAACCGACAGCGGGCTACAACACTCAAACACCTAATTAATATACGTAGGGTTTTCGGAAGCAATCAAGAAGTGAGTCTGCCATAGAAGCGACTCTGAGGAAAGATTACCACGCCGCCACACTTGGGTTCAACTACTTGGCCAGTATATGAGACGATTGCCGCATATCCTGGGGAATAGCTACTTCCGTTGCTCCGACGGACTACGGCAATTCTTATGCCTGATGTTTGAGCCAACGTCGCAGATTTCCGCGGTGTGACACCACCTTGCGAGCCCGTTTTCTGGACGTACGTCCTCAGATCGCCCTTGAAATGCGGTCATCTAACAGATCTGGTATGTACTACGGAGTAGACAAGAAACAAAGTCCGGGGTATTGTGACGTCTGGTATAGACAAAGCAAGGCGTGGCTGTCACGAAGTCGTTCGGAAACCTGGTCTGAGGCTGTCATGACACAAACCTCATTTTAGTATGTCAACCATGGCATGATAATGTTGTACAGTGATGTAGGCAAAAGTACAACACTAGCGATGGCATGAAGCAAGTGGACGAGGATCAGATACAAGTTCACATCAAGATATACCCACGCACAAGTGTTTACGGAGCCCTTCCTCGAGTAATATTGTACAATACCACCTAGTGCTACTAGTAGGTAATATGTACTTACGAGTAGGAAGCAGGTTGATGTGGCGTGAGGGGCGCAAGATTGCTAAGACAAAAACGGTCAATTGTTGATAGGACCCGTTTCTACCCGTAAAGTTAGTATGTAGTATATCTGGCCAGCGATCATTGTACGTACAAAACATGTGTAGAACATCCGTCGTCACTTTGATACCTCTGGCCTCATCATATCGTTCTAAGCTGATCTACGGAAGGAGAATGTGGGAGAGTGCATGCCTCCGCTCTCCACGGCAAGCGTCAGAAGAGCCCACTTTCGCGCACATCGAGCAAATGGATTGACGACACAGGTCTCAGAGTCCAATGCAGCAGTATTTACTCGGCAGTTAGTTGAGAGTTTACAGGTCAGTTTCCTCTTATGCAACTGGCGAAAGGGTACAGAGCCCTCCGCATGGCAAAAAGTAAACAGAAATCATCTTTGTGAACCCCTCGCGTCTGGAGCATCTCGGCAGGCAAGCCATTCACAGCCCTCGGCTCAATGGTCAGGCACGAGGTTCCATGGCTGGTCGAACGTTGCCCCTGGCCCCACATGGTACTAATGGCTCCCGTATTTCCGGAAGGAATGGACAAAAAGGTACTCATACAACTACAAGACTTGTACTGTAGGCTGTGCGGATATTTTTGTCTACAAGATAGAATGTGGGTCACACCTGCGACAGTCCCCTGATAGGTCCAACTAGTGCGAGTTTGCGAGGTACCTGACGGAGCTCAGGCATTGCAACCCAGGCTGAACTCAACACCAACTTGCAGAGACATGAACATCCGGCCTGCACACATGCGTCAACCGCTCAATTGCATGACGACGAGCCACGAGAAAAAAAAAAGGGATAAGAAGCAACGACAGCGGCCCGAAGAGGAGGCGGAGTCTATGTAAGCCATCAGCGTTGCAGCAGCATCTCTCCCTCCTCATACTTGCCAATGCGCTGCTTACTAACTAAGTACATCTACCTGTACCTACGGAGTAGGTCGATACTCTTTGTCGCCGCCGAAAGAGCTCTGCAGGTTGTACTGGAGTGCTCCGTACAACATTGAAGGCTCTGCCAAGCAGCCCAGCATCTTCAGCCACCGGTTTTCAACTACAGCGGGTGTCACAGAATATCCTTTGGGTTGGGCAGCCGCGCCGTACTACACTCCATTCTCTATTTTGTGACATCTGTACTTTCACTATTTGCGTACTATTCTTGCCGTGCCTGAATTGAGTTTGCATGAGATAGCGGTGACCTGTGTTGGCCTTTGCCTCTCGAGGATTAGAACGCGGTGGCTTTGACCCAACATTTGGAGATGGACGAAAGTCTGCTGCACATGAAGGTACACTACCTACTCAAGTACCTACTTAGGTAGTAAGCATGAACAGCTCGTCCGGCTTGAATTATCTACTCGTGTGTTGTTGCCCTCAGGTGCCATTGCTCGCGCGCATTTTGTGAAATCGAAGCCGCATGACAGCCTGAGACTTGTACAGTTCCAGGTTACTTGCTCGTAGTTGTTTGTGCTGTGCATGTACGTCTGAAGCCTCTGTCAAGGATCCTCCTCGTTGGCGTACTCGGTACAATTGACATCACATCGGTGAGGCAGCACCAGTCCATCCAGCGACGTGTTCCACACAGACCACACAAACTGACTCTGTGCTCTCACAGTGGTGCATTAATGCCTGAACATCTGGACCTTGTTGTGCGACCCTGTCGTTCTGCACTGCCCTGGCCCATTGCTGACGTCTATGGCGCTAGACCTGTTCTGGACTGGTGACCCCTGCAAGCCCGGTGGTCACAACAACCTCTGCAATTTCCCACATTCTTTGTGTCCACCTTGGCTGTCAACCAGCCAGATCCGCCCAGCCATCCTTTGTTCCATCGAGCACAATTCCAACTCCCATCCTATCCACGGCGAGGGGGAAACCACAGCGACAGGCGACAGATTGCTTCTGCCGCTGCCGTCTTGCGCTACCGACCTTATTTCCTTCGCTATTCTTACCGATACTCTCGTTAATTTTCGTCATCTCGATTCTCTTCGTCCCTCCTTGTTTGTGTCGCGCTCGGTGCACCAAGTCGCGTTCCGACCGCTGCGTTGAACGTTTTCCAAATTTAGGAGTCACCGCGAGAAAATTGCCATGCCCGTCTCTGCGTCACAACCATCGACTCAACCATCTTGTCCCTTGCGACTCTAACTTATTCTCGCGCTCATTTTGTTCCCGAATCTCGACCCCGACCGACTTTTCATTCCTTCTCGTCGACTCCATCTCGTTCCCGGCCGTGCAGGCGGGTCAACATCGCCATGCGGTTGCCCTTTCGCCAGCACCGCTCAAGGCGTCCGCCTGCCTCCACGATCTACTCAACTTTTTTCACTCTGGCAGCGTTGGGGCCAATCTTTTCAGAAGCCATTCATTTTAATCCAGCCCCGCCCGCGAATCTCGACTTTTCTAATCTCGGCCGAATAGCAATCGCTGGCGACTTCAATGGCATCTCCCTTTACGAGTACGAGGGCCAAATATCAAAACCCCTTCCCACAAATGGCAGCGAAGCCCTCCTTGCCCGACTTCCCAATGGCGCTTTGGCACCCATTGTGTCTACTGACGCGTCTATTCGAGCAATGTGCCTATTACACAACGACGACGGCAAGTTGAAGGGAGTGGTTATTGGTGGCAACTTCACGAGTATTGACGGGACGCAATCAACAGCAATTGCGCTCTTTAACCCCAACACAACCGAAATTTCGCCTCTGAAGGGTCTGGAGGGTGAAGTTAATGCTCTATATTGCGACGACAGTCGGAAAACTGTCTATATTGGTGGCAATTTCAAGGCGTCAAACTCCACCAATGCAATCGCCTGGACGGACGCAGACGGCTGGTCAAATTTGCCATTCGCGGGCTTCAACGGTCAGGTCAATGCTATTTCCAAGACCTCCAATGGTCACATTGTATTTGGGGGTAGCTTTACCGGTTTAGGAAACACTTCTACCCCGAGCCAACCCGATAGCCAAATTATCAATCTATCTGGCGGCAAGGTTACCGCCACAAATGGTGCGACCACCAATGGATTCAGCGACCCCAAAAACATTGTATGCTCGGCAGGCACGGACGGACCTGGCAGCACTTGGCTTGCAGCTGACAACCTTCCCGCCACCTGGCAGGCCGATTTCGGATTCACATTCCAACCCACCAAGCTGCGGCTGTACAACACTCGCCAGGAAGGTCGCGGCACTAAGACGTTTAGATTTCTTGCATTCCCATTGAACGGCATTATGAACTTCACCTACGTCGACCCGTCAACTGGGAAAAATGCTTCCTGCACAAGTGAATGCCCTCTCAGCAATGATCCCAATGTCAAATTCCAGGACTTCCGCTTTGTCAACCGGGTCGGCATGGACAGCTTCCAGGTCGCCATATCAGACTGGTACGGATCTGGTGCAGGGCTTTCTGGCATTGAACTCTTCCAGGATGACATGTTCGCATATGCCATTAATAATTTCAACGAACCCAATTGCAAGGGCATCCAGTTCCCATCGACTGCGACAGCTACCGGACCCTGGACAGAGGCACCATCGGTCCAGAGCAGTTCGGATTACCTCGTGGCAAAGTTGAGCGGCGGCGACATTGATGACAAGTCTGCTTCGGTTGTATTTACCCCCAACATCGTAGAATCTGGTAACTACTCCGTCAACATGTACACTCCAGGATGTATGCCAGATGGAAGTTGCTCCGCACGAGGCCAGGTTAATGTCACGGGCGTTATGTCAACCGGCACGATCGACGCTGGTTTCAGCACGACACTCTATCAAACAAATTATTACGACAAGTTTGATCAAATATACTTTGGTTATATCGAGAAGAGCTCGGATAGTTTCAAACCCACTGTCACCCTTACACCTCTGGCTGGTCAAAACCTTCAGTCCCTCACAGTCGTCGCTCAAAGAGTAGGATTCACTCTCACCAAATCAACTGGAGGCCTCAACAGTCTGTTCGATTTTGACCCAGAGCAAAAGACTGTAGATGTATCCAGCCTGGAGAAGTCGCCAATCAACAAACTGGGCTCCGAATTCGGTCGAAGCTCAGCTGTCAAATCTCTGGTCACATCCGGCGACACACTATTCATTGGCGGAAACTTCACTTCCAAGAATTTTGTCAATGCTGTCGCCATCGGCGGCGACAAGGACACGACCAGCCCACTTGATGGCGGCCTAAATGGTCAAGTTCTCGATATGCACCTTGAGGGAACACAACTGTATGTCGGTGGCAATTTCAACAGCACCCTCAACGGCGATAAAGCACTGGGCCATGCTGCCCTGTATGACATCAAGTCGAATTCGTGGAATGTTCTGGGTGGTGGTGTTGATGGCCCTGTGGAACACGTCGTCCCCATGCGAATCAATATTACATCTGACAAAACAGAAACCGTCATCGGCTTGAGCGGGACGTTCTCACAGTGCAATGCCTTCAAGAATAACAGTATTTCTCCTGCAGAGGGCTTCGCTATCTGGGTTCCGTCTTTGCAAAACTGGCTGCAAAATATCGACCAGCCTTTGCCCACATACAACGGTGTGCTCACTGCTAGCCTTGAGAATGTTGCGGATGTTGGTGACCTCTTCGCTGGTTCGTTGACATCAGCACAGCTTCGTGCAAACGGAGCTGCCACCCTCAGTACACGTGGCCTAGGACCTTTCCCGTTCAAGATCGAAGCTGCGACCAGGTCCACCTCCAAACTGCACCGCCGTGAGAGTATTTCCAACGATACGCTTCGAGGTGTCATCACTGGTGCTTTTTACAGCACTGACAGCTCCAACATTACCGTGCTCGCCGGCCACTTTACAGCTAGTTCAGCCAATGGGTCGACCGTCAACAATTTGATGATTCTTGATGGCAAGGACAACGAGTCCATCACCGGACTGGGTTCAGGCATATCCGCAGATTCTACATTCATCACTGTTGCTCTTCAGGGAAGCGTCTTGTATGCCGGAGGAATGGTCTCTGGTACAATCGCAGGCAAGCAGATCCACGGCCTTTTGGCTTATGATCTTTCTTCAAAATCATTCGGCAGCCAACCTGCGCCAATCTCAGGGAGGAATAGCACCGTTGCTGCCATCGCTGTTCGCCCCGATACGTCTGAGGTGTATGTTGGTGGCTCGTTCGACAAAGCTGGTGCTCTAGGCTGCGAGGGTCTCTGTATTTACAATTCTAACTCAGGGCAGTGGTTTCAGCCAGGCAATGGCCTGTCAGGTGAGGTCCTGGGACTCATGTGGTCCAGCAAGTCAACCCTCGTTGTAGCAGGCGACCTGAAGGCCAATAGTACGGAGAAGCGATACTTGGCTACCTATGACGCGAAGCAGCAGACATGGTCAGCCTTCCCGGGAGCTGAGAGTATACCCGGACCAGTTCAGGTCATGACGGCTGGATCAAGAGACGGAAACCAGGTGTGGGTTGCGGGCAAGTCGGCCAAGGACGGATCAGTCTTCCTCATGAAGTACGATGGTAGTCAGTGGCTGACTGTTAATGGAACCCTTCCGGCGATTACGATTCTTCGAAGCCTGCAGGTTTTCTCGCTCACCAAGAACCACGCCAGCACACAATTGTTGGGCGAAAACCAGGCACTCATGATAACTGGCTCGATCGTTATACCAAACGTTGGCATCGCCTCGGCAGCAATTTTCAACGGCACCCATTATCTTCCCTATGCTCTGACAACGAACTCTGGCAACGTGCCTGGAACCATTGCCAGAGTCTTTACTCAGAAAGACGATTTCTTTTCAACGGGAGGTGGCAGCATGCCACTAGGCTTTGTTGTCCTCATTGGGCTTGCCATTGCACTTGGCCTAGTCCTTCTCATGGTCTTGGCTGGCATGATTTTGGACCGGCTTAGGAAGAAGCGGGAGGGATATACGCCGGCTCCAACTTCAATGTATGACAGAGGCAGCGGCATTCAAAGAATCCCCCCTCACGAACTGCTAGAATCACTAGGCAGAAGTCGACCCGGGGCAGCACCTCATGTTTGAAAGTCGTCGTTGTTTTTTTGCAGCCTTCCTTTCCCACAGCTTACCTTGATTATTGCCCGGCGTTGATTTGGCGTGTGGAGTGGATCTTTTTTTTAATATCATAACTGAAGATGGTCGAGCATTAGAAAAGAGGCCCATATCAATCCTCACTCGACAGGAACGGAGGACGGTAATCCTAACACTGCAAATATTTTCCATTGTGCATATCAGAGGCAGCAAACCAGCTTCTTGTCTCTTCTCTACACTTTCTCTGCATTTGCCCGTCATTTCACGAGACTACGACTACTGGCTAATGTATTGCCATTTTTCTCACCCATCACCAAGTGAATTTTGTTGGTTGGGTGTTGTCTTTGACCTTGATGTGTCTTCTTGTTTTTTCTTTTCTTCTTTTCACACTATCATATGAACGTTCTATTACTTGACCGTTCTTTTCTCCTTTTCGCAAGCCTTTGTTTTCTTATCTGCCGTTCACCAGTGTATATTACCTTCAGCGCAGTCTCCGCCACTAAGACTGTCGGCATACTTATTTACTTGTCGTCCCTACATGGGCGTGAGAGACGGGGCGATGATGAGATGGGGGGATGGAATGGTCAGGCACTTTTAGCAGAGGAAGGAATTATGCCATTCGAGCGTTGACGACGGTGGCAAAGGATATTGGTTGATTCCCAGTGTAGATCCATGGCAAATTAATCTGAATGTGGAATATCAAAACGAATACTCCTCGAACATGGGTGACGCTGACGAGACTTGGAAGTGAGGCAAACAGGTCGATGCATCTAGTTGCCAGTCAAACCGTTGCATGGCACGATTTGTCCCATTATCCACGGTTCCATATCTTTACGTATGTCCATCCGGTCGCCAGCAACATGCAGTGTTGAACCTCACAGAACACCAGTGTGGAAGTCATCAGTCTCATACTTACTAAATGCGACGGATATGGCCATCAAGGTCTTTTACTACATCAGGAGGTCAGGAGACACGCGGCCCTGTGTACTCTCCTCTATGATTGATTGAATCGAAACTCCTTATCATTATCAATGAAGGCATTGCAAGGTGGTCGGTCTGGTCTGACGACTGGGACATGGCCTCACCAGCAAACAGGGAGTAACTTGACCAGTACTACCACCACACCCTACGCGCCAGGTAGTTAGTTTGTCATAAAGAATTCAATTTTTCATCCTTCGGAACGGCCCTTGATACTATTTAAGGGACACGCACTAGCATGTGTGCAAAACACGCGGCTTTATGCCACATAGTCATTGTACATATATAGTGCCCTTGTCCTTGACAGGTTGTAACCCTCAGAAACCCAGCCCAGCGCGGTCTTCTTGCCAGCAAGCCGCGGTCTAACCAATCCTCCTGGCAGTCACGCCACGTTGCATATCGGGTCTTCTTGGCCCTCCCACACAAGAGTGCCAAAACAAAAAAAAAAACAGTGATTGCGCGTCTTTGATAGCATGAATTTGGGGAAAGGGCCCCTCCCCTAGCCCATTCGGCATAAAACGCTACGACCGTACGACGAGTGTAAAACACGCCCTGGTAGATGCTGAAACGGCAGCCCTATGAGGAGGGTAGATGTTGTTGGCTTCTGATTTGTGCAATCCCATGGGTCGGAATGAACTGATTTGATTCTCTGTTCTTTATAAGCGTGCTGGTTATATTTGTAATGTGAGATGCTTCGAAATACGCATGGGAAATATTTCCTCCATGGGTGTACCTGGATGTGTCGGCCCCCTTCCCCGCCTCCCCTTGGTGTCCTCTTCATCAGAGAGGAAAGTTTGGTACCCGAGAATAGCCCTTGTCGATGATGAGAAAAATGGCCGGCTCTTTGGCCGGCTCTTTGGTCGGAGTTTCGGGCATGAGAGCAGTTGTGTCGAGTATCAACGCCAAGATCATAATCCCGCCTGCTTGTATTGGAAGCTGCGGCGCTGATGGTTGTCTTTTGCTTCGACATGGCTGTACTACATACATAGACGCCAAGAGGTTTTCCTACATTGGCTCGTGTTATTACCACGCGGGCAAGGGTCCCTGGTGTGCCCTGTCGCGGGACGATTTATCGCTGAAGAGGCGTTTCAACGCCCGCCTTTTTCTTTTTTTCGCATGAGGGTTGATTACTTTCGGCACCTTGTTATCGAGCTAACGTTGACGAAGATCATGGAACTTTCGAGATGCGATGTCATGTGTGTGTCTTTGACGGCGCAAGGTAGTGAATAGTGGAAACACGGATGTAGGTCATGGGCACCACGATCCCGGCCCCATTTTGATCGGGAAGCTGTGTGCAGATTTTGATGATCGTCCGATCTGATCGACGTGGAAGACGGCTTCTTTGCAGCTGTCATCGTCGTCGGTGGGCTGTCTTTTGGCCGGTTTAAGCAGCCCTTTTGCGGTTGACAGACCTAGTGCGCCGGAGATTATCAGCAGCGTGTCTTTTGGTACAAATTGATCCATGTGTCACGAGGCGGGATCAGATCATGTCTGTACCGGGAAGGTCGGGGTTTTGGAGTTTTCTCCAGTAGATCAGTACGGCCGATCACTGGGATGGTGGACGTGGATATATCATGAACTTTTTGTGGGCATCAGACAGCGAATACATGTACAAGAGAGGAAACCGGGATATTGAAGGAGTCAAGATAAAGTAGGTCATGAGATGCCATGCGCAAACAGAGAAGATTAAGGCCGTCACTCAATGTCAGACGAGGGGTGTCCTTGCAGTTTGTCACATGGCAGCACATTTCTCCCGTTCAATGACAGCTCACCATCAACCAGGTTTTTACTAACGCAACATTGTATTGAAGCGAATCCTCTCAACTACTCAAATGCTAATGCTAGGCAGGCTGGGTTATACCCCAGGATCATCTTTGTCTCGCGAGTACATCTATCAGTGTTGGTACCCGGGATCACGTGTTGTGCCTGTCGATATCAAAGGCAGGTATTGCTTCCCGCCTTGCTAGTTTCTTCGTCCTCCATCACACCTTGTCGCTGGCTGTCTGCAATGCTGGTGCTTGTTTCATTCATGCGATCTCTTCTGTGCCTGTTGGGAAACTTGGATCGCCTCTAGTTGCTCTGCCGTGATCGATTGCAAGGAGTCCTCGTGGGTAATGGCTCGATGTTCGTATGGTTACCATGGATATTCCATCAAAGCTCCGTGCTCATGGACACTCGGTCTTCGGTACAGGTTTAACAAATCCTAGGTACCTAGGTAGTTAGTTACATCTAAAGTCTGCACATTAATCGAGGAAAGGGAATTCGACTACTCGCTGGGAAATGGCATAATGGTTAGCCGTTCCATCGCGTATCCTCCGCTACTTTATCGTTGACCATATGCTGACCGAGTTTGCTCTATCAGTTTTCGCACGTATAGCAGTTACCACTGGCTGACTGAATGTAAGCTAGGTTTGTACCCCAAACGCCATTACAAGTCCACGTCTCCTAATTAAAACAATGCCAGTTTCAGCCATCCTAGGCCATATTAACAGTCGATACAACCGATTCCCAAGAATGAACCATCGTCCCATACACATACAACCAAAGGGCAAAACATGTACCCCCACGCTTGTTCTGTGTTCGGAATTATACAACAGCTCCAGGCACACATGGCAACGGGATCCCGGAACCGCCTTGGTCCTTGTCATCCGGGGACTCTGCATAAAAACCTCCTCCACCGATGAGTATGCAACTTGGATGATCAACAAGGCTGAAGAACAAAAATAGCACATGGAGCAAATCTATCTTACAATCATCTCCCGAGGCTCGCAGTGTCGGAGAGTAAAATCAAAAACAACACCGCGGGGATACCCACAGGAAACCAAAATCAATCATGCCTCCCCATACTGATGTATCAGAGGGCATTCCGAATTTCACTAGCAGCCATGCTGGTGGTGAAACGACATGGTCGATTTTCTACCATGGCAGAATGCCTGGCCATGTCCCGCCTGTAGCGTAGACTCAAGGCTTTCCCATCGTAGGTACACACGCTTGCCACGGCAGGGACAATCTAAGTCGACGTCTTTACCACCACGCCCCTTCCCCCCTTATTCTCAATTCCTGCCCCCTCCACCAGTTTCTAGTCTCCACCCCCCTGGACCGGCTGCCTGAGACCAACCAAGATGCCGCAAAATGACGTTACGGGTACCGAAAAGCGGGGCTTGGCGGAGCCGCTGACGTCAAAGTTGTCGACTAATTCAACGACGACTGGAGCTACTTTGCTGGCTGTGACAAAGGAGTGTGTGTAGGAAGCACCATTTGGATAACGACAGAAATGCCACCAACACCAGCACACCAATTAGGCTGAACAAAGGTTTTCATGACTTTATTCTGCCACCTTTTGCTCGTGCAAAGTGGAATTGGTGTCAGGAGCATGACGTCATACGACCTAGGTTTCTCGTGCTCGCCTCGGTTTACAGACTTGCAGGTCGACCCCAGACACCGACCCTGAATATCAAGAATCAGGATAGTACACGTACATTCCGAGTACCAATTCGGCATCTGATTCTTTCCCACGGCGCCCCGACGTCATACCTACCGAGTGGAGGGGGGCCGGTGCCATGTTCAGCACCATCCTCTTCCGCAATCCAGGCAAAGCATTACGATGATGATCCTCCCGCAACAGGAGAATACTACTCAAAAGGGCACTCACATGTCCTATTCCCTCGCAACTCCGGGCAGGGTTTCCAGATAGAATACTCCGTATTGACACAACTTCGTCATGTCTACATGCACACCCCCTTTCGAAAGTAGGCTTTCCTTTTTTCTTTTTTTATTTTGCAAGTGGACAGACCAACATGCATCTTGCTAAATCCCCACTAAAGTCGCCCAGTCGCTCGTTTGCACGTCGTGAATGCTGTTCATGGTCTTACTTTCCCAGCTGTCTGGCTCGTAAAAGCGGCGCAACGCATTGCAAGCTTACGAGTACTTTTTGTCCAAGGGGAGTTAGCGGGCGGGCGAGCAAGAAGAGGTTTACGAGCGGAGCGTCGATATCAAACTTTGTGATACATCGTCCCCAGTGCTGCCGCCGAGCTAAGACGATCCATACGCAACGGCCGGGGGGAAAGCTTGGCTTTGTCTCCCCTCCTTTTGTGTGAGGGTGTGACAAGCCGTGGCTGGGGAATTTGGTAGTGCCAGCAGACCGGCAAACACCCAAGTCAAGCTTTTTAGGACCGCCACGATCCCTACCAGGGACAACGTGGGCTCGTCGTCGTTTGAATCTGATCTGAGTGATCAGCCACGGCCCTGAACATCATCCCTACCAAATACGTCCGTGGATAGACAGGAAGGAGACTGAATCCGGATAGAGGCTTAGATCTTTGTACAGTCTGTGGCAGAAGGCGATTGTCCCCGAAGAAGTATACACTAATACTGCAGCACATGGAGCGCGATAGCGAGGTATCTGATGCGGTCATATTTTTTGGCCCCCTCCCCCATCCCCCACTGTATGTTCTGTGCCGCAACGCTGGATCTTGTGGTCTTTGGCGGGGCTGCCGGCTTCGGGGAAGATGGGCGAGTGAGTTGTCGGAGCCGACCCCTTGTGAAGTATTGTACGGAGTATTGTACGGAGCATGTACCCCAGGCTCTCTCTCTCTCTCTCTCTCTGTCTGTCTGCCCTCAGCCGCCCGGCATGGACGATATAGTGGCACAGAGCCTCCATACCATTGGAGCATACCAGAAAAGTACATGTACAAAGCCGTCGTTGTTCGAGTGTTGCAAATCGTCACTCTTCAGAGCGCCTGAGAGGAATCGTGGGCCAGGGCCACGCATCTGGGAGCGTGGTTGGTTGGCTGAGCGGCACATCGTCGCGCAATGCCTGGATACCACGGCGATAGCTCCGGAGCCAACCAGGCATGGACCCTGGCCCTGGGTCCTGGGGGTCCTGGGGCTACCTACCAGGACCAGCCGATTAGGGTAAGCCGGCGAAACTCAGACATCTGGGTATTGAACAAGAAGAGAAATCACAGACCATGGAAGGGGGCGGGAGTGGCCCTGAACAGGTAAGCTACCCGAGGCGAGCATGGCACAGCGGAACACGAACGACGAGCAACAGAGCTGAAGAAGCACGTGCGAAGTATATCTGGCGACATCTGTCATGGCCACGCGGTTGAGCTCTTTGGCTATTCATGTTTGGCGGCATCTTCTCCACACGACCACGCACTGGAGCTTTTAATCAATGTTTAAAGTAGCCATGGATATGGATGGTGGTGGTGAGAGAGCGTAAGGCCAAAGTCGCCAAGTAAGTACACGGTGTGGCGGACTCGAGGATTGACTGTACGGATACCAGACACCCCCCACCCCTTGCACTGACCCATGTCCACAGTGCGGCAGTCCGGGGCTCACACAGACCCCACACACGAGGTCTCAACTCCCTCAACGACATTTCCGTTGTTTTCTTTCAATGTTCCCCCCTGTCGCTCTCCCCGACCCCACAAAAGCTTGTCCGGTCTTGACAACACCGCCATCTGGGTCACTTGTGCTCCTTCAAGAATTGATGTTCGTCTCTGAAACGCCCGTGCCATACCATACCTGCTCGAGTATGTGATCTACCGGGGTTGCCCAAGTTACTCGCTGCATGTCTTGCTCCCCCCTTCACCCCTTCAGCCTTCTGCCCTCGAAGCGTGTCTTTTTGTACATGCAACGCATAATTCCAAGACATGCAGCCATTCATTCTCCTTGTTTTCATCTGGAAGCTGGGCCATGTTCCAGTCAGAAAGTGACATGCACAATGCAGTGCTCACCAAGGAAACCAGAGAGGCACGCATGTACATACGGATTGACTTGACTGAGCTCGGCATCTCTCCGGCAAGGCACAAACCAGCCGCCAGTGGAGGAACAGCTTGCGTGGCTTGACGACACAAGTCAGCCGAGGAGGAATGTCCCTCCAGCATCATCAAGTTCTGACATGCAGTCAAAGGCTCCACGAACGGTTACTAGTAGTTATTGTAGTAGTTCTGTCGCCAAAAGTTTTTAGGGCAAAAAAAAAAAAAAGCTTAGCCTCCCCGTTTCCCAATCACCAGCCCCTGCGCCGGCAGTCTGCTGCCATGCCATGTTGCTTCTGCCCACCCCGTCTCGTCCCATGTTTTTTGCTTCTTCCTTCACCCTCCCGCGATCACCACTCTTCGTCTTCTCCATGTATGGATGGACAGCGCCGTGTGGCTCACCCGCCGCCACCACATCGCAGAAAAAGGGGACTCAGCAAGCCCCCTAGGTAATATCGCGGAAGAGGCGCTGGAGCGGGCGGCGGCCACCCACCCCCCCCCTGAAGTCCAAGTCAAGTCAAGTCAAGTCAGTCGCCTGCCTCTGGACAAGCTCTGCTTTGCCTGATACTGGCCCAGGGAACGACGGACAGACGGACTACGGAGCATCGTCTCGGGACAGCTCGCCGAATGCCCCCGTTGCAATTCAATTCCTAGTGCCGGGCAATTTCAATTTTGCATCTCTTTGTGCGAGAATGCATGCCAAGAGCCCATTCATTCGGTATAAGCCACCGTGATGAGCCTTGGCCCATCGGCCCATATCAATCCAATCCTCAACATGTCGTGCCTATTCGCCGCAGCGAGAAGTAAAATAAATTAAAAGGGAGCCAACCTCGGTGGTAACACAGGCCCACCAGGCAATGCACGATAGCCGTTTCACTCGGCAACGTCATTCCATTCTCACCGAGTTACAGACTAGCAAATCTCCCATGGCAAACTTGAGAAATCAGGAAGGTCGCTTGTATCCTTCTTCAAAAATGCCGGTTGGCCTTCTATATTGAGTAACACTCGTTTGAAAACTGTGGAGAGGGCGGTGCAATGCAGCAGTGTCGCAGGGAGGAGGAATAAATAGAAACACGCGGTTTCGCCACCATTGCACCTGGCTCGTGACCTGGCAGTTGTGTGTGGCCTTGGCCTTGCCCTACAACCCGGGGCTACGGCTGCTGCTATCCATTCAGGCCTTCGGTATGGGCCCGAGCCGTCAGTGCAGTGCGGATGGGGGAGTGGCAATGCATCAGTTTGGACATTGCAGATTTGGAAGGCCATAAACTCTCAAGGCCTGACGAGGAACAAGCGTCGGATCCTTGACCGCCTACGAGCCGTTACAGTGAAGTGGGCAGTACGCATGCGTGATACTTTGTGTGGCACTAACTCATGAAAATATCGAATTCTCTCAACCTCGTGTGTATTTGCGAATCGGGTATATATCATTGTTCACATAGAAACTATTCGTACAATTGGTTGTCTGACCAGTGTCAGCTTGACCAACAGAGGTCCACCATGCATTGAGGTGGCCTTTCATCAGCTTCCTTTCCAAAATCCCGTTCCCATTCGTCCCGTGTTTCGTCGATCGTTCTTGATGCCCCCCATCCGAAATGATGCCGGGGCTCCTCGTCCTTTGCCCGCCTTCGGCATTCGGAAAAGATATCTTGCGCGCAACATGAACGCTGCCAAATGAACAAAAGACGTAGCAATCCAAGGCCTTTTTCCCGTGACAATCTAGCTCCATGGAGCAACTTGGGGAAGCAAAACAAAAAAGGAAAAGAAGGATATATATCCAAACCCCCGAAAACGCCATGTGCAGATCCCACCTCATAGAAAGCAAGTCAAATCCCTGATCTGACTGCTCTGGTAAACCCTTCACGTACCCAATGCCACATTGTCGCAAAAAAAATATATCATGTACAGCGAAAGGATGTCGCAGACCGCCCCTTCAGCAGAAGAGGCTGAAGTCCTGACACAGACGCAAATGCACCAACCCCCGCTTGAAATCAAGGAATTCGAAGCAACCGTATTATCATGTACATGGTCGCATCCCTGTCCAAATTCTGCCCGCCTAGACATTGGGAACCAAAGAAACCCATTAAATTTTGACCGCCTGCTCTATTTTCTCATCATCGTAGTTGTGTATCTCCGGTAAGGTATGAAACATGACGGGAATATTCGTTAATGTTCGATTGTCGTCGCAAGCCAAGCCTTACAGAGCCTCTATGCCCCGGTTCGTCGTGGTGCTGGAAAACCGACACTGATGGTGCGGAATAGCCAAATCTAGTCCGATTGATGGTCTTCAGACCCAGCTTCCGAGCGAGCGTCGCCCCGATGGACTTTTCGATGTCGTCGTAGATTGGAAACGACTGAAAAATGTCGCCCACACCCTTCAACCTCGCAAGCGAAAGCTGATTTTCAAGGTTAGCATTACGATGACATTTTCTAACTTGACTAAGAGATCAAGAAAGGGGGACATACGCTTCTCGCCGGTATGACTGTACATATGTGTCTGCAGTGAGCTCGGTCGAGTGAACCTCTTGTCGCAAACCTTGCACTTGTGCTTCTTCTGCGTGCTTGAAGAAACTTTTGAGCTGAACTGGCCCATCATGGATTGAGGCGCAGGAGGGATTTGCGAGCCAATGAGGCCTTGGGGACGAGGCAATGTCCGCGAGTTGGCGGATTCAATATCGGAGCCAGCAGCTGAAGAGTAGTCTGATACCGAGTCACCATAGTATGAGCTGAAGTTGCCACTGGAGGAAATTGAGGAGCTTGTAGAATGCGTAGAAGGGAACCCGTAAGAGTCCACAGAAGTGCGGTCATTTCGCGCACCGTAGATATTACGGGGAGTATCTTGGCTCATGGCAAGCATGCCATGGCTGGCGTCCAGAGCATCAGCAAAACTCCTTCGCTCATCGGCTTGAGAAGGCATCCTAATAGCAAGATTAGTACATTGCATGTTGAGTCAAAAGCCCCTCGCGGATAGTGAGGCTAGGCAAAAACTAACGGCTGAGGAAATCCTCGTCTCGCTGAGTCTGCCTCATGGTTGATACTAAAAGCAGACTGTCGTATAGGGGCCGGCGCATAACCAATAGCATCATAAGGAGCAGTAGATCCCGGCACAAAGTGGCCATTAACCGGAGAAGCAGAAGTGGCATAGGTGGTATCACCATAGGCAGCAGATGTAGTCTGCATACGGTTCAAAGTCAATAGGTCTGGACATTGTGTTAGAAATCCCAAACGATGAAACTAATTCTCCAAGTATGCATGTATATCTATATATACACAAACATGTATAAGTGGTAGCCATACCTGCACCCGTGGTGGCGACGGGTAATGATGCATATGATGCCATTGATGATGCACTGCTGGTGCTGGCTCTCCCTGCGGGCCCCTTGCCGGGCATCATGTTCATTCCGGGTTGATGTTGGCTGCCAACAAACAAAGGATTTCCAGGGGCAGGTGCTGATTGTGGAGATGTTGATGATGACCACGGATTCGAAAATGTCGGTGGTGGCCCATGGTGAGGGTAGTCGAAGTTCAACGGAGGCGCAAAGCGCTGCTGTTGAGAGGCGTCTAGGGTCATGGTCATGTTGATACCAAGGCTAATACGATTGCCAATGATGCTATGGTATTGATCTTGGTGTCGATGCTGTGAAGAAGAAGAAATGAAGGGTTATAGCTTCTCAGAGATTGTGACGGTGTATATATATGGACGGCGGCGCAAGACCCAACGCTCAAAGGAAAGAAGCACTTGCGAACAACCAGTGGTGACTGTAGGCAGAAAGAAGGTTTGTTGATCAAATGCGGGATTCTGACTAGAAAGAAAGCCAAGTCTGTAACACAGATCAGAGACAAGAAGATCCCGCCTGGAGATGGAGCGTGTTTGTCGGAAGCCAAGGTGGGATCAGCGAAGTCTTAAGTGCCCACGGCTCTTAAGTTGACGTGCGTCAGTTCAGGCCTCAGAGCAACTGGCCTGTGGGAGAACCAGTAGACTTCTTCGTGTGCTTAGCAGAAGCAGGGTGTGCGACAACTCTGGTCTAAGTGATCAGCAGCACGATGTCCCTTTCCAAATGGCCGAGGCGACAGGGTTGGGACGATGAGGTAGGGTAGCAGCCAGAACCGACCAGGGGGGTGTGCTCTTTGGACGTTGGCGCCAGGCTAAGCGTGGGCTTTGGGGGGTGGGGGGGGGGGACAGTGTGAGCATGTAAAGAAGGCGGATTGCTGGACGCTGGACGCTAGACGTTGGCACTGGATGACGATGGAGTTCGAGGAGACGTCAGTCCCACCGAACCAGGATTGGCCTCACGGCACTGTGTGTACTCACCCAATCCTGGGCCAACAGTGACAGGATCAGCGACGTGTGCGTGCGTGGTGCCAAGATGCGTGCCGTGCTGTCAACCAGGGCGATAAGTTCTGGTATCGTGCTGGAGCTGGTGTGGCAAGCGATGCTGTGATGGCATGGGATGCGGATGGAGCGAGTAGACTAGTCGAGAAAAAGCTGACTTGTCCGTCCTTATTCGACGTGAATTGTAGTAGTGTTCCGAGTATGGATTAGACGGTCTGACAGGTTAAGAGCCTAACGAGCTTGTCTTCTCTGCTCACTTCGCACAGCGTCGAGGGATGCATAACGACTGGCAAATGGCCGAGGGGTGGTGCATTGCGTCGTCAAGCCTATTACGAAAGCTCGAGTAGACAACAATGAGCCACGGTCAGTCTTATCGGGCGGCAATTGATGCAAATAGCAACACATGCGCACAACCTGTGGCAAGAAGAACCAAAAACAATGTCAAGAGAAGAAAAAAAGGAAACGAAAAGAAGCCGGTGTGTTGGCCTCTGGCCAAGCAAAACCCAGAGTGAAAACCCAGGGGGTGTTGAAGATTACCGATATGGCGTCAAAGGCGGAACAGGACCAACATTTGGCTTAGACATGGTGGTGGTAGTAGTAGTACTCCGTATTGTGCGAATGCAAAACCAACAAAGAAGGAACATTGAAGGGACTTGAAAGTTGGACCCGGCAGACGGGCAAGGTCGATGCGAGTGGATACCGACACACAGGATGGGTCAAGTTTGCTCAGGTTCGTGCCAATCGAGGGTGGAGGATGTCGTCGGAGCCGGAGCTGGAGCCTGTTAGCGCAGCAACAGTATCCAGCCAGGTGAGTACGGAGTCAGTAACTCTTGGACCTTAGCACGGAAGTGGTCCGAGTGTAAATGAGGTCAACGGGCAGTAGTAGTAGCCTGTCTCGTGCAAAATCCAAATGGCTGCCAGACATGAAGCAAGCCGTGTCGAGTGGTAAATGGCCATGTTTCTCACCAGATGAAGCCCACGGCAATTTTGGGCGGCTTACCCTGGCCAGTTAGCCAAAGAGCCAGCCCAGCCCAGGGGTATGGACGAACATGGGAAGGCTTGAGAGAACGGAAACTGGAGCATGGAGCACGAGACACCATCAAGCCGATGTGGAGGGAATGAACGCCAAGTGGCCCCTCCAAACATAGGGCCCTTGTGAGGAAGGAACTCCAGAGGCCCGTGACTTGAGCTAGCACTATGGGATACCTGTGAATAATACCCAAGGCCAGTAATCCAAGGGCGCGGTAACAAGTCGGTCCATCCGCCAGTGGGTCTGCTCCAATGCTTGGAGACACATGTGTTCTTGCGCGCGCCGGCAGGTGAGGCTGCAAGAAGCGCATGATTAGAGGTGCTCATCTTTGTCAAACACTCGAAAAGAGCACTTTGAGGAGATGGAGAAGTGTGAGTGGGCGATGAGTGGTGGTGGTGGTAGTGCCGCTGCTGAGCGGGATCATGCAGGGTCTGGGAATTACCGTCGGAGACGTCGCGGGCACAACAGCCCAAGCAAGCAGTCAAGCAGCCAACTTGCCATTTGATCCATCTTGACATCGCAGCACCCCCAAGGCCGTTTGATCAATTGATTGCCATCGCCCATCATCTGGGCTTTGATGGGACGGGGGTGATGGGGTGACAGCATACGGAGACGGGCACGACGAGGGCGGAACTGAGAAAAGCGGGTCTTGGCACCTTGTCAAACCCGGCAGACGAGTGCAAGTGTGTGTGTGTGCAAGTGTGGCATGCTAGCCCTTGCTTTTTTGATCGCTTGCCTGCCTGATGGTTCTTAGATACCAGGCGTATTGATAATGTTTCGTTCCTTCCTTGAGCCCTGAACCTACAGCCTTTAATTCGCCGTTCCGTCCCGCCTTCCAGCCTGCCACAGTACTCCGTACTGCCCATTCTTGGCTTCCTTTGTCAATGCTTGTCTACAGCAGACGAGGGTAGCTGCTGGCTTGTGAAATCCGAAACGAAACCGTTTCATTCCAGACCCTTTTCTTGTATGTATTTACACCGCAGATTCGCAGCATAGGGGCAGACTCAAAAATTCAAGGGCCGCCTTCCAATACCACACAAATAACAGGTAGGCAGGTGTCGAAAAGCGCCATGGCTTCGCTTGCCAGACACCTGGTTTTTCAACGACTCTACCAAGTACGCTGCCAGCTCAACCACACCTGCAGCCTTTGGAACAACGTCTTTGTGAAGGCGACTGGAGGGACCAGTCGGCCGTATCCAGAAACTAACCAAGCGCCACAAAGAGCCAAGAGAGCTACGTAGCTAATGGATATGGCGGCGACACAACAGCCTTTACCGAAGACCTGGCAGTGGGAAAGCCGCTTACTTCACACCCGTTCGCCAGGTGCAGCAAGCGAGACCGAGTACGGAGTACAAGTGAGGTCTGCTCACGAGTTGGTCTTCCAGGACACTTTTGGTACTATGCAGATGGCCGTTGCTTTTTGCTTGTACGCTGTACCTGTCTTGCTCTCTGGTCGACTGCTAATGGGCTGGTAATAGATTTTGTCCAAGTCCTACTCAAGTACGTACAGAGTACCAGTATCCGCGGATTTCCACATGCAGCATCCACCAGCGTGTCTTGCAAGGCGTCCCGGGCGGTGATGCAAGGCTAAGAAAGCCAAATGCTCCATCGTGGCACACATGCTTGCCTAGGTCATAACTCCAGCACAACACTGTTAGAACCGCAGCGCTCTCACACCCACCCGTCAGCATGCGGCGAGCTTTTTGAGCCGCGGTCCAACGGGGGCGTTGTCGTAGCGGACCGTTGAGCTGGGGATGAGGGGAAGCAGGTCCACGGAAGTGGGACGGCCAGAGACAAGCACCACTGTGGGCTGCCAGGCATTGTTGATGTAGCTGCAGGAGCAGACGCAGAACTCAGCCAAACACTCAAAAGCAAAAAGGCAGGCTTCACGCCATGGAGAGCATGACCGCCGTGCGCCATTGATTGGTACGGGGGCTAGGGTATCGACCGAGTGTTACCGTGGGTGCTGACCTGGATGGCGATATCGACCTCGTTGCTTCAACTAATATTACTCTGTATTTCACTCCGCAATTGAGACAGACGCAGCCTCGAACCCCAGAAGGGTTTTCCATCTTAGCAGAGAGAAGGAAGTGCCTCTTATAGTGGCAGGCGAAGAGTGCATCTGTGACCGGATCAGGTGGCCGGTTATCACCCTCTATCCTACGTATATACCACGGTTTAGTGTGTACTTGTTGGTAGGCATATATTCTGCCGCAGACTGTATGTCCTGCACTGTATCCCGAAAAGTAAGTCAAACACCCATGGACCACAGCAGTCTAGCCAACAATAATGTTCTCCCGTTCTAATATGGACGCCACGCAAAGTCCCTAGGTTCAACAACATATCAAGCCGTCGCCTACTTCATTCTCCAACTGAGACAGTCTGCGGGATCAGATGTCGTGAGGATTCGCGATGAATCTATCCGGGGCCGCGCATACTGGTCATGACACTAGACCCAAACTCAAAGTCGAACTCGGAACCTACAACGGTGGTGGTGATTTGTGTAACTCCGATGTGGAACTCCTATGCAGCACCAGGGAGGGGCCAAGCGGAGACTTACAGAGGCAGTACATGCGTAGGACAGCAATTCTCGTAATTGGGAATCCGCCCGTCAACGCTTCTCCGTTACGGAGAATTTATAACAATCACGGGTAATGCGCTACAAGTCAAATTTCATCAACAGTATTAACATACATTTCAAGGACCTGATTATGCGAGTCCTCGGGTATTTATCATGTCATTTGGCATCAGCACCTTTGACCTTGCCAATTTGATATGCAACGGCCGCAGGTGACAAGAACCAAAAGCCTAGAGGGTTGGAATAGGTTCGCTCGCAGCCAGACGTCTGTGGTCTGTCCGTTATACTGGCATGTAGCTCGACTGAGTGTCAGGTGAAGTCGAGGAGGGATTAATATGAGAAGGGCAACTGCCGCGAAGAAAGCCGAGGCGGTGTTCTCATGGCGGGCGAAAATACCCACCACACAGACATATAAATCACCTATTTAACATGCTAAACACTGCTGTTTAAACATCAACTGGTCCGGTTCGATGCTCGCCGACCTCCATAACGAAGCCAAGCACGCTAGCCCCACAGCCCGCCAACCATCCTAGTGCAATGCTTGGCTCTACTCTATCACAACTGTTGGCCACTAAACACCCTTGATCCAGACGGTCGCTTTGTTCGTTTGGCTGCCTGCTCGCCGGTCTGGCAGCGAAGTGCCGTCTTGGCTGCGAGGGAATGCTGCACCAAGTGAGGTAAATTCGTCATCTCGCCGCAGCCAGCTGCGCAGTCCATACGACCCAGTGCCTTTCATCCAGCCTCGTGTCTGGGACATCAAAGTCGACAAATCTCAGTTCTCCAAAGGTGTCAACATTGAAACCTTCGGGGTTCAGAAGCGCCAGGCTCACATGGAAATCAACCGGCTGCAAGGGACGAAGCAATCAAACCACTGCCGTCTTGCCCACAGATGTGGGTGGATGTTTGAGTCGGCCGGTAACAGTTCAACCTTCATGTTACTCCGTAGACGACCAAGACTTGCCAGATCAGAGGGATAGGCCCGAGGGAGAGGGACAACAAGGGAGTCCTGTGGCCCTGGTGGCCGGTACCAAACTAACTTGACACTTGAACCATGCAGAGCTATGCACCTAAGCTACTCCGTACTCCGTAAGTACTATGTAACCAGACCCCACAGGTCCACAGTGCAAGTCATCAGTCTCCAATCTCTTATTGCTCCGTAAATTGCATCCCCCGTTTACTCCGTAGCCCTCCTCCAGCTTTTCACGGGCGTTTACCAAATTAACACCTGCTTAGATTGCGTCCTACCATCCAATCCCCTGCGGCTTCAAAATTCCGTAATTCAAAGCATTATCTTTTCCGGGAAGAAAATCGTGCCAAAGCAGCAACTTCCTCGCGGACGGCATCCGCCCAAACTCCGGAGAGGCTTAGCTTCAACTTCACCCCAGCGTACGCACAATGTACAGTACTCCGCAGCTCGGTTACAATTACGTAGTAGCATAGTCCAATATCCCAGTCCCTCTGCCGGCGTTGGCAATGCTATCTTCAACTATACTTTACCAGTGGCACGCCAATAAAGATGTGTATAAATATATCCTCCGTGGTCTGTATATGCGTTTTATATTATTATCCAACCTCCACTGCCCAGGTGGGTTCCTCGGAGACCGTCTTTACCGAAAAGGCAAACGACAAATACCGTTGGTTCCTGAAACGCATGCATCATGCCGAACATGACTCCCCTTTCGGCCAGACACACAATCTTGGGTCGTTTTGCTCTGACGAGTCACGGAGAAATCAATAACCTGTTGATTGAACTGAGAAATGACGACTTTCTATGTACACATCTCAATCTCAATCGAGCCAGTACGCTAAACCGTAGTTGACATCATAGCTCGGCTCTAGTCCCGGTTGGGACCTCTGAAACGCACTAATCCGGGGTTTCGTGGTCCCATTTCGCTACATGGGATCGATCGACACACGCCTTGGCACACTAAATACACATCCCGAGCACGCGGTGCCGAAGCCGGTAGTAGTAGTAGCATTCGCGCGTGGGTGTATGGGGGCACAGTGTTGCGGCTTCCCTACCGCATTATGTGCCAAGGTAAGTAGGCACCTACTACCTAGTAGTAGGTAGGACACCTAGGAAGGCGACACCAAGAGCATGTAACCGTGATTCATTCAAATCCGCGGTCCTGCGAGACCCGACGCATCTTAGGCGGGAAAGCGCAAGAGGCCACGCCTTCTTAACCTAGATACATACTATGCACAATGCGGCATGCGATCATTCCCGGTCGCCGTCATGTGGATACGTAAAATATATTGAGTATTGTCAGATCTTGCAAGATCTTTGGCGCCGTTCGTAATGCGGACCTATGGTATGGCCCTGCAAAATGCATCACTACCAAGGCCATTGCTCAAATCTGACAGGCGGCCTACAGCCAGCACGGTCTTTTGCTTGATACCATCCCGTCGCTCTGTTTTCCGCTGCACTTAGTTGATCCAAAATCCGGGCCAGAAGTCGGCCTTAGAAGTCGGCCTAAGCCAAAGTCCCTGGTCAGCCACGAACTCCACGTCCGCAAATATACGCATGTACATATACGGGGTATGTATGTGTTGCAAAGGCAATTACATGGCCAGAGGAGGCTGGTTTGCTCCAATTACCCGTTAGATGCGGTATGGCATGTCGTCCAACCCGAAAATGGTGTCGCTAATAACTCATGTCTGTCAAATCCGCCATCTTTTGATCACGTTTCCCGTCTCAGGGACAAGTGTCAGTCAACAGGCGGCAACGCACGGCAGTTGTTGGAAATAACCCTGTCGCAAGTGGGAACTGTGGCACCAATCATGATTTACTCCCAATCCTTGGGTCTTCATTTCTCTTGTTTCTCGTCTTTCTAGGTTCTCGCGTGGCTTTTAACTAGCTGGGTTTGTTCAATCAGCTTGGGTATCTCATCACAAATCGGTATGCACTCATATGCGCCGGATATGCGCGTTAAATTACGACGAGAAAATGCCGTTGGGCATGGGTCACCCTGATGCAGAGGGGAACGCCTTGCTTAGGCAACTTGGCGTGGTGAACGTCTCATCTACGCACGGCCCTGCCAGCCAGCCAGCCAGCCAGCCGCCTCATCATATCGACTCTTCTGCGATATCCGTCAAGTGTGACGGGTATTGTTGTCTCCGGATAAGCCACCATCGCAAGGTGGCCGTACCGCATGCCAAGCAACACACAGACCCGCTACCCTCGGACGCGATGTTGACAAAAAAGCAGGTGTGGCTATGCGGCTGCAGGCCATGGCCGCCGTCGAGTGGATTCTCGAAGCCAAATGGTAGCTTATGCAATCGCCTCGCTGGGTTCAACACCGTGCTGTGTTCAATCAACTGCACACGAGGCATTGTGCGCAACTGAGTTGTCACGCCAATAGTTTAAGTACCAGGTAGGCCTGTCTTGAGACCACGGATACACGGATACCACGGTGGCTCGCTACACGACCTGGATATATGTATGTACTGTTGCTGGATGCCTACTCCGTAAACCCCCATCGAGGAAATTCGATGCCGACATGGAGTTTGTGAAAAGGGCCCAACGGCGGCGAAACATGACAGAATCATTTGGTACTACAACTGACTTGGCCAAATAGTAAAATGACACAAGGCGGCCTTGAATGATTTTTTTTCATGATTTCAATCAGAAGACGACATATCAAGCCCAGCTAGGTTTATTTTCGGAAAGTACTCATTGAGCCGGCGATATTCAATGCACGTGGCAACAGCGATCAACAGGATCTTCGGGGTCTCATGCTCTTCGAAGTTTCCCTGGGGAAACTGGCGATCAAAGCTTGAATGTGATATTTTTCTGTGACGGGCGCACCCTCGATCGGATCTTGCCCGCGATCTACTTCGATGATGAAATGCAACGGAGTACATATTCCCATCGACACAATATGCAACTTGTCATGCCAGTCGCCGAGGACGGACTGGAAACCAAACTCACATATAGTACAGGGTAGCGGCAGCCGGAAAGGACGCGGCGGAACGACCAGCTTACCGACGGACGTGTGAGAAGCTCGCATCTTGCCGCTGGATACGGAGACCGCTTCACTGCTGAAAGAAGCGGCCGACGCTAACTTATCTCCTGGCGCCTTGGTCGAGCTGTTTTTCACGTCAGCCCGTAACGGGAGAGACATAAATCATGCTTACAATTTCGTTGACTGAGCTTGGTTGTCGGACCTAACGCAACTGGATCTCTCAAGGGATACTCCGTAACTACATGGTAACGGGTTGAAGGATCAAGGGCGTAGTGACAGTGCTTTCGGGGGGAAAGCCAAGTTTATTGCTTCTTTTACTGGGTGGACCCCTCGTGTCTTACGGAAATTTAACGCTACGTACTAATCCATCTCCTTCAATGTTCTCATTGCCATTTCACCAGCATGCGGTTTGGTACTCTCTACCGTGCGTTTTTCACAGCACTGTGCTCTCACTGCTCTACTCAGTGGCAATGACATCCGATGAGTCCAGCGCATATGGAGACTCTTCACATATCATGCGTACATGGTTGGACACTCGGTCCATTCTTCCTCTGTTGCGTCGTCACTCAAGTCCAACATGTTCAATGCCCCGCACGAAGGACAAGCAAAATCAAGCCCTTTTTTATTGCCTGACTTTGAAATGGGAAGACATGAGTGACTCTACCGTAGAATCGCCGAGACATGGCGGTGGCGGCGCGACTCACGCGGAAGAACATGTAAGTATGCATGTGTTGTTTGTCGGCCATGCCCTAATAAGTACGCCCTGGCGTTGCCTTGAGCGTGATTATTTTCACAGTGATTGCTCATTTGCTGTGCGGCGTGCAATGAGGCCATCCGATATAGGCTGAGGAGGATATTTTCCCTGCTGCTTGGGCTATCATTTATCATTCGCCATGCCGACTAGTAGCTTTCGCAGTTCATAGATGGCATCCCGCAAGGCCTGATTCCGAGACACCATTCAAGACTTGTCTCTCGCCCAGGTTGAGTTTGGTATTGACAGGCACGCCACGTTGAGCTGACACATATCTGATCTTGACAGAACTGAATGCGCCCCTGACGCACATTCCAAGTGGCTAGACGCGCCCCTGGCATTGAATTCAATGGCCACAAGGAGGCTGGCGACTTTTCAGATGGACTCAGCTAATGGCTGCAATACGCGATGGGCGATGGGCAATGGCTGATCCCATTGTCGTGTATCGACGTACGCATCACTGCGTGCATACAGCCTGCTCGAGACAAAAGAACACGATATTGCTCACATGCCCTGTATTTGAGGAGATTTCAGAAACCCGTCACACACTCACACAATCTGAATGAACCACGCGTTGGGTACCGAGTAGAATGTCTCGTAAGCCCTCTCAACCGCCTTCTAACTACGGAGTACCCCGTGTACGGCCAGCAAACAAATACTACTCACAATCGTCGGGGCAACGGGCCTCAAACAACTGGCCTGGTTATTCGCGGCGGATATCGCGGCGTCTGGCATTGCCACAAGGACAGCACGCCCGCTGCAAGGCCCGTCTGACCTCTATCTAAATCGTTTTCTCGCCGCTACAGTATCCAACATGTAGCCAATGCTTCCTTTGCTGATCACGCGTCAATACCTGTTCAGCTTTAGTACGGAGTAATAGGCAGGGGAAAGGTGTAGCAGCGGAATAAATTCAAGGCATTGGTTTCACATCGCATTCTCCCCTGTGGAAATAACGTACCAGTCACTTTCAATGTCTACATCTACCGAAATCGGCGGCAAAGAGAACAAATAAGCCGCTAGCCCAAGCCACATCTCACCAATCCGGCGCACGCTCCGGGGCACCTTTCTACTGCATCGTCCATTCTCCGATCCAGCAATTCGGGTCTACCGATACGCGTCTGACCCGGCGTGACCGTCCTACGCTTGCCAAGCGCAACCCTCCGACTTGGGGTATCCAGCGTCTGTTCTGTGCAAGGTGTGGTTGCCGCGCCCGTATGTCCCCTTGCCATGAGCCAGGAACGAAATGCACGGGCATGTACGGAGTATTTACGTGGGTAGGTAGCCTGCGAAATGCCGACGAGACCGAGCCGAGTGCCTTCATCAGGAAAGATTTGAATTTTTTTCTCCTATGGATTTTGCAACAAACCCACGATATGAGCGAATAAAAGGGATGGGGCGTGTGAGACATGGTCCCAGAAGAAGACGAGAGAAAACCGCACGATACCCACTATGCCAGTTGACTTGCCTGATCATGGTAAGACAAAATGTGGATGGGAGAACCGGCATGACCACGAGGAGTATGGGCTCGCTTGTATGACTAGGGCGTTCAAATGGAATCCCGGAGTGCGAGAGAGTGAGAAGGAAAAAAGCCATTCAGCCGGTGGACGTGGCGCTTGCGGCTTTGTTGACTCGTGGCAAGGACCATTTATGTCTTGTGGAACTTGGAGGTGTATGTATGGGCAACTCAAGATGCGTTCTTTTATACCAGGGGGAAAGCAGCGGGTTATGATGGTTTAGGCGTGGTGGATTAGGGCAGAGGGGACGTGTCGCTGAAGCTGGACGTGAATCAGGATAGTACACCTGTATACCGAACTCGATTGTGCTTTGGATGTGGCGGCCATATCATACATATGTCGTTGACGTTGGGGCGGAGAGAACCGGGTGGTTGACTCTCTGGCGTGATGAAAATTATATTCTTGTGAGTGACATGGTCGACGCTTGATATCTAGCTGTTGAGAACAGATCATATTGCAAGGCTGGCAAAAGATGCCTCGACCAAGTAAATTTCTTCTTTCGCATTGCCGAGTTTTGGCCGATGCCCTTCACGCAGTTATGTCCCTTCATGCCGAGAATCGCGAGCAGTTGACGGCCAAACTGTAAAGCCAAGTGATTGAAACGACGTACCTTTCTGGCTTCTTCACCCGGGGCCGAATACAAAAGCTGCCCTGATGAGCCTCGTGTTGTTGCATGGACACATCCTGACACTGAAATGAGCACCGGGCACCGCCGTAAAAACACAATCGTTGATTGCCCGTTACTCTCATCCCTGGGAAACACATCAGGGGCATGGTCGAGTCCAACAGTTCCCCCCTACAAGAGAGAGACAGAGACGGAGATACCCGATGCTGACAATATCGTTAGCAGAAGCTACCCAAGGTATCAGTATGCAACGTACTCTCTGTCCTTCACAAGACGTGCCACAAATGGCGGGCAACACAGACGGACACGGGCAAAAGTCAATCAATAATACAGTTCTGGCTATATAGCAAAAAAAAAAAAAGGGTAAGAAAAACGCCTGTTGCGCATTAAAATGCTCCCGCAATCCGTTTTTCTTTACAACATTACAAAATGCCCCAGCGTAATTACCCCAGACAAAATAAAACTTTGCAAAGGACCAATTATACACTCCCGCCGTATTTTATTTTTAATCCGTCCAGCCCAACGCGCTGTTGATAGAAACCTACATCAACCAGGGATATCCTCTCCACCCCCCCTTCTTCTCACAATACAATCGCCAATTCAGGCCGGTCAATCTTCTCCTCATCCAGGTTTGGATAGTACGGGACCATGGCATCAGCACACTGGACATAGGCATCATTGTAGAGGCGCCAGTATGGGGTGCGGACTTTGCGGGCCGGGTGGAAAAGGCCTGCCCAGACGTAGTTGAGCACGACACCCGGCCCGACAGACATCCTGATGGCTTCGACGGCTTCGACGATGCGGTCGATGACGTGGGGGCTGGTTTCAAACAGGTTGGGGAAGAGGAGGTTCAGCAGATGGACCATGGCATCTTCGCAGCCGAGCCCAATGACGCCGAGGGCGATGTGCTTGACGACAGATGCGGCTGTTTGGCGGTGGACCTGGTCCCGGTCGATGAGGGCGTCTTCTAGGAGAGGGGTTACGGCGTAGACGTAGTCCTTGGCCATTTCGCCAATGTATTCGAATAAAAAGGAGAGGGATTTGAGCACGCCGTTTTGCACATTGAGCTCGGGGACCCGGTACTCGTTCATCAGGGCTGGGAGCACGGTGAAGGGTGCGCACGTCTCCGCGACGATGCCGATGGCGACGGCCGTGTTGACTCGAGACTGACGCTCCTGGACACGGAGGTTGTTCAGGAGCGTGGCGAGGACGTCCTGCGGACCGATGGCCTTGGCGATGAAACCAAACGTATTGTTGGCGGCTCGTCGGATACCCTTCTTGTGAGCCTTGAGCATGTCCAGCAGCTCGAAGCAGATGCGCATCCATTCACGGGCGTTGACGCTCTCGGGCCCGCGGTCCGCAATACGTCCCACAAGATCGATGGTGTTTTCCTGGACCTTCTCGTGACGATTGCGAAGAATGGGCGTGAGGCGAGGCAGCAAGTCCTTGATAGGAGGCTGCATCTGGCTGATACCTACGACCGTCACAATGGATCGCAGGGCGCCCAGGATGGACCCAAGAACTTCGGGGTATTCTTCACCGAGGTACTCGTACAGGATGATGCCAAGCTCGCCCATGAGGGCGTCTTCGCCGCACTGCTGCATGACCATGGCGATTCGCGAAATGAGATCGGCGGCCTGCTGTCGCACGGTGGCAGACTTGTTGTTCAGCCTCCAGCGAATCGTGCCGACAATCTGGGGCAGATACGGCTTGCACCGTGTGCCCAGGGCGTTGACTACAGAGCCGAAGCCGTTGAGCATAACGACGTCTTCGACGCTCTGTTCCTGGAACGCATGCAGAATGCCGTCCACCAGCCTCTCCTCCAACCGCTCGCCGATATCTGCGGCGCCAAGACTAGCCACAAGCTTCTCAGTGGTTTCCACCGTCATTTTGCGGTACGCCTCACTCTCATCTTTTAGGTTGCTGACGATTCTCTCCAGGATCTCGCTGACACCAACCTTTTGTCCAATATCAAACGTCGTCTCCACAACTTGCTTATAGTTCCGCTTGTCGAGGGCCATTCTCCTCACCCAGAAACTCTTGAAAAACTCATCGAGCACGTGTTCCTTGAGATAGCCCGCCGTAACACCCTCTGTGCCTGCGCACTGGGAGACGACCTTGAGCACAACCTTCTTCATCTCCTCATCGGGGGAAGAAAATTCTCGCAAGAGAATCTCCATGATTTGACTGGTGTAGTAATTGGCATACTCCTCGTCCATGAGAGGAATAATGTATCCAACCGCCTTGAGAAAGCCAGCAAGCCCCTTGCCACGCTGTTTCCGCGCACCAGTCCACAGAGGGTTCAAAATATCGTCGAAGCTCTCAATACCGTATGGGTTGGATGCCTCTGCCAAAGCTGCAATGGCCAAACTGGTCACGGTCCTAACCTTTGTCTGCTCATCGTTCAAGTTGGGAGCAATGCACTCAACAAGACCTTTGAGATGGGGCAGGACAGCACAGCCCATCAGAATGGCAATCTGCTGAACAATCTTCACACCGGTGTGTCTGGCGTGCCATGATTTCTTGCTTCGGCAGACGGCTCGCAAAAAGGGCAGCAACGCTGGAATGGTGAGAGCAGACGCCACAACCGCGAAGGCTCTGGCGGTTGTGTTACGCACATATTCGTCAGGGTGGTCGATATCTGGCCGCATGACGCTAATCATAGTCGCCAAACCAGCGGCTTTTGCCACGTTGGAAATAATCTCACGACCTTCGACTCGGGCATAGTAGTCTTGGTCAATGAGCAACGGCTCAATAACCACAAGGATCCTGTGAACGTAGGGTCGCACTAAATCATCCAGTTTGTATAGAATTCGATCAATGACTTTGACCAAGAGATGGCGTTCTTGGTCCTCCAGAGACTTCTCCATGAGAAGTGGTAAGATTTGAGCAAATAATGGTCCGGCCCCAAAGTTCCTCGCATTGTCTGTAATTTGCCGAAGGGCCGTCTTTCGCATAGGCGGGGTTCCGTTCTTGATTTTAAGCAGGAGCCGCATGATTTTGCGCTCCTTCAGCTCGTCCACGGACAGGGCGTTCTCGTCTGCTCCGTCGTTGAGCTTGCCAAAGTACGCCATATCCTCTGGCTTGAGGAACTGCAAATCACCTACACCAGAGAGCTCAGCCGGCACCGGTCTGCCCCCTAGCCTCACTTGATCCGGATCCTGCATCATGAAGCCTGTCGCTGGAGCTGGCGTTGCCATCAGCTTATGTGCCGGGGCGCGAACAGGTTCATACCCAGGAGGTGGCTCCAAAATCTTATATCCTTCATTTTCACCCGGCAGTAGCATATCTAGCTCTTCATCGCTGAGGGGGAGATTACGGGCAGAGATATCGTTTCCAAAGGCCGGCGGTAAGGCACCGGGAGCTTGAGTTGGGTGCATCGGGGTAGCGAGTCCTTGGTTACCCATGGGTGTCGCTGAAGGAGCTTGGTCCCATCGGGAGCGCTTTTTGGTAGTCTCTCCGTCGCCGATGGATGGTGCTTGGTCCCATCTTGAACGCTTTGGCTTCACCTCCTCGGCCTTATCCTGAGGCTGTTCCTCAGCTGGTGCAGAGGATACATCCCATCTCTTCTTTCGCTTTCGTCCTGCCGTAACAGCCTCAGTCGATCCGGCCTCGGCGTTCTCCTTGTCCACGTCTCGCAACGTCGGCTGGGCCTCGGCCTCGTTGTCTTCGCCATTGAGCTTGTCCTGAATAGCCTTTCGAACACGTTCCTCCTCTTTATCTAGTTCGCGGGCTTCCATGATTTCTCTGTAGGTTGCCCCATTCTCGGCGGCTCCGGCCTGTCGGTTCTCCGCAAAAGGATCGGCTCTGGTAGGCGTCAAAACTCGATTAAAGCGACGTTTCTGGTAGTCGGTTTCGCGGTCAGTAATTCGACCGCTCTTCTCGCCTTTTCCCGCAAGAATGTCATCTTCTTCCACTCCATTCCCTCTGGCAAACTCGTCGATCATGTCTCGCGATGCAGTATATTGGCCCACGAGCCGCCGGGTATTGTCTTCATCCATATCATCATCCTCATCCCCCATCGGCAGCGACGTGTGGTATCCTGCAAATTTGTCGCCTCCATCACGCTCATATAGCTCATTATCAGCGCTATCCGTGAGCTTCTGTCTCCTGTCGTCGTTGCGCTGAGTTGACGCATCCAGCGCGCGCGAACTTTTCTTCGCAGCGTTTCGCTCGCGCTGGAGCTTCGCGATCGTGTCGAAATCTGCGTCGGACATCTTGACTCAGCAAATTCTTCTTTTTTTGTTCACCTCATCCCGGTTCCAGATCGCAAGACGAAATTCCAGAGTTCCCGTTGCACATGGATAGGCAGCCTCGATGGGGGTTGGGGGTTGAAGGTGAACGAGACTTTTCCAGCTAGCCCAAGCTGAGGCGGCGAAAAGTCTCAGAGAGCTGTAGCGGCAAGCCCCTGCCGATGTTTATCCGACCATGCAGAACTCTTGGCACATGTGCACTCATGGAAGCTGGACAATCTTGTCCATGTCAGAAATGGTACACTTGGGCTGGGCTCTCTGTTTCTTGCAAATAATTGATATAACCATTCGATATGATTGGCGGTTTTTACGTGTCAATCGTCATTTGTGTTATATGGTATCCGAGCTACCCGTGTTTGTCTGGACGTACAGTTTTCCTCCCCGTCTTCTACGAGCTCCCCCGCGTCCTTCTGCGCTTATGTAAGGAGATCGTCTCGATACTTTTGCGCTCTCCTACATTTTCGACCACTGTATTGCTTCTCGCTTTTGCATCAACAGCCGATCGCCTCTTTCTTGGTCCGCTCAGTATGACTTCTTCCTGGATCTCGGATTTCACCCGGACCGGTTCGACCTCTTCCACCGGTTGAGTCTTGCCTATGCGATTTGAAAACTCTCTGAGATCAGCCGTAAACAACACCGAGTGCGCCCATCCTGCATAGTCACCCCAAATGGTCCGGAAATGGTCCCCGACTGCATCATACATTGCTTTGTTGAACGTCTTCGCTTTTGACTTGCCGAATTTGTAATCTCTCTGCGCTATCTGCCACACGTGTGTGTCCACCGGAACAGATTCACCCCAACCGAGGCCCATAAGACATACGCAGTCAGCAACCTTTGGTCCGACACCAGTTAATGACAGCAGTGCTTCGTGGGCTCCCTTGTAGGTTGGGTTGCTACTGCCCGCACTTGACGAGAGTCCGGGCCCAGAGTGTCGAGGATTACGGAGCGATTCAAGCCATGAGGATGGTTTCTCGAGGGCAACTACGCGAGCCGTATTCGCAATATATTTCGCACGATAGCCGAAACCTAGCTCTCGTAGATGTGATTCGACATTTTTGCCAGTAAGAGATTCGGGAGTGGGAAAGTCGTGCATGGGTTCTCCATCAATGTAGCCGATGAGGGGCCCGTAATGATTGCATAGTTTATGGACCTGTAGAGGTTAGGAAACGCAAACATCCTCGGGTCAACTTGGTATGATTCACCATTTGAGAAATGCGACTGATGTTGTTGTTACTGCTGCATATGAAGCATATCAGCGCTTCCCAGGCATCCTGGCTAAGAATTCGCACACCCTTAAACTCAGGGGCTTTCTTCTGAAAATTAGGGTCCGATTTTGACCACTGATCGTATAGAGCACCAAGGTCAAGGTTCAAGCTAAAGTATCGACGAACAAGCTCCTCCGTGTCGTCTTGATTGAGTTCATCTGTGACTCTGCGTGATGGCGGCGTCGGAAGAGCATCCTGATATTCCGGCCAGGTAACCCTGTAATGGAGATGGGAAGGGTCCTGCCTCAGAGACAGTATCCGGCCTTGGAGAGTACATGTCCTTTGATAAACAGTGAGAAGCCACGCCATTTGTAAAGTCACTGCAATACTAACCACTCATCACTTATTTTGCGCCATCTAAACGACTGACCACATCTCAATGTCGTGTCGATGCAGAGCTCTGAGAGGCTCATAGGCAACTTCCGCCACTCCGTTGCTCGTTTTACACACATTACTGCGTAATCATAGAAATCAAAATCACGTAGCTGCCAGATGAAAGACAAAGAAAAGAAGGGAGAGACTGAATGAATAATGAATAAAATGGTAACCAACCACCCAGTCCTGAGGTTCGATTTACCTGTAATGGCTGAAGGTCATTGAGTGGATTTACCCTGAAGTCTGAAGATACGTACCTTGGTACTTTTGGTTGGCACCCTGGCATTGAACCCGCGGATCAACCGCTGCATGGGCTCTGCCGGCACCACAATCACACATCGAGTAGTTGAGCTAGGCCCAAAATAGGCTAGTCCCTCGCAGCGAAAAAGCTCCAGCCTCGCCCGAGTTGAACAGTTGAAACTCGAACACCAAGTCGTAGCGAGATCTTCGACGCTGCCGACTACATACCCGAATCATCAGATTCGTGCGGCCTATTGATCGCCCGAGGTTGTGACTCGTTGTCGCGAATTATGAACGGGGACAGTTATTCGTCACGTGGCGGTTCGTACCCTGAAATCTTTGATCAACCTTAACACTTGGGAGCATTGCTAACCTCATGCCGTGTCAAAGCAGAGGGCCGAAGCGGTCGGGACTATCCTGTAAGTTTCTCAAGCCACCGCAAATTACCTTATTTAACCATCGTACAGACTTCTAGGGGAGATCGAGAAGACCGCCGCGACCGCCATAGAGACCGGGATCGTGACCGCGACCGTGAGAGAGACCGGGATCGGGGGGACCGTCACCGTGATCGCAGACGATCAAGGTCACCAGACCATCGTGGTGGGCATCGTCGTGGAGATGGTGGTGATGTAGATGCCTATTCCTCCAGCCGCAACCACCGCGACAGAGAACGAGAGGACAGATATTCTGGACGCGATCGAAGGGGAGAGCGTGACTGGGATCGAGATCGAGGTTCCTCGCGCAGAGATGCCCGGCGCGATGAAGACGATAGACCCAACAGGCGAGACCGAGAAGGCGTCGATGATCGTCGCCGTGGTGGCCGGGGCGGAGATCGACGAGATGATGGTTTTGCACGACAAGAGAGTCGCAGAAGCCCATCTCCTGCAAAGCCACGAGAACCCACCCCGGACTTGACAGACATTACTCCGGTTCTGGAAAGGAAGAGGAGGATGACTCAATGGGATATTAAACCACCGGGGTACGAATTGGTAACGGCTGAACAGGCAAAGCTGTCGGGTATGTTCCCATTGCCCGGAGCCCCGCGACAGCAGCCGATGGACCCTACAAAGCTCCAGGCTTTTATGAAAGAGCCAAATGGTGGCGTCTCGAGTGCTGGTCTGAAAGCAAGCAACTCTCGTCAAGCGAAGCGTCTTATTGTTTCCCACATTCCCGAAGGAAACAGCGAGGAGAACCTTCTATCCTTTTTCAACCTTCAGCTCAATGGCCTGAATGTTATTGAGAGCTCAGATCCATGCAACCTCTGCCAGTTCTCAACCGACCGGTCGTTTGCAGTCTTGGAATTCAGGAATGCTGGTGATGCTACGGTGGCTCTTGCCTTGGACGGCATAAATATGGAGGCAGACGACACCATGAATGGAGACGGTGGTGAGAAACAGGGCTTATCAATTCGACGCCCCAAGGACTACGTTATGCCAGCTATCCCCGAGGAAATGGCTTACGACCCCAATGTCGTATCAAATGTCGTACCTGACACGGTGCACAAGTTGTCCATCACGAACATCCCGACGTTCCTTACCGAGGATCAGATAATTGAACTCCTCGCTGCATTTGGAAAGCCGAAGGCATTTGTTCTCGTAAAAGACAGCAGCACTGAGGAATCAAGGGTAGTGTTTTCTTAAGTGACATCCAAGCATCAACACTGTATACTGACATGTGATAGGGTATTGCCTTTGCGGAATATCTCGAGCCCGGTTCTGCCAACGAGCCCGCGCTGAACGCCTTAAATGGCATGGACGTCGGGGGCAAGAAGCTGAAAGTCTCCAAGGCTAGCATTGGTCCCACTCAGGTTGCCAATTTCGATGTTGGCATCACAGCCATCAGCGGTCTCGCCTCTCAGACTTCTACCGATGCCGAGAAGGGACGCGTGCTTCAACTCCTCAATATGGTGACCCCAGAGGAGCTAATGGACACAGAAGAATACGAAGGTACGTTGTTGTTTTCTACGATACGGCTTTGGTCATACTAATTATGTTACTAGAAATCTGCGAGGATGTCCGCGAGGAATGCTCCAAGTTTGGAAATATCCTGGAACTTAAGATCCCCCGCCCAGTGGGTGGCAGCCGACAGTCTGCCGGAGTTGGCAAGATATTCGTCAAGTTTGACACGCCAGACTCTTGCCACAAGGCATTGACTGCATTGGCAGGCAGAAAGTTTGCCGACCGAACCGTCGTTACCACATACTTCCCTGAAGTAAGCCTTCTCCGCCGCCTTACACAGTGTATTCGTAGCTAATCCAATGCTTAGGAAAATTTCGACGTGGGTGCCTGGTGAAATCACTCATGGTGCATCGAGCAACCCAGGGCAGACACATAAGTTGGCTAGCTAGACGTGGGAAATGGAAATCTTTCAAAAAAAAAAATCTGTATTCTTCTATTTTTGTAAAACAGTAAGGCTTGTAAGGTGATGAGGATGATGCCTGACTTAAAATGCGACCTGTAACAGATCTGGGCGGAATTGGAGTCGTGGGAATATGAAATGGGACTAAAAATAACAGCACAGCTACGGCAAAAATCGCAACGCGGTTTCTAGACTAATAGCGACTATTAAGCTCTGCAGAATCTTCGTTCTTGTTAGTAAATGCTATCCTGACGTGCATTTGATGAAACAAGTGGGAAGTGTGGTGTTGGCGAGAGATCAGAAGTCCAGTTCATTCATCGAGTCCGAAGACTCTAACATAAGAGGTACCAGAAATAATGAAACAATTGTGTTCTTATCATCATATAGGTACGCCTTGGAAATGTGTAGGCATGATAGAAATGCGTCGACTTACAGTTAAGCATTAAAAAGCTGATTGACAGCAGATTGACAATTGACTTGGTATGCAATTCGGAGTGATAACACCAGGCGGACGAAGAGGAATCAGGAAAAAAAAAGCCATGCTGCCAAATTATTAGTAGAAGTTAGTCTGCCGCCAAGGTCCCCACCTTGGATAGCTGGACCAGCACCACGTGATAATGCATGTGATTGAACGGCCCCTGCTGCCCTGCTGTGGCTGTCCCTGCGACTGCCCACACATTCTGCCCTAACTAAGCGAAAATTTGCTGCTCCACACAAGACTTCGAGACTTGCGACCTCGCCAACTGAACTCCCCGACCATTCCTTCATTGTCGACCAGCAAGAGAACACAGCCAAGATGGGTAGACTTCACAGCAAGGGAAAGGGCATTTCTGCCTCCGCGATCCCATACTCTCGCGCCGCGCCTGCGTGGTTGAAGACCACCCCCGAGCAGGTCGTTGAGCAGATCTGCAAGCTTGCCAGAAAGGGTGCTACCCCTTCGCAGATTGGTGTCATTCTCCGTGACTCCCACGGTGTTGCCCAGGTCAAGATCGTCACCGGTACGTCTTGAAAAGCGAACGATCAATGTCTTTTGTTACTAACTGAGTAACGCTAGGTAACCGAATTCTGCGAATCCTGAAGTCGAACGGTATGGTACCCTGAAGACGTTTGATACGAATGTGGTGAAGGAAATACACATATCACAAGAGAAACATGTCTCTTGTTTTGCCTCTGTGCGGTCAAGACTGACAGAGTGAATTTTGACAGGCCTTGCCCCCGAGCTTCCTGAGGACCTGTACATGCTGATCAAGAAGGTATGTCGAGCATGTGCTGCAATTTTGGCCTCGTTTCATCGGGTCCTGTGGCCATGTTTGAAATGTGCTAACATGCTACCCTCTAGGCTGTTGCCGTTCGCAAGCACCTCGAGCGCAACCGCAAGGACAAGGACTCCAAGTTCCGCCTTATTCTCATCGAGTCTCGAATCCACCGTCTGGCTCGTTACTACAAGACCGTCGGCGTTCTGCCTCCTACCTGGAAGTACGAGTCTGCTACTGCCTCCACCATTGTCGCATAAAGCGGAGAAATAGGATGATATAGTCGCAGCGCGTGGAAGGCGGATTCACTTGGTCCCGGAGTTGGGGAGGAAAATTATGGAACAACCTGCATTTAGAAGCCCTGATGCTTGGTCCTTGGTCTGGATGACCGTGACGAATGGTCGAATGAGCTCAAAAAAATGAAAGCAATTTGACTGCCCAACTTTTGAATCGTTCAATTGGAAACCGTGGTATCATTTTAATCGTGCCTAAAGGATTGCTCCCTAAACGCCTGCTTATGCGTGGTTTTGTCCAACAATGCGTCCCAACCCCGAGTCTACACTACTTAGCTATTATTGCCCTCCAATTCCTTTGACCTCTGAATAAGGTATTCGCCCAGAAATCGTAGAGGGTCCGTTGGCCTAATTGAGTCAGTAAGAATACACGGGCATGTCTTGCTCTGTTTTTTTTTTTTTTTCAAGTCGCTTACTGGTTCTTGGCCAACTGCTTCATACCCTCGAGTAATACACCAGTTACTTTCGTATTCAAGTATCTTCTTGTGGAATCACCATGTGCAGGTGCTTCTGAAGGCATAGTAAAGCCAGGGTCGGGATGTACAGACGGCGCTCGAGAACCTAGAGCTGGAGTGCCTGTTCGTGCTGGAGCTGGGCTGGGAGCTAGGTTGGCAGGAGCCGGTGACTATGTGTCGTCGTGTTAGCGGAATACGACGTTCCAGCTGTGATAGCTTAACAGAGCGCTTTGCACTTCAAATAACGCACCGCTGCCTGGTCAATTGGAGCATCGGACATGACAACATCTTTTTGAGGTGTGTCGATCGAAGGCGGCTGGTGCCCCGCCGTGGTGGTGACCGCGGTGCTGCTGGTCGGAGCCTTGTCAACCATAGGGGATGCGCGAGAAGCCTCTGGAGTCGCTTCTGATTTGGGTATTTCGTCTGCCATGCTGCCAGTGATTTTTCACGTAGAATTATGCCTGCAAGGTTCGAACTACTGGATTGTGGATGGGTTGACCGCGATCGCGCTGGTTGATTGCCCGTGGTGGCTGAAGTGGCTCAGGCAAAAGCGTCCTTGGGTAAGTTGTTTCAACGCGGTCAGCTGACTTCGTGTTTGCGCTTTCCAACTCCGTCGCGTCTGCCAGATCGACAACGCTCGATGTCGCAGGAAACGCTATCGCGTCTCGCATTGTGCTGATACCGATGGATGCGTTTGTAACACATTTTCACCGGTCTGACACAAGCGATGAAAGCTGCCGGTCTGCGTCTCACCGTGATAGTGCCGGTGAGCGGGCGCCAAAGCGCGTGAAGCGAGATGAAATCAAGAACCCAGGCCCAGACTTCCCAGACTCTGAAGAGTCTGACCATGGAAATGAGTCGCAAAAGAAGACTAATCGGGGGTCGCACCACAGTGAAGATGCGGATACTTCATACCTGCATGAAGCCACTGCATTTGAGAATGTCCTGCCACCCACACAGACAGATGCCGATGCAATTGAGGAATATGAACAGACGAGGTCTTCCCAAAAAGAGGCCGACAATGATGGTACTACCGCAAATACCAAATCTTTATGGATCAAAGGACGCAGCTCAATATATGTGGACGCCTTTAATCTCGCCCTCGATACAGTGTTAGAAGAAGAATCGGAACTGTTTGATGAGAAAGAGATAGAAGTTTTCAGGAGGTGGAAAGTATTGTCATACGAAGCACAGTATCTGTAAGTTCTATTGCTATATGCACGACTGTGCATGGAGTCTAACTTTATGGGAGATATGTTCGCCTGTTTCTCAGAAAAACCGCAACGTGGCATCGGTCCAGCCGTTTAGGATACTATTCCGATATTTCAGAGCCAGAAGAGGCCATTGCAGCCTTGCAAGCCATCCAGAAACTGCCAACAAAAAACAGCCAAGACACCGAGGAGCTAGTTCCGGGATTTGACCTCGAGAGGTTCAACTTGGGAGCAAGCTTCGCATTTGCTGATGCTTCTGAAGACTACATCAACAGTGTTGAAGAAGCAGCATCGCTTTTGCTCTTGGATGAACTCAAAGCATTGGCCAAGGATGCTAAGATCCAGGGAAAGAATAAGGCAGAACTCGTGAAACGTCTATGTCGAATGAGTCAACAACAAGTTGGGCTGATGGCGCTTGGATTGAGCCGGCAGAACAGTCGCGATTCTGACGTTTCTGTCTCTGACCAGGAGTCTGCCGGATCTTGCAAGAATGGACCCCTGAAGCGGCAAAATTCAAATCGAAACGAGCATTTTTTGAGCAAGATATTGGCCATTTTGGGACCATGCATTCGCTTGTCACCGCTTACCTACAAGCTTTTTGAACGAGTACACTTGGTGTTTTATCGATCTACTGAGTGGACGGAGAAATCACTTACCACAATAATCCTGGCCAAGATTGCGAGACGAAATTTCCCAGAGTACATTGTATGCAGGACCTCTACCATATTTGCTTCACGTTTACATCTTTTGGAATTTGAAGCGGGTATTCGCCTGGAGGCAGACGTGGATAACATACTTGAGTCTAGCGGAGTTCCTAACGAAGAGGATTTGCAACGGATCATGGATATCTTTGAAATGGTCTACCCTCGATGGAAGCAATATGTTAACGAGGAGGGAGAAAAGGAGCGGATGGTGTACGAAATGGGCGAGGGTGCCTACCTTAGGAGATTCAATCCTGCGCATTCGTATACTAGGATTATTGTAAAGGCTATGTGGGTAATGGGGAGACGGAAAGAATATGCTCGTGAGCATGGACTCCTTGAGGAATTGTTAGACCAGAAATTGTTTCACTTGTCTCGGCGAGGCTCATGGTATCAACGCAAGGCCTTGCTGGAGGAGCACTACATGCCCACTGTGCGTGATGACGAGGGGTCTGGGGATCTGGAGCAGCGAAGGAAGCAGTGGAAGAGAATAGCTGCTACAACCTGTGAAACAGCACTACAAGACCCCGACTGCCATTTGATCCATCACTATGATCTTCAAAAACGACTCATCAAGCTCGAAAGGAAGTTGCGAATTCCACGCCGACTACAGCATGACTTTGGACACGTCCGGCTGGCAGAACCCATTGAAATCAATGTCGAAGGAATACAGTTGAAAAGGTCTCCGAGTCTTAAACCTGGCACACAACAGGCTTCAACCAAGACCGTTTGGCTGGACGAATTGGATACTGGAGGCGAGTGCAGCGTGGAAGAGATGTGCTTGAGTCACTTCCGTTCCCAGGGCTGGAAGGGATATCACGCAGAAGGGGGAGCTATCCGCACCATCTTTGCATATCTCTTCTACGATATCCTGTTTCTCTACATACCCAACGTGTTCCAGACGGAATACCAGACCTGCCCTTTGGACCTGCACACAGATGCCTTCTTCTCCGCCAGAGCATCGGAGATCAACCACCGCCTCGTCGAAATAGCCAACGGACAGGGCGAACGGCTCCTCCGACAAGTCTGGGATAGAGAACACGAGCGCAGGACCAGTGTCGTCGGTTTAAACTGGGACTTTGACGTGGACGACATGGCGGAGCTGGTACGGTGCTTCAAAGGCAGTGCCCTAGCAGCCATATGCAAAGTCATGGCCCAGGAATACAAGCACCGGGGGGGAGGGGTGCCAGATCTAATCCTCTGGCGGGCAAATGACCAGTCAGCTGAAGGAGCCCGAAGCACACCGGAAGCACCGAGAGGCGAAGTCATGTTTGCAGAAGTCAAGAGCGCAAACGACCGGCTGAGCGATACGCAGCGGTTGTGGATCCATGTCCTTACTGGCGCTGGTGTTACGGTGGCTTTGTGTAATGCCATTGCTAGGGAGGTGAGAGAAGTGGATTGATTATACAGGACGGCGATGAGCACAAACCTTGTGAAGCTGACTGGCAATGTCTTGTACGACTATACCAGCTTGTGCTTGGTGTATAAGCACATACATTTGACGACTCCAGAGTGCTTTCTGCCTTGCCAGATTCTGCATCCGAGGCTGTGCGCAAACTGTAATTGTACAGTCGAGCCAGACACATTGGCGCAGTCCCATATGGAAGTGGAGATAATTGCCGCCAATCCACCGAGAGACGAAATGGTAGCCAAGAACAAGCCTTGCAGAGACCAACCGTTCTTCTGTATCAGACGCTCTGACCTATTGTGTGGGTTAAGCAATTCTCAAACCTTGTTTCTTCTTTCTCTTGAGCACCCTGGCAACATTAACAATTCCTAAACAGTTACTCGTGAGATGGAAGCGGAGTTGCAGACGCAGGACGGAGTAAACCCATGTTATAGAGAAAAACCGTCGCCTTGAACCAATGACAACCAGGGCCAGCAAAACTCCACACGAACCATACCACCAGGACCCGTTTCATCACCATGTTCGCTTCATTTCGTTCATAAGCATGTAATGCACAATGCTGGCACCCAAAAAAGCAAACTATAAGCTATCCGACGTCCCTAAATTTCCAGGAACGCACGTCAAAATGTTCCATGGTGTTTCTAGCTGTTACATGTAACATTTTTAGAAACGTTTTTAGAATCTGGATGGCCCGTTTCAGAGGCCTGCTCTAGGGATTCTCCTTAGCCGCCTGGGTTTTGGGAAACCGGACGAATCTTTAGGACTTGAGGCAAGGACCCCTGTCCACGTCACCCCGCTAAGGAATCAGCCCCGGTGAGAACTCGTCCTTCAACTCAGTGTGGGATAAGGGACCCGGGGTGATGTACATACATAAGAACCAGACAAAATACGTTGGTGAGCTGGCGGAGAAGAGGGTTATCCCTGGGGGGAGGAGCCTTGGAGATTTGCCGGCATGGTTGGCGTGTTGACGTGATGAGTATGAGTGGGTTAAGTTGTGCGTTACTTGTTTTATACAGACGGGGAACTTGGACCACGGCATAGACTGGGACATGCATCAAGATAGGCATGGCGGTTGCTTAGAGACATTCTTGTGAAGACGGGGGCTGCATCACGGAAGAGAATGGACGAATGGATATCGTGAATCTCACGCCTATAGTGTGAGGGGAAGGAAGGAAACTGTCTATATTCAAAAATAGTAAATAGCTAGCCAAATTCAATCGCAAGGAGACGTGGAAAAGCGCATAAATTACAAATATCAGAATCACGATGCCAAGTGCAAACCCCTCGCCGTGCCTCTGACACACATCACAGGATGGAACCATTCCCTCGGATCACGGGGCGTTTTCTCCCCCGCTAAAGGTCTCACTGCCTTGCAAAGCCACCAGCTTGCTACACTCGAGCCAAGGAAAAGAAAATCCCTTCATGACCTTTACAGAGCGACAAGTTTGCCCGTCGCACCCCCTCCAACAATCGTCCTCGCATGAAGACGGCATTTCACAGCGAGGTTGCCCACGAAAAACGCCTCATCACCCCTCTCGCCTCTTTCCAGCAATTGAAGAAAAGGCCACGAAGTACTCCGTACACTAGCTGATGTCGTCACCAGATCGAAGCAACCTCAAAGTCTCCATCTTGATAAACGAAGTGAGGGGAAATAGCATCGTGCTGCCATTTTTGCCCAAATAAAACCTCATCCCCTCAAGAAATATCCACACCTCACAACAGGCCAAAATTTCATAATAGTTATGCCTCTTCATATCAAAGCCATATGTATGCATGGCCCCCCTTCCCCAAATTTCATCGGCCAACTTCTCCCAGCACAAAAATGAAAATGAGAAAAGGCCAATACGTACAGGCTTTTTAACCCATTTCCATTTTCGCGGCATGCATGGGTGTAGTGCTCCCACCCACATCACGGCGCTTAGACCCCGGCCAATCACAACCCCCGCCACCATCGGGTGGGTGACAGGCACCAGGGCGGCAGCCAATCAAAAGACCAGTCCATCTCTGTCCGGGCGCTTAGATGCTGAGGCCCCACATGCCTCCATGGTGGTCCTTCCTTTTTTTTCCTTCTTTGTTTCTGATTCTCCTTCACACACGCGTATTTATTTCTGGCCCAGCGGAAACCACGCTTGGTCTAGCTTTTGAGAAAGTCACAGGCTCCGACTGGGGGAAACCTGGATCCTCCCCAATCACAGAGACTCCCCTCAGCGCCGGCAAAAGACGCCTTCAACTTCCAGTTCCAGTTCCAGGTCCCGGGGAGGGGGGGGGGGGGGGGGGGCGTGCTAGCGCTCGACTGCCCAGTCTTCCTTTCACCTGGTGACAAGAAGTGCTCGAAAGCTCCAAAAGGCAACTTACGACCGGGAGGGGCAGAAGGCAGAGGAACAAGCGGGGGGGTGTGAGTCCGAGAACCGCAGTGGTGTGGGGGCAGTAATGTTGGCGTCATGCCCACGATAGATACTTGGACTTGCACCTCCTCGACGGGAAGGGGGGGAAAAAAAAGAGCACAACTCCCGAGGCTGTGAAGCCGCCTGCTTGCCGGAAAGGCAAAACGGGACAAAGGCCAACGGAGGAGAACACACGGGGGGAAAAAGTTCGCGGGCCATGAGCTTGCCGTCAACGCGCACAACTAAAAACCCCCCGTGTAATGCAAAGAACAACCGCGGCCTAATGCAGACGCGGCGGCCATCTGATACGCCCGCCGCTGGCTCCGTACAGAAGGTCGAGAAGACGAACAACTAGCCAGGAAGCCGTACTTGACGTGTTCCATTGTCTTGCGGTCAGCCGGGACGGACTGAACCGCCGCAGGCAGCACGCGTAGCCCATCCTCGCATGGCTGCTGCCGCCGTCCACTATGGCGACCCAATATGCGGCCCTTTGTCGACCCAGTCCTACCGTCGAGACAGACAGAGCAAGACGAGAAGCGCGAATCGCCGGGCTGTTCAAAATAGCAACTGGACAATAACAATGACCCGGCAGAGGTCCGTACAGTGAAACCTGCATGGGTATTTTGCAATCTCCTCGGACAGGCCTCGACGTGAATCCCCCTCCCCCGCCCGCAGAGCGGCAAAATACTCTCTTTTATCCCCGGTCGAGATAGGACATCTGGGCAGCATCAGGACCCTCATTTAACTGCAAAATAGGCTGTACGACTATCGGCGCTGGCAAGTAGGTAAGCAATGTCAACCGCCACGTCGTTTCTATTAGTCGTGTCTTGGCCTGTATGTACATCCGGCTCGGCCGTTCACTATGCGGCCTTCCCGCAATGACCCAGGTTACGCAGACCTGGTTTGGCGGCCCGGTACATACACAGACTGCGTAAACCTCTGCTCCGTAATAAATAAACAATGTCCATGGCCGGTTCTGATATTCCCTCGGCTGCACGTCGTGAATGCTGGTTACCGCTATCATCTCCACCCGTGGCTCGACATGCAGGTGACGCCTTGTTATCTTCACTCATCACAGCTGATTTTTTGAGCCTGACTATGCACAATGACTGCGAAGGGACATTACAATCATTTTAGCCGTATATTGCCCTATATCATCTTTGCGCCACTCTATGCGCCTGTCTGCCTTCCCCCCTCCCCATTGCCCTTCGGCTGGCCCACTTCCTACCATCCTTTCCACGCTGTGGTATCGAACGTATTCCGATGTTACCTGTGCAAGGTCATAAAGATCCTAAGCCAAGGCTCAACTCTGTAGAAACGCCACAAACTCCTCCCAATCGAAAGAAAGCCTCCCGCATATGCCAAAATATCCCAGACACATCCTTCATTGGCTCTCCTCCCGTCCAGCGTAAAAAATGCAAAGAGAGAAAGAAAGAGAGAGAGAGAAGAAATAATAATAATAATAACCGGAATTGATGAGAGCCCCTTTGTAATTTGAGCCCATGTGCTGCCCATGGTATAGATAAAAATAACCCTTCAGCCATGGATTCAGCTTGTTCAGAGTATTAGTGTCGTACCTACGCGCACTGACGTCCAATATTGTTTTTTTCTCGCGCGGAAGTGTTAAACAAGACAGCCGTTTCCTTGGCTCATGAAAATAATAATATAGAGGAAATGGCGACTAGAAAAGGGAGTTCACCATGTGTCCCAAGGGGCCGCCAGCGCCCGATTCGATTGCATCGTTATTTGATTCCCGGAGCCATATGCCAGGTTGTTGTCATAGTTGTCGTCGTTAATCGGATTTCCCGTTGTTATCGTAGTAATTGCCTTGGCTATCGGCAGGCTTTCATTCCACCTTCCGTCTCTTGCCTCTAGGGGCAGGATCCATGCGCGGGGTGTAAGTGACAGTTCTAGTAACAACTTCCCGGATATGTCGAACGCTTGTGCGGGAAGAATTTTGCTTCTTCTCCGGGCGCCGAGCCTTCAACGCGGCATCCCAGTCGAAGACAGAATGAACAGACCTCGCGCTGAAAGGTGAACGAAGGGTGCTTGCGCTCAATGGTGAGTCGATATTGGAGATGGCAGGGCTTGGTGGCAGTTTCAAACTTGGGAATGAAGCTGGACCAGTTGGCGGAGCAGACATTGGGGCTGAGGTTGGGAATGGACTTGGAGGCACGACGGGTGCTGTTGTAGGAGGAGACGGCTTGCTGCTAACAGTAGAGGTAGGCGAGGATCGTTCGGTTTTCGAAGAACGATTTGCTCTTTCTGTCTCTGGATTGCTCTTGGTAGAATCGGGGCTAGAATCTCCGGGCGTGAGTGACGGTGAGTTCAAAGCCATTGCTTTCGACAAGAAGTCTGTGTAAGCGGATGGTGGACTAATGGGCGTCTTAATAAAATCCGGCTCTGGCTTAGACATCAAGTTCAAAGCCGAAAGAGGAGTAGCCGTGGTTGCAGATGTAATTTCTGAGGGGAATGTCGCCGTTACAGGCGTGGAGAGTTTCTCCAGCTTGGGCTTTGTGGTAGGCATAGCGGAGTAGAATGAGTATACACGTCGTCGAGTAACACCTCCAGACTGAATAGAGCCCCAGGTTTGGCAGGCTTGCCACGAAGGCGACGACGAGGCAAAGAGGCCAACGAGAGCAGCCTAGGAGGCGAAGAGATGTTGATGACCTGGGAGAGTCTTGAGGTGGGCGGTAGTCCCGAGGAGCGTTTGATTATAAGGTGAGAGAACTGTAGACAACAGCGTGAGGCAGTGAGAGGACGACAAGACTGGGCGCGGGAGGGGTGTGAAATGGATCGGAGCAGGCGTGCGTCTTGGTGTCCGGGCCTGTTGGCGGCAAAGAGAGCGCCGTGTTTTGGATATTATGCGCCGACGGACTGGCTATTGGTGTCAGATGGGCCCTCCTCCTAGCTTGGACGAGGGTCGCGAGAAGACGACAAGGGCGTCGCGGGCAGGGACACAATTTAGGGAGATGCTGTGGGGATCAAACGGGACCAGTAGCGCAAGTGTCCTTGTTGACCAAGCGCCGTGTTGCAGCTCTGTTTTCCGGGGCTTGGAACTGAGGTGATGAGTGATGAGTGCACCGAGGGCGAGAGTACTGGGGGGCAGCACACAACGTACATACATACACTTTCGACGGTCGACAGGGGTGAGGAGGGTGTGCACCGTGACGGGAAGGGGTGGAGATGGAAGGGGTGGTGGGATCTGCCAGACGTAGTATCCTTGTACGGGCCTCTGTAAGCTTCAGACACCGCTTGCTCGGGTGCTTGAGCGGGTGATGGGAGATGCAAGTCTTTGTTTCTCTTCGTCACGCTGATCTGACAGGCGCAAGGACTACTGAGGCCTCGTGGTGCCGGGGCGGTTTTGCGTGTAGCTGGTCGCTGGCTACTGGAACCGTGCTGCTGCCGAGAGATCTACTGCGTAGCGCTCTTCCGGCCACTTGAGTCGCACGCGACAAGTGTGATTCGGCGAGGAGGCGTGATAGTTGTGAAGGCCCTTAACCCTGACCTCGACGTCTGATTGGATGCCGATACTTAGACTAGCACAAGATTCTTCACGAGCTAGGAAGCCGGCAAGGAAGGGTTGATGGTATTTGCCGACGACGATGCTCACAGCAAACAAGCGAGGCCCCAAACTCTGGTTGGCTGGACCAGTTTCCTAATAGGTTGAGACGGGCGGCTTTATTCGCTGGGTATTTTGGCTTTCTCGTAAGCCCTGACGGATGGGATACGATGAGTCGAGAGCCGATTGGATTGTGCCCAGGAGTATAGATGGTCTGATGGAGATGGAGAAGATGGAAAGTCTCCGATGTGACTCTGATAGAGAAACCTTGGCGAGATATCGCGCTGGAAGTTTATTAAAGAGATCTTGTTGACCGGTCAAAAACCAGAGGCGGAGAGGATGCTGTTGATGGTTTCCAGAGTACGTATAGAAGAGAAGTTGATGAAGGGATGCAGGCGAGATGGACAGTATTCTGGCGATAGAAGCTCGAGTGCTGAAGAGAAGACCTTTATTTACTCGAAGTGGCGTAGGCTTGGTGTTCGATAGTTGCTTGATTGGGAAAAAGAAACAAAGTAATGCCGGACGAGGCCTTATGATAAGTTCTTTGGAATACAGCAGGAACTTGGACGACAGCAGAGTTGTTGATGCGGGAGCTGTTGGCTTTTTTATCCTTTTCAATCTTGCGTGTCGGCGCTTTGAGTACCCCGTGGCCGACGGGCCTCTTTCCCTTTCTAAAAGTCAAGTCGTCAAGAACAACCGTGGCACCTTCCAAGGTAACATGCCAGCTAGACGTTGCCGCTCGTCTTGCACCAGTTGACGCCTATCGTGTCTCCCGTCGTTCGCCTGCAGCCAGTCGATACAGATGCACCTTGGAATTTCTAGACTTGGAATTCAACCTCTGCTCTCCGCCAAACATGTGCAATCAGCCATGCGGTTCTCATGGACGGTGCCGCTGGCCTTTCTGATGGCCGCATCCACTACGGTAAGCCTTCGAAATAATGACTGTCGTTTTTGTTTTCGTATGCTTTGCATCTCGCATGCGGGCGTGGCTGACCGGACCCTAGGTCTCAATGCATCCGTTCGTTGACATGGGCCAATCTTCAAGGCGGTTAAGGCCGGTCCGCATGGCCATTGCTGTGGCTCACGATTACCCACGATCTGACCAAAGCCCAATTCAGCGAGCCCGCCACCATCATCGAGCGGTTCGTGAAGCGTCGCCTTGGCCTAAGTTACCCCAAGTTCTCAGATTCTCAACCCAAGGACTGGATGTCATACTCCTAGCTAACGAGCGCGCGGTATTATGAGACCATTGGTTTGGCCCAACCATTGCCTCTTTTCGTTTAGAATTCAGCCGTCCCGTTTCACACCTCTCACAGGATATTTCTAATGCATCTTATCTGTATTCCATACGAAGCGCATTTGCAAAAACGCAGTACATGAAAATGGTGTCTATTCTGGTCCTCTTGGTGGAAGGTGCGTTTGCATGACAAATGGCCTCGACCCAACCCTTCAGATCCCTCTCTAGGCACCGCATACATACTACTGATTGAACCCTTTGAATTTGTGAACCGACGGCTACTTGCCCATGTTGGGGGTGAGTGTCCCATTAGCTGGTTGTTTGTTGTTGGCTTGGGCGTCTGAAAAACCATCGGGGGAGCTCGCGACTAGACAGACAAGTCATGGGCAGTCGCGGATGCAAACCAAGCCGAGAGACCAACCAACGCCGAGCAAAGAAAAACTTGTGCCATGGTGGTAGCCATCGTTTGCTACCGTACGTGTCGTAAGGGATAAAGAAGCAAGAAATTGAGCTGCATATCGAACGTTAAACTTGCGTTCCAATCTCGGAGCGGATGGTGATGGATAATACTGAGGCTCTTGGAAATCATCTTTTTGTATCCATGTGGACAGGCTTGGGTTGTCCATCTGCATCGAAGCACTTACAAACAAGTATTGGGAAGCGACTTCACGCCCATTTGTACTCGAATGATGCCCGAGACACCACCATCCAGTCCCCGTATCTTTAGACCCTCCCCTCCTCATTGCTGTCTTCCTGTCATGACAAGCCACGATTCCCGAGGTATCCTCATTGTGGTAGGTTTCCCACATCTATTCGTTCGTGGGATTGCGTGGTGCATTGACATCGCTCTCTATGGATCAAACGTCGCGCATCAATGACAGGTCAGATCTATTTTCCATCATCGTGCTCTACTAGCATACCATCAACCCGACTACGTCTTATGCTGGTGGTGACTGCAGTCAGATCGACTGGGCTCCCTTCACGAAACCCACAGCAAGTCAGATAGTTCAATATCAGGCAGGGTAGGACAGAAATGAGACAACAGGTAGCAGCAGAAGCAAAGCAGTGTCCGACAAAGTTTGTGTTTTTATGTGGTGGTGGTGGTAGCGGCGGCGGCGGCGGCAGCGAATGCTTCTTGGAGAGTTGCGATTCGATTGACAGGGCTGGCCTATTATCATCTATCTGGGAGGAGCTAATCACATGTTAGTTGCTTTTACTTTGGTCCATAACTTTCTGTCGAAGGAGTGAGGTACACTCTAACGCGCCAGACAGACGAGAGGCCAACGGCTGGATGTGTTGCGCATGTGCGATATATATTCCATGACAAACTCAGCATTATCAACTTTATCAGTGACTGAAATAGTCTGGAAGACCTACCTAAACGAGAGAAAAGTTCGGTCCGATAAGAGGGAGCTTGATCCGCAAACGATTTGAATGTTGATATGGAGGAGGACTGTTGATGTTTTGCACAGGTAGGAGTCTAAGATATATTTCAAGATAACTTATGCAACCTAGGCGAAGGTCTTGATTGGCAGGATTCGGATTTTTCGCGTACTTGACGTTACAAGACTTTTGGACGAGAAACATCTACCATGAACAACAGTCCACGGTTTTGCATAACCTACACCAGAGTTTTGGACTCAAGTTTTCACTTGTGTTAGCGTTGGCTGCTGTGGCCTAGTGGAACTCAGTGAGCGATAAAATATCGGATTATCACACTAACTTATAGGCACAAAGCCTTTTCGTGCCTTGCATGTAAGTGCTCACTTTTGATTGGCAATATTGCCACTCGGCAGCGTTCTTGTCTTCGAAAACAGATGGATTCACGGCGACATTATGCTGCGAGTCTTGGCCAAACCCAAAGGGTGGTTGTGTTTAGTTGAAATACCAACACAAAACTCATTGACAAAGACTTATTAGCAGCATGGAAACGTACAAGAATCCTGATGATCAAAATCGTGGTCGCATCGAGAAGATTGCTGGCTTTGAGCTGGCGATACACTTGGCGCATTCCTTCGAGAACCGATTTTATGTTCGATATACACCAAGTTTAATAAACAACAAAGCCATGCCCAAACGCACCGAAAAAAAGGGGCATACAAATCTGAAGACGAGCAATTTCATAATTTGATTTTGAAATAAGTCTCATGAGAGGAGCACCTTCCTTGGCCCGCGTTAACAGATATGATGTCAAAGCGGGCCAATTCTCACCATACAACTATCAAATCAATAATAATAATGAGGCACTCCAGACAGCCCTGAGGTATGTTTTAAGCAATCTGGGCTAATTATGCTTAAACAAACATCAAACAGACCATTATTTGTATTGAATCAAGGCGGCCTGGTAAAGAGCCTTGACATCTAGCTCTTTTTAGCGGCGAATCAGACGACACAAACTACCGCCCATGTCAAACGGCCCGTGGCGGCAACACCCGTCATTGAGCGTCAAATGAGAAGCCAGAAATCGATGCGTCGCGCGGCAACGTGCTCGCTCAAACAAGTTTGGCTAGAGGCTGTGTGTGATTCAGATGCATACTCGCCGAGAGCAATAAGGGGGATGTGACATTGAGAATAGGCCAGCGAACAACAAGTAAGTGCCCAGAAACTCCTCCAAATACGGACGCGCGGGGCTGAAGAACAGAACATTCAAGTCGATGGGCATGCAATAATTTCGCACAGAATGCATGTTATACGTCATACCAACGATAATTTTGCATTTGGAGCCTGCACAAGCCAGCCAGTCATCAACAGGCAAGCCGCTGGACGTCGCAGAAGATGCTCCTTTATCATGAGTCTGATATAGTCAAAGACGACACTATTATTACTTGCGGCTGGACAGACGCAGTTAATCTTGATATGGCAACGAGATTCTGTGGTACTTGCATAGCCAGTCTCAGTCAGTGCAAAGAGCTGGATGCAAGGCGCTGAGTTTGCTGTGCCAACTCACAGTTGTCTACGGAGCAACACTACGAATTTATTGCAACGAGACAATACGGAGTACTCCGTACACAGCAGGCAATTGATTGACACTTTGCAGCTGCGCAAAAGCAATTCTTGGCAATACAGAGTACCTGAAATACCGTTTTTGCGCTATTACGGAGTAACACATCTTGAATTTGCGCCTCCCAGGCGCCTGGCAGCTGGTGAGAGAACACGAGAAATCCCGTTCCCGGCCCTAGCCACTAAGAGTGACCAGAATCCTAGAGATTTTCTGGCCAGTCATGTGGACAAAATGACCGTCTAAGTGGCGGGATTCGCGGTTGATGCCTTGGAACTTGGCCCATAAGCCAAGGATGGCCAGTAGTAAGCGGCGACCATGCAACCCAGCTGCCCGACAGCGCACTCCAAAAGTGGTGGCAATCATGTCCCATGAAAAGGCATGCGTTAGCACGGGACGAGAGAAACCGCATCCTGGCCACTTTGCATGGTGCTGTTGCGCTCGGTTCTGTCGTGGACGTATCGAGGAGACCGACCGAAACATGTTGGAAAGACACGAGGCTGGTCCATCATGCCCCCGCTTGTCGAAACCATGAAGATATTCTGTCAACGGCGAGGCATACCGAGTACTGAGGCGGCTTCTCCAGCTCACCGACTTTTTGTGGCATCCTTAGCTCTCATGGAAAAGAAACATGGCGTTTCTCGGGTACCGGGTTCTTACCACGACCTTTGGACGATAAACGTGACTAACAAACAAACAAACAGATGGAAACACACTCCGTACACTCACACTTCTGTAGTTTTCGCACGCTGCTGAGATATTGTAGCGCGGCTACAGGTGGCCAAGTTCCGTGCATGATTCCATCACCAGGACCAGGTATCATGTCGCCCATCACATTGCAGTAGGGGTTTGACCCAAAACGATGGCACTGTGATAACAGTTTCTCTTTTCCGTGTCTATACAGTGCCTAAATTGCAATCATGCACTCAACTTGCCAACACACGCAGGCGAAACGGGAAAGCTCTCGGACTAATTTTAGCCTAGAATTTCTGGCAGGGGTAGAGCTGGTCAGCATCAGAGGACAAAGTTCTCCGTACGGAGTGGTCAGTAGACCAAAACTTCAGTGGTGACAGTCTTGTGAATTCCCTGACCAACGGACGAAACTCAGCCTGTGTGCCTGTCTTGGTCCAATGTCGTATTATCCTGATGCCAGCTCATCGACACATGAAGGGTCAGCCACAATAGAAACAAACTGTTGATCGTTCTTCCAAGGAGACTGCAGAGAACGGCAAATTTTGCAAACGAGAATAAATTTCTGACTTTTCGGGCAACCTTGCACGCATACACATACTTGGGGAGCTGTCTCGTTTCCACGATCCTCTTTGCAAGCCAAAGAAGTGGGGGTGCAAATAACTGAAGCATACCGAGTGCTCCGACGAACGGAGTAGTACAAGACCTCAGTGTGTCCAAAAGTTGGGGGCTGGATCAAAGGATCATGATGAGGAGGTGGGTGGAGGACGGACAAAAGCTTGCGGCTCTTGCGTACTCGGCACAGTGCTGCATCCCTCTCTATCCTCAGACTGCCCAGGTTCCTACTAGGGCACCTACCTACTTAAGTAGGTAGGTCTGGCAAACATCACGAATACAACGTTTCAAACTACGCCGCGTAATCAATTAAAAGTCGCTCGTACAGCCGGAGAGCCGGCAGAAGAGGTGTACTTCTGTCACGGGCGGCGAAGTGCGGGATGCGAACGAAGAGCGTGCGGCTGTGGGAGACAAATGTTTTGAGTCAGAGGGGCCTTGTGTGTGGTGGCTAGAGAAGGGACGAGGACAGAAAGAGATAGAACTTGAAGAGGTATGGGGGGCCAGTGAGCTGCCCGACAGCGCAATGCCTTCGGGGTTCTGAAGCCATCAATTCCCTCTGGCAATTAAGGACCCTGTCGAGTAACCACGGCGCTCAAGACGGACGGGGTGGTACTACTACTACTTGGGGCCGACGCCGGATTCGTTCAATGTTGAGGGTTGGGGGATGGCCCCGTGGCTGTGGTGGTTGATGAGTCACGATTGCTGGCTTAAAGTACTACTACTGACTGGATGATGATGGCTGCTGGGACGGCTAACTCGGACGATGCAGAGCAGAGCGGAGCAGATCAAGACACGACTGATCATCCCTGTCGATCGAGAACAAAAAAACACTAAAAAACCAGGACAAAAAAAAAAGACAGAGTGCAAGCAATTGCGCTGGAAAGTGCCCTCTGCGTCCTCTTGCCTCCTTCCCTACAATGTACATACATACATACCTAAGGGTACGGAGTACTCCATACTCCGAAGGTAGGCACGCAAAGCACGGTGAGCAGGGGGTGACCCGTCTCATACCTCAGTTCTCATGTTCTCGTACCACCTATCCTCGTGGAGCGGGTCCATATTGTGCAAAGAGCGGAGCATGGCGAGAACATGGTACGCCTGGGAGCTACGGAGCAGTGCTACAGTGCTGTGTTTGAGCAACCTTGTCACCTCGTTGCTTGTCGTGTCTTGCTCGTTCAAAGTGCGGGAGTGGGAGCCGAGGAGCGTGGGTGGGAAGCTCAGCCCATCAAAGTATCTTAGCCACCGCTCGTAGACATGTGGAGCAGCTCGTCCTTCCTCCAACTTGGGTGGCCATGGCAGCTGTGACATGGGAGTCTTCAGCACAGTCTGGACCAATGGACCAATGCGCCAGGGTGGCCCGGCACACGCAACAATTCTTGTACGTGAGGAGGGATGAAGGGTGATGGACTATCAAACAGCTTTTCTCATGCTTTAAGCCGAGCAGTGAGTGAGAAAGAAAGAAAGAAAGAAAGAAAAGACGAGCAGCAAGCTGGCCATGTCCCGCAGTGGGAACCGTGACTACGGAGTAGACTGAGACCCAAAACCTTACGCTCCTCGCATATGGAGTACATATTAGTATGTACCCCGTACTCCGTACATGGCAAAAAGCTCTCGGTCATGTTCACGAGAGAAACTGGTCCGTGCATCATGTCATCTCCTAGCAAATCAACAGCAAAGTCGCGCAGCCAGCTAGTGGCCAAGTGGGTCTTGTGTTCAGGACCCACCAAGACGCTGAATCAGCCAGTAACAAGTGTTAAAAGAGGCCAGGGCCCCCGCCTCAGCAATCAAATCAAATCACATCCTCGCATTTTCATGCATGTACCGTCGTCTCTTTGACAGCCAGCCATTCAATTCCCTCTCACACAACAGCCAATCAATCCCACCCAACGGCTCTTTCATCGTCCACTCAACGGCCACCGCTGTTGAGGTCGCACCAAAAGGACAAAAGACCAGTTGACACACCAGACCTTGACATCCATCCTAACGCGTCTGGTGCGCCCCCCCATCTCTGTGGCACAACCAGACTCACCATTCGCCGACCAGGCTGCCCCAGCCATTCACAGCAACTCGACTATCTGTCGAGGTGTTCGGTACCCCGTACTACTTGGTGCCTTGCGCGCGCCCCAACGTCCAGTCAGAGCGAGCCTGAGCGAGACAAAAGGGAAATAGAGGGCAAAGCTCGAGCCAGTTTGCGCCAACTAACCCGTTCGTCGGCGGCCAGCTGGCCTGTCATTGCAACCAGCTCAGACCAGCCGGGCGCCTGTGTGAGAGCCATCGACGACTAACCGCCTCGCGCCTCTCTTCATCGCTAGTGCCGTGCTGGCAATAAGCGTTAGAGCCGCTGGCTTTGGACATTTGGAGGTGCAGCTCCGGCACCAGGTCCGGGTTCTGAGCCTCAACAGGCGGCTCAAGTGCTTCCCAGGTACTCCGTACCTGCCCAGACAGGTGAGAAGTGGCTTACTGGCACGAGCAGACACCGGCTTTGACGTACAGAGCACTTGGGCGCTGGCTACACGCACTGCGCACTCGTGCATTGCGCTGAGCGCCAGCCCTGCGCGCTGACTCTGCAAGTCCATTTTTCAACATTGAAATTTCCTCATCTCAGAACTGCGCCGCGCCGCGTCGCTGCCCGCCCCATTTCCATCCCGCCCCGGCTGGGCACATCGACCTTTTGCCTTTACCTTTACTATACTTGAATTTATTTTATTTTATTTTTATTTTTATTTCATCCTATTCTCGACTTGTTGGACCCCCGCGACCGGGCTGGTTGTCTGCATCGGGCCATCTCCACCAGGGCGGCGCGGTGTGTACTCATGTACTACTACTACGGAGTACTAGTACCAGTATTGCTCCCCGCCTTGTCGGACATCGGCAGCCTTGTTACCGGAAACCGGGCGGCACCTCTCCAATAGCCTCTGGAACTAAGAACTGGGAACGTTGGGACCTGGGAAATTGGGAACCCGGCTCCTCTTCTTCCAGCTCTCCACCACTCGACGTCGTCGAGCTCTGTCCCAAAAACCGCCCACTCCCTTCTCCTCAGCAAATCAGCTCCCGATTTTTGCGCGTCGCCCATTCGACCTCATCGCAGCTTCGTGATCGCAAAAGGCCTATCATCGTCGCCATCATCCTTTTCGCCCTCTTCATTGGCCGCTTTTGCCATCAGGTGACTGCGCATCGCTGCGCGTTTTGACTGTCTTCATTTGAGTCGCTATCAATCAGGGCGCAAAGAGCTTCGTCGCGTCTCAACGAGCTCCGTCATTGAGCTCCGTCGCGCCATTGCAATAGGACACGGCTTGTGTCACACGGGAAACAAGGTATGCGCAGTTGCGAAGCTTCCTTATTATCATTTCAATAGAACCACGCATCAACCGTTGGCGCCATTCTATTAGCGCCCATCCTGGCGTTGTTCTTGGTCTTGATATTCTGCCCGTCGCCATATACCTCCCTGACTGCGCGCTTCTTTGCCACTGTGCTTGTTCTTCCTTTTTTTTCTCCTTCTTTTCTTTTGCCTCTTCTTGTACTTGATCTCTGTCTACACACGCTTCGCCCCTCACTCGCACAATGCCTCGCCATTTGCGCGCTCGCACATCATATTGCCGTCTTTGAATCCGAGGCTGCGAGAGCCTTGTCGACTGGTTCACTCGCCATGCGCCTGTGCCATCGCCACTTGTTGTCCGCGTTGTTACGGACGCGTCCAGCCTCACTAGCATTCGCCGTCGTAGCGATTGCATCTCACGAGCAGTAGAGTCGAGACGAGCAAGCGCTCTTCCATCTCCAGCTTGTGCAATCTGCGGCGTGCGCTCAACTCACATATCATCTTGGGTCTTGTTCCTGCCATGCTACCTTGGAGGCAGCTCTTGTGCAAGGTACCTACCGGTCTCTACATGCTAAAACAAGCATTGCCTGCGTTCACACCACCACCCCGAAAGAAACCCCCTCCCGAATACCGTCAGGATGGGATGAGGTACAGCTCGGCCACCAGCCTGCTGGCGTTTGCGCCGAGAGCATCTATCTCGACGGCCACTGACTGATTGTGAGCTGTTTGTTGATCTGCCGCGGCACTGAAGGCAGGCAGTCGTGCTGCTCGTGCCATGCCCAGCTATGCGACCACGACCCTCGGCTTTCGCCACGGCTTCTGATCCCTTGTGGCCACCGGAGCTGCTGCGATGACCGCTATGACTGCATTGCAGTCTGGCTGTTGGCGCAGTTGGGCTCGGTGGACCTGGGTAGTGCAGTCGGTCCCTGGCCTGCATGAGCATTGAGGGGGCTGCCAACGCATCACAAGTGTGGCCACCCAAGCTTGGCTAACAACCCTCTGTCTGCCTTCCCCCGGCTCTTGTTGAGACGGAAAATCCACTGACAACATTGTTGAATCTGCTTTTTCCTTTGCCTGTGTGCAGCGTAGCTAACCGCCGTGGTTGGACAGGTTGTTGTCGTCTTCTCGGCTGCTGCGGCTCATCGTCAAGCAGACGGCCTTGCTCATCTTTCTTGCAGCAGCCCGCGCCTCTCCCGCCTTTGAGGGCAACAATTTTAAACGTCGAGCTGTGGCTGGATTTCAGGCCGCTTTCCCTCGACTACGACGTCAATCTGCAGGCGCCTCTGGCCGACCCTTGGAGGCCACCATCGCCCTGAATTTAATTTTTGTTTTGGCACTACGTCGTCGTGCCAGCTCACACACCCTCTACCGGAGCCTTGGGTGCCTGTACAGCCAGCGGCTTTGCGACTGACGGCCTGCCTTAGCCAAGTGACCAAGGGCCCTGCCGGGAGTAACCGTGCCCAACTCGAACCCAAGCAAGGCTGTGCATTTTAAGCAGCTATACTCGCCACAGCGTCGACCCGTCGCGACTATTCGTTATCTGCCCTCGAAACCTCTTTGCTTGGCTGCCGTGTCCTTAAGTGCTGCTTGAGGCCCCTCCTTTTCTCATTCGTTCCCCCACACACACGCTCGCGTCATTCTCGCCAAACGTCCTCTGGCGGGCTCCGTTACCCAGTTGGCGCTTGTTCAACCGTCGAGCACGCAAAACACCAAACATGTATCAACCACAATACGGCGTGCCGCAGCAAGGCATGCAACAAGTTCCGTATGGCATGCCCGGTATTCAGGCCGCCGCAATGGCTGCCACAGCCGCTGCCTCCGGCTCAAATTACCCCTACATGCACTCGGATCCCAGCATGCCTCAGACCTCACCAAGAATGGCCGATGGCTCCAAGAAGGACAGCCGGCAGTCGCCGAGAATGAACAACATGTCGCAAATGCCCCGAAGGATGAGCCAAGTTACAAGTCCAGGTATGCCCAATGCCCAGGGCATGATGAACCACGCCGCAGGAAGGCCGGTTGCGCCGCCGCAAATACCACCTGGGCAAGCGATGCCACACCCTCAATCGCCTGAAATGCCTGCTGGCGGTGCTGAAGAGTCTCCTCTCTACGTCAACGCGAAACAGTTCCACCGTATTCTGAAGCGCAGAGTTGCCCGCCAGCGACTAGAGGAGCAACTACGACTCACATCCAAGGGCCGCAAGCCGTACCTACATGAATCACGTCACAACCATGCTATGCGACGGCCCCGTGGCCCCGGCGGCCGCTTCTTGACGGCTGAAGAGGTTGCTGCCATGGAGAGAGAGGCAAAAGGAGAAGACGGAGCCAAGGTTGAAGGTGGCGACAATACCAGCGACAAGCCGACAGAATCTGTGGGAAGCAAGCGCAAGTCTGAAGCCGAGGCCCGGTCGCCCAACAAGAAATCCAAGACAGACGCACAAAATTCAGAAGAAGACGCAGCAGAGGATGATAGCTGAGATGCCGGATGGGTTTTGGCAGCGCGGGAGGAGGACCAGCAATTGTTTAGCAGCCTGTATATTTCACGATGTCATGATGGCAGAAGTATCTGTTGCACCGTCCTCATTTTATTTTACTATAATTTCCGGGTATTTCGAGCAGCTCTTTATTTTCTTAGTTTGCTTGCCCCCCCTTTTTTGTGTGGGAACTGGGTGTTTGGCAGGGCCGCAGAAAGCAATGCCCGTGGAAAGGGTCTCTGATTTGGGATATCCTGTTTGTGACCTCTGTGTAACTTAAGAGTTGGCGGGACACCAAGACTTGGAACAACTTGTGGCGAAAGGCTGGATTTGCTTTAATTACACACATGGACTGGCAACAGCATACCGATGCTCATCATGGAAGGGATGGGCGGAAACTTGGGATTACGGGATGGTCAGAATGCATGGATGAATCGAAACGATGGATACCCTTGTTCCCTGTGTCTCTCATTCTCTGTTGTCTCTCACTTACACTCTCTTTCTGTCTTGCCCTCTTTCTACCTCAACCTTCTCTCTATTTTCTCTTTACCATATTGACAACTATTTCTTCTTTACACTGAGAAGTGTTCTCTTTTCTGTTTTATTTTCTTCAAGGCTGCCCAGCTTTTGTTTTTGCCGCTGGATTGGCAAAAATACAGAGCATCTACGAGGAGCATGACTGGTGCGTTACGGCTGGCACATGGCTAGCAAGCACCTGGCAACTTGGAATGGGCAGCCAGGATTGGAATTCTACAAGGAGGGAGGAAGAGGGAAACGATGTAAAAAGCGCCCCTCCCGTCCTCCCCCCTCCAAAAAAAGGTACAAAATATGGTTCTCCAAAACAACACAAAAACAAGAGACATGCCGAAGCAAGCTGGAAAGAGAAAATGATGTCAGGACACATTCCCGGGAGAAGAAGGAAAAAAGGGGGAGGGGACCCCTACTTTTGGGCGATGTGATGGATATAGATTCAACTAGGGTAGTCCGTCACCGGATATTACCGTGATATCAGTTGCTGTATGTAAATTGATTTCTTGGTATTCGTTTTTCTATTACGAGGTGGCTTGTGACGACGCTTGCTGCGTGTGATTAAACAATTTAACGAATCGTGCCAGTGTGTAGGCGTAGGCATTTTGGCGGTAGATGGATGCACGTTGCATTGAGCGACATGCTGTGCCACGAGTATAATTTGGGGGAGTGACGAGAACAATTGGCCAACCAAAATGAGGTGTGAGAAATCGACCGAACGGGCGTTTTGGGTGTCAACAGCCGGTGGCCAGCAAATAGAATCAAGGCGGATGGGATGGGATGGGATGGATGGCCCTCCCTCCGTCATGGCCCCCATCCTGGCCCGGTCAGCCCGTCAACCCGTCGAACAAGGGGATGGAGGCGGAGAGACAAAGCCATCGACTGGCCGATGCCTTTCTCCATCCATGCCTGGCCTGGGTTCGAGGTTGCTGGATCCGATTTGGCGGGCAGCCGCGGGAAGAGATCGGTTGGTGTCACTTTGTGGTCTCTCGGCTGGTGGATACCGGTGGGTGTTTCTCCCGAGGATCTCGAGGTGCAGGTATTTACCCCAGGAACCTCGGCATCTTGGAGGCTGCAAGTGCGGACTACTTACAAGCTCCCCCTCCTTCCCAATTCCAACGTCACGCGAGTCTGGATTTTGCAACTGCTTCAGCTTGTAGATTGTTTTGAGGGCATTTCTTTAATTTCTTCCTTTGTGCTAGGGACTTTTTTTTGTGTGCCGTCTGCGAATCGATTTGCTGGTGCCTCGAGTACACATACATCCAGTCCCTTTCTGGTGACGCAATTGGTGCTGGTGGTGCCGAGGGGGAAGCTCGAGCTCTACTTCTAGAAGCCTTGGATATTCGTTCGGGCTTGGATCACGCACGCCGCGGGCCGTGACGATTCGCAATGGCGGGCAGAGTTCGTCAGCCCATCGACGAGGTTGCCTTCAGCAAGTTCCTTGGCGAAAATGTGCCCGAGATTAAGCTGCCGATTGACCTGAAGCAGGTATCTACGACACTCTGCAGTCCCCTCCCTCTCTCTTCTTCTCCATCACCTGATAACGCGAAAATGAACAGTTCGGCTTTGGTCAATCCAACCCGACGTACCAAATCACGGCCGCCGACGCGCGCAAGTTTGTCATGCGCAAAAAGCCCCCCGGCAAACTCGTCTCCAAGACGGCGCACAAAGTCGAGCGCGAGTACCGCATCATGCATGCCCTCGAAAACACCGACGTCGCCGTCCCCAAGACCTACTGCCTCTGCGAGGACGACTCCATCATCGGCACGCCATTCTACATCATGGAGTTTCTGGACGGCCGCATCATCGAGGATTTTACGCTGCCCGACGTGAGCCCGCAGGAGAGGACCGCCATGTGGAAGGCCGCGATTGAGACGCTGGCGCGCTTCCACGCCGTCGACTACAAAAAGGTTGGGCTGGGGCAGTACGGGAAGCCGAGCGGCTTCTACAACCGCCAGATTCAGACGTGGAGCACGATTTGCATGGCGCAGGAGGCGATTGAGGATGTGGAAACGGGCGAGAAGGTCGGCCGGCTGCCGCGGTTCGAGGAGACGGTCGGGTTCTTTATGAACGAGCAGCGGCAGCCGGCTGATCGGACAACGCTGGTGCATGGGGATTACAAGATTGATAACTTGGTCTTTCACAAGACGGAGCCGAGGGTGATTGGAATCTTGGAGTACGTCTTTTCTCCTTTTCGGGGGAGGTATCCTTTCTCGTACTCGCCTTTGTACTAATGGACTGAAATTGAAATAGCTGGGAAATGTCCACCGTCGGCCACCCGCTCTCCGACGTGTGCAACCTGCTTATGCAGTTCTACACGGCTCGCCACTCGGGGGCTGCGCCAGAGTCAGCAAAGGGCTTCTTGCCCGGCCGCACGCCGGGCCTGCCGACCGAGGCGCAGCTGCTGCAGTGGTATGCCGCCATCACGGGTTACAACCCGCAGCCTGACATGAGCTGGGGCATGGCGTTTAATATCTTCAAGCTGGCCGCCGTGTGCCAGGGCATCGCGGCCAGGTACGCGAGGAGGCAGGCGAGCAGTGAAAAGGCGAAGCAGCATGCCGTTACGAGGGTGCCGCTGGCTGAGTTTGCGTGGGAGCTGGCCCAGGAGGCGGACGGCAAGGCTGGTTCGAAGCTGTAGAATCCGGGGAGCTGTGTATGGGATGGTGTGACACGGGGTCTTACGAGTCAGAAGCAGTGGTTTATTGACCTGTGATTTTGGGTACTTGTGAGATGATGCCGAGAGTCAGATTACTGGAACGTGACGTGACGAAGATGTCTGATGATTCCGGTAAGCTTCGGCTGTACTCGGCTGTGTGTGTGCAGAGCTCATTTTTTGGTTTCGGTGATGTTGCCTCATCGGAGGGAAAGAGCGCACGTTGGGTGCGACTTGACATTGGATTGACTTGTTAATCTAGCTTTAGTGGACCTGGCTGGGGTCTCTTGTCCGACTCGCGGGGCGCTCAGTCCTGCCCACTTACTGTCTGGTATACTATCTCTTTATGCAGTAACTACGGAGTACTGTAACAACTATTTCGTACAACTATGGACAACAATTGGAGCGCGAGAGTCCGGTCGATGGCACTTTGGTGTTGTAGCATACATGGCTGACACGCGACGCATAATGGCGGCACGGGGTGGCGAAGCATTCTATTGGTGTTCCCCGCATGGCCCCAAGCAGCACTGGCAAGCACGGGGTTGCACAGCGCTGGACATGGAAGCAGTTGTTCCATTGATCGCTGCATCGCTGCAGCCCAACGGCGCGATGACGCACTGACCGACTGCCGTATGGGCCACATGCAGGCTTCCATGTCAATGTCGGCTGCTTCAATGCTTCCTCGTCTCCTTCAGTCCACACGCGCCTTGCCCACGCCTCCATGCCCGCCAATCCTCCGCCCTCCTAGTTAATATCAAATATCATAGTTTCGTCGTTACACATTGCATCTGCAACACCTGTGCGTACCCGTCTTTCATGGCCCCGGACCGCAAGCGGCACATTACCCTGCCGCCGCTGCCCGTTGAAGAGCGCCGCCCTTTGCTGGACAGGCTGGATTCCGACTATCGTGGCGCGAATGATGACGCGGGGGAGCAGATGTACAGCTGTATGACGAGTCCGCATAGCCATTTACCTGTGTATACCAATATTCACCGAATCCGGAGAGACATTCTCAGCGTTGTCGAGGATTACCTGAGTCTGGAGCAGTTGAGGGACGTGAGGATAAACGTCACCGTTATTAGGCCCTTGGTGGATAAGTTTTACGAGTTGGATGATATTTCCATCAGTAAGTTTGAATTCTTCAAATCCCCCTTGCACCCCCGTCTTCTCGAAATAAATAATAAAACAAAACAAAAAATGATGGGGAGCCTGGGAATAGCACAGGGTGGTGGGTGAAAACGAGCCCTCAGGACTAATCCTCTCATCAGTTTACTGCTTGCTAGTCAACCGAGCTCAATTCCTCTTGGAAGAGTCTTACTCTAGCACACGGCACAATGTGAATTGGACACGCGCTACCCTTTGCGAGCTCATTGCTACACGGATTCTCCGGCGGTTGGGTGAAGACCACGAGGGTCCCGAAGGTCTTCTGCTGCTTGCCAATGTTCTCGTCGCTGGGTTTGAGCCGTTTCAGAACGCCCCCGATCATATCCGGGAAGAGGCCGAGGTCAAGACGGCATGGACCTATCACCGCACACTGCCGTCTCTCGAGGTTGCCATCTTGACCGAGAGCAAGCACTTCCTCAGCTCAAGCACCTGCCACCGCATCATAAACGCCATTTACGAAGGCCGCATCATCTACACTCCGTCGACCTTTTGGGACATCATACCGGATCACTACAAGTTGAAGCCTATATCCTTGTATGACCCGCGGAAGTCACCATTGCTGAACCAGTATCGTCTAATTGTGCCGCGGAACCGAAATATCCTTGAATCGATACAGTTTGCCATTCTCCTCGCCTTGTACCTTGGCGTTATGCTTGAAAGAGAGAGGAACAGGCTGACCGTGCTGGAGGCCGCCTTTGATATCTATGCGTTTGGCTGGGGATTGGATCAGTTTGCTACCATTTTGGCGCACGGATGGTACGTATGATTTCTCCGAGGGCAATTTCACCTGTACGGCTCACTGCCTTGGTTTGCTGACGAGTCTATGCTATAGGGGCGTCTATACCCAAAATCTGTGGTCTTTCTTGGACGTTGGGTTCATTTGCATTTACTCAATCTACGTGATGCTTCGACTACATGGTTGGCGCGTAGGCCAGTTGGGACCGGGAGAACAAGCCTTTGATGTGCTCGCACTTGCGGCTCCCATGTTGGTACCTCGATTGGCATTCACCCTACTTTCCGAGAACCTTGTCCTACTGTGTTTAAGATCAATGATGGCAGACTTTTTCTTCCTCACTGCATTATCGGCCTGGTGTTTTTTTGGGTTTCTTCTCAGTCTCCTGTGGCTGGGCGAAGGAGCGCATCCTATTGTGTAAGTTTGTGTGTGCGTATTGCATCACGCTTCATTGCTAAGTTTCAATGTGTACGTAGAACGATATCGAAATGGATGATTTATATTTGGTTTGGACTGGACGGTACCGGCATTCAGCGATCAGTGAGTCTCCAATCACCACAGCTGTCAAAATCGAATGACTAACTTGGCAAGACTGAATTCCACTGGCTCCTTGGCCCAAGTCTGATGGTGGCGTTCGCATTTCTCGGCAACACACTCTTTCTCACGATCCTCGTGTCCATGCTCTCAAACACCTTTAGTAATATTTCGGCCAACGCAACGTCAGAAATTCAGTTCCGCCGAGCTGTCCTAACCCTTGAAGGAGTCAAAGCCGATGCCGTCTTCGCATATCAGCCCCCTTTCAATCTCCTGGCGGTCTTCTTCCTTCTACCACTCAAGTTTGTCGTCAGCCCCCGCTGGTTTCACAAGATACACGTCGCCACTGTTCGCCTTGTCAACCTCCCTCTGCTCCTTATTATCGCTGTAGCTGAGCGCCGAATCATATGGACGTCCAAAGCCGTAAACCGCACCATATACCCCCGCGCAAAGAAATGGTTTTGGCAAAAATGGCAGCTCTCTGCCCATCGCTATCTTCGCGCCGTGTTCCAAGTTACACCCCCGGAAGACGCGCATCCAGAAATTGCAGCGGACGACCATTTAACACAACACCTTATACGACGCCAGTTTACGAGACAAACGACGGCGGAGGGAGTAGTGCCTCAGGTTCGGAAACCATCGCGTAGGGACTCTATGTTTCCGGATAAAATGAGGGGCTCGTTCAACGGAGACACTATGAACGTGGAGGCTAGGTTGGAGTCTATGGAGAAGTCGATGCAGAAAATGGAGCTGCTGCTTTCGAAATTGGTTTCGGTCGACGATGAGGTCATCACTGATACTTCAGAGGATGATGAACTAGGAGAGGGTAGTACCTTGAGAGAGCCGACCGAGGGATTTACCACGGAGTCATCGTTTGCTGGGCAACAATAGGCACATTCATCCATCCATGTTAGCGAGGCGTTTTGTGTGATTCACTACCATAGCATTTGCCAGCTGTCAATGAATTTGTGGCCATGCAACCGCAGTTCCCTTGTTTTTTTCTCTTCCTTCTCCTTTTTACACCTTTTTGCACTTTTGTTCTCCTTCCTTCAATCCGTAAAGCTGAACCTACACCGATTCCTTAAATCGTCTTGTGCAGAAGGACCGAAAATGTGCACAGTAACCTATTTCCATAACAAAACCTGCCTCCACACATGGGCTATCATCACGAATGGCTGCGCCCCCCTCATGGGATTCTCAACTTGTCCGTCGTTCGTGTGCGGTGCTGGAGCTACCAAGGAGAGGCCGAGATTTTACAACACAGTCACGAGGGCGTGTCCGCGTTGTAATGAGGCGCTGGGCATCCCATATGATCGGAACTTGATACGGGTGGTGGAAAGTATGGGATGGGGTTTGAAGATTGGCGCGGGCCCGGACGAGGATGACTGGGGAGTCGATTTGAGGGGCACAGGGTGTAGGTGTGTTGTTTTGTGAAAGTCGCAAGATGGCTGGTGGGCTGGGCTTTTGTACGTTGGATGTGGGGGGAGAGGGAGTTCGTGATGCCCCTCCAAGTTTTTCAACATGGAGCGTTGTTCGTCGTACACTGAAGAACCGAGCTTTTCACACGTCTAGCTTTACAAGCAGGATATTATACCCAATCAAGTCACAGCTCATTAAATCTCTCCCTCTCTTGTTTATTTTTTCCAACAACGCAAGTAAAACCCCCAAATCGTTCATCATTGACGCCCTCACGGCCCGCCTCCATCAACACCCCGCCGCTCAAGATGCTTCCAACGCCAGATACATCCCACGTGCCGTACTCGCGCGTGTACGAACCGGCCGAAGACTCCTTCCTCCTCCTGGACACGCTCTCTTCCCCTTCGGAAACGGCCTTTCTCCAAACGGCCTTCCCGTCCTCGTCGCCCGCGCCGCTGGTCCTCGAGATTGGCACCGGCTCCGGCATCGTCGTCGCCTTTCTCAACGCCCACGCGCGCACGCTCTTCGGCCACCGCCACCTGCTCGCCTGCGGCGTCGACATGAATGCCTTTGCCTGCCGGGCCACTGTGCAGACCGTCCTCACGGCGGCGGCTGCCCACGCCGACTCGCACGGCATGTACCTGGGCTCGTGGACGGGGGACCTCGCGAGCGCGCTGAGGCCGCACGAGGTGGATGTGCTGGTGTTTAACCCGCCGTATGTGCCGACGCCGGAGATGCCCGTGCGGCCGGGGACGTTTGCGGACGACGACGGCGGGGAGCCGAGCTGGGACGACGAGAGCTACTTGCTGAGCCTGTCGTACGCGGGGGGCAGAGACGGCATGGAGACGACGGAGAGGCTGGTTGGGATGCTGCCGGGGGTCTTGTCGGCGAGGGGGTGCGCGTACTTGTTGCTGTGTAGGCAGAACCGGCCCGAGGAGGTGGCGAGGAGGATTGGCGAGCTCGAGGGGTCCTGGAGGGTTGAGGTTGTTGGGAGCAGTGGCAAGACGGCGGGGTGGGAGAAGCTGTGTGTTTTGAGGATATGGAGAGGCTGACGGGGGCTGGGAGTGCTGGGCTTGGGGCGTGATGACGAGATGCTAGTGGGATTGAGGCGAGGTCCTTGATATACCATGGTGGAAGGGCGAGGGAGCGACTTGTACACGCTTGCTGGTCTAACTTTTTCCGAGGAAAAGGGCCTGTCTACTTGGCTGGCGGGCGTACATCTGTATAGCTATAGCGTAGAGACAAACATGACGCGTTGGGCAATGCAAAATGAAGGCATGTCTGAATTGTTTTATTTAGTGGTGACCAAACATCCCATAACGCCAATACCATCGAATGTGCGACCATAATCGTGATGAAACAACTTCCACATGTCACCTGCGCTATTCCAACCCGCCATTCATTTTTTTGCCCAGCTAGCCACCTTTATACATCAACAATCCGTTGGTCGTTACTGTCTTCAAGCCGAATTTCTCGCCCCGCGCGGATTTGAAAAATCCTCCGCCATTCATCAATACCGTTGGTGGATTCGCTGGCATCAGGAAACGCTTGCACAGTCGTCTTATCCGAATTTCAGTCTCCTCTAGTCCGGAAGCACTTAACCTCTTCCACGACCGCGTCCACGCCCTCGTCCTCTAGGGCCTCCCCTGCCTCCACGGCCGCCGCGTCCACCCCGCTCGGCCTCCTTGCGGGCCTTGTTCTTGGGCTTGGGTGCGTCGTCGATTAATAGCGTATCGAGGGGCAAAGAGTCGGGGAGAATGAAGTATCGGATTGTGGAGCCTCGAATGTTCATGGTGTCGAGGGAGATGGGATCTTGGCCTCTGGGGGTCATCTTGACGGTGCGCAGGGCCGTGTTCATCTGCGGTGAGACGGAAGAGATGGTGCCGTGGACGATGGTGCCTGAGGGGGGTGAGGGGGGAGGTCAGCTATGCGCTTTTTGCTCATTATTCAACCGAGCCGAAAAGTCTTCGTTTCGGGCGTTCAAGCGTATTGGCGAGGAGGAGGGTGTATCGTACCATTTTTCAACTCAATCGTCACCGTCTCGTTGGCGCACTTCATCAAGAACCTAGGTCGCGAAACAATCAGCATCCACGTGCGGCCGATTGGAAGCAAAAAAACAACAACGCGACTTCTCTCAAATTTGATGCATAATTCAATGTGTACTTACCGAACGAGCTTCATGTTGGGCAGTGATAAGGTGCGGGAGGCAATGTCGAATCAAGGTTGTCGTCGGTGTCCCGCTTGATGCAGTTGCCGCACGCCTCACACAATCTCTCCCTCAGCCTGGTCGAAGCTTTGGCTTGGCAAGGCAAAAAAAAAAGCTAGGCCGGAAAAACACGACCGCCAGAAGCTGGGGGCACGTGACTTCGAGATTGGCTCGCCTCGTTTGTTGGCACGGGGCGCGTAGTGGGCGCCTCGGGTCACGGGTGGACAAGTTCCTATCGATAAGACCCGGGGTTAAGCCACCAGGGCGTGTGTCCCTCCATTGTCGACGATGAAGACCAAACGGTTCCCTGTACTCTTCTTTTTACATCGTGGCGCTCACGTTCATTTTCTGCATCTTTTGTCGCATTTAGTATTACCTGTCAGCCACCATACCGCGGGTAAGGGGCTGTATTTACAACTGGACAAGCTTTCTTTGCGAATTCGACTACTCTCTCCGGCACATGCCATCCTGAGCTCCTCATCTGGCTTCACTTGCCCCACCAGTCTGCTGCGTTCTTCACGGCCGTTTCGATTTGCACCCTAGGTCGGCGGAAGTTGAGGAAGGGTTCGGGAAGAGTATATGCCATCATGATATCTGGGCGAGGTGGTGCGGGAGCGCGGGCTGGCCGCATCCGCCCGCCTCGTCGCATTGTTCGTGTAAGTTGCCATCTGGTTTAATCACAACGCCAATGAACTGTCCAACATTACAATGCTTGTATTTTCCAAACAAAAATTCTTAAAGCCTCTCTCATCTCAGAGTGGTATTTGCAAAAGCTTCTCCTTCACCATTGTCAAGATGACCTGAAGCAGTTGAGAGACACTTCTTTCGCTGTTGAATCCCCGAAGAAGAAGCACGCATGCACCAGGCAGATGAACCAGTTTGATAACCCTGCAACAACGCCAAAAAAAAAAAAAATTATGGCTAACAAAATACTCTTCGCAGCCGAATGCCGCAGGGGAAGATGGAGATTTTGAAAACTGTTGGAACATGCTCAAGGAAGCTCTGCGAGATATTCATAACAAAAGTTGCGGCCGACTCTCATTCGAGGAGCTTTATCGGGCCGCTTACAAGATTGTCTTGAAAAAGAAGGGCGGGGTTCTTTATGAGAGAGTCAAGCAGTTCGAGGAACAATGGTTCGCCGAACATGTCATCCCCAAGATTGAGGTATTGGTGACCAAAAGCTTGATCAATGTCGGCATCGATAGGAACTTGGCTAGCTCGGTGAATGAACGTCGTCAGACGGGCGAAAAGTTCCTCAAGGGACTGCGGGATACCTGGGAGGATCACAACATGTCGATGAACATGACGGCGGATATTCTCATGTACCTGGACAGAGGGTACACACAACAAGAGCCAAATCGAGTCCCGATATTCGCAACTACTATAGCTCTTTTCCGAGACCACATCCTGCGATCCTGTCTCAACACCAATTCGACTAATTGTGTCATTGATATTCTTATTTCTGTTATTCTGGATCAGATCGACATGGAAAGGGAAGGAGACGTCATTGACAGGACTCTAATACGTAGCTGCAGTCGGATGCTCAGTTGTCTCTACGAGGGCGAGGATGAGAATGAAAGTAACAAGCTCTATCTCACGGTGTTTGAGCCTCGATTCTTGAGCAACAGCGAATCATTCTATGCTGCCGAGTGCCAGCGCCTTCTTCGAGAATCCGACTCTAGTACGTGGCTGCGGCATACCCAGCGGCGTTTGCACGAGGAGGCAGACAGGTGTGGCACGACAATCGAGCTGGAGACATTGCCCAAGGTTTCAGCAGTAATCGAGGAACAACTCATTGCCAAGCATTTGTCAGAATTCATCGCCCTCGAAGGCAGTGGGTTGAAGTGGATGATTGATAATGACAAGATCAGTGACCTATCGATATTATACAGATTAATTTCCAGGGTAGATGACAAGAAGGTGGCTGTTCGAGACATCTTACAAAAGCGTGTTGTCGAGCTAGGCCTCGAGATCGAAACCGCCCTGCGAAATACCGACTTTTCAACGGCCCAGGCTGATGGAGACGAGCCCGCAGAGGGGGACAAGACCAAAGCGCTCAACCCTGCTGCACAACAAACTGCCGCTGCCGTCAAATGGGTTGACGATGTGCTACGCCTCAAGGATAAGTTTGATAACTTGTTAGTGCAATGTTTCCAGGACGATCTTATTATCCAGACTTGCCTCACTAAAAGTTTCTCTGACTTTATCAACATGTTCGCCCGGAGTTCCGAGTATGTGTCACTCTTTATCGACGACAATCTGAAACGAGGTATCAGAGGCAAGACTGAGGCTGAAGTGGACGTTGTCCTGGACAAGGCCATCGTCCTGATTCGATACCTTCTCGATAGGGACATGTTTCAGACGTACTATCAGAGACACCTGGCTCGCAGACTACTTCATGGCAAGTCTGAAAGTCACGATGTGGAGAAGCAAATCATATCTCGCATGAAGCAGGAATTGGGACAGCAGTTTACCAGCAAATTTGAAGGCATGTTCCGGGATCTTGTGACGTCCTCGGAGCTCACAACAACATATCGGGACCACATCCGCAACGTCAGCGACGGCGAAAAGGTCATCGACTTGAATGTCAGCGTGCTCACCACCAACTACTGGCCACAGGAAGTCATGGGTCGGCAGGCTTCCATCGGCGACAGCTCCCGCATCACTTGCAACTACCCGCACGAAGTTCAGAGGATGCAGGCCAGCTTCGAGCAGTTCTACCTCAGCAGCAGGAACGGGAGGAAACTCACGTGGATCGGCACAACTGGTAGTGCTGATATCAAATGCATATTTCCCGCAATCCCTGGAAAGTCTGGCGCGTTGGCTAGGGAGAGGCGGTATGAAATCAATGTACCCACGTTTGCCATGGTTGTGTTGATGCTCTTCAACGACCTCCAAGATGGTGAGAGCCTCTCTTTTGAAGAGATCCAAGCCAAGACCAGCATCTCCACGCCAGACCTTATGAGGACATTGACAGCCATTGCAGTGGCGCCAAAGTCTCGAGTGTTGGCCAAGGATCCCCTCACCAAATCCGTCAAACCCGGCGACAAATTTGCCTTCAACTCCAGTTTCCAAAGTAAGACGGTACGCATCAAGGCACCAATAATCAACGCAGTGTCCAAGGTCGAGGACTCGCAGGAGAGAAAGACTACAGAAGAGAAGAATAACCAGACGAGGGCCCATATTGTGGATGCTGCAATCGTGAGAATCATGAAGTATGTTCCGGGCTCGCCTCAGTCTTGTGTAGTATCCACAGCGCCGCTAACTCTTCTTTTTTTTCAAGATCTCGAAAAGAACTCAGCCACTCGCAGCTAGTTAGTGAGGTTCTCTCACAACTTGTCGGCCGATTCAAGCCCGAGGTGTCTCTCATCAAGAAGCGGATCGAGGACTTGATTGGGCGGGAATACCTGGAGCGACCGGACGAAGAAGGGGCGCCGTCAATGTACCGCTACGTGGCATGAGTGGTTGTCTCTCACGAAGTCATGAACATTTGTAACGGCGCAGAACGGGTTTGGGGGATTCCATAGCACAATTGGAGATTCTTGCATCGCGGGAGGTTTTGGGTTGCATGGCAAGGCGATGGAAGGATTACTTACATCTCTGTTATTAGCGGCTGCTGCTGGTTTACGAAGTTAGATGCCATGTTACTAGATGCATACTATTGCCATTATCGTGCCGAAATTTGTGTGCTGTGTCGGTGCCAGACGTACAACTACGAGCACCTACCTATGTAGGCACTTGGTAGGGAGCGTACAGTTCGGCGGCGTGCGTGCAACTTGGTTACTCGCCGTGTTACCATTGGCCCTCGCAGTATTCCCACCTAGTTTCACGTACGCCGACAATTCAAACCTAGAAACAAGAGACTCGTTCAAATCCTAGGCATTCCATGCCCTCAGTGCCAATCCATATCTCGAGCATGCCTCACACCTCCTCCCCACTGGCCTCCAGAAAGCCGGAACCCCAGCCGAGGAACAACCAAGGTTGAGTGAGCTCCGACTCTCGGCCACCAAGCTTCATCCATCAACCTCCAAAAAAAAAAAGCGTCACAAAACTCACTGCACGCCCTTGCCTCCCTAATCAACACCGTGCATCTCTCCCATAAACCGAGCATTCGCTCCTCATCCTCCCTATACTCGCCATGTTCGCCCTCAGAAGGACAATGGCCACCATGGCCGCGCAGTCGCCCCTCAAGCAGGCCGGCAAAGTAGTCTGCATCGGCCGCAATTACGCGTACGAACTTGCCGCCCCCGACCCCCAAGCCGACTCTGACATTCATTCATTCATTCACTCACTCACTCATTCACGCATCCGCGACCCCCTAGACAGAACGTGCAGCTGACCCATCCGCAGGGACCACATCGCCGAGCTGAAGAACATGAAGCCCAAGCAGCCATTCTTCTTCCTCAAGCCGCCGTCGTCCATCGTCCTGCCTGGCGAGGGGCCGTGCCTGCAGCCAAGAGGCGTCAAGATGCACTTCGAGGTCGAGCTAGCCCTCGTAATAGGCAAGATGGTGCGGGATCTCCACGCCGACGACAGACAGGGCGCTCTGGAAGCCATCAAGGGTAGGGTGCCCTCTTTTCCCCCCGATTTGGCCCCGTGAACATTCGCTGCCGTGCACAGAGTGGGACGTGTGCTAAGTGAACGTGAATAGCGTACGCCGTCGCCATCGACATGACGGCCCGCAACGTCCAGGACGAGGCTAAGAGGAAGGGCCTGCCGTGGGACATTGCCAAGGGCTTCGACACGTTTCTCCCCATGAGCAACGTGATTCCCAAGACGGCCATTAGCGACCCGCAGGACGTGGAGCTGTTCTTGGAGGTGAATGGCGAGACGAGGCAGAAGGGCTCTACGGGGTTGATGATTTACCAGATCCCCCGGATTATGAGCGACATCTCCAGGGTCATGACGCTGCAGCCTGGCGATATCGTGCTGACGGGGACGCCGGCGGGCGTCGGGCCCGTTGTGCCGGGGGATGTCATGAGGGCCGGCTTGAGGGTCGGCGGGAGGGAGGTGGAGGAGGGCAAGATGGAGGTCAGGGTTGAGCAGTCGCCTTCTTCGTACGTGTTTGCTGAGACATGAGTTGAGACTTGGGCCAGGGCTGCATGGACGGTGGTGTATTAGCGGCGGGGGGCCTTGTACGTTGACGGAATTGGCAGGGAAACTGGATGACGTAGATTTATTATTATCTTTGTATTAATTTTCAATTGTTTCGCTCTGTATTCAAATGAAATTACACACATGATACAAGTATCGTGCAAGCGTAAAATCTAAAACAGTATTGGGCTATTATCTTTGTGTTGTATAGTAAAGAGTGCCTTCATTTTTCCAAACTCGATTCATCTACCGCCTACTCCGTATGCAACAACGCCAATTTCTCATGCTCATATTTCGTCACTCCTAGTAGGTAGGCCTACTCATTCATCATCACGACCTTTGTCCCGCCGCTTAGACGGCAAGATTAGGATCCGGTATGGAGCCCGGCTTCGGAGCCCAGTCCGCCAACTGTCCACACTCACCACATCGCCTCTTTGTCTCATTGTTCTTAAAGTCCTCAACTGCCTGCTTGATCTGCGTCCCCAGGTCGGTACAGTGAAAGGCAGCTTCGTGGACTACAACACCGCCGTCGCAAGATGCGCAGTACCATCGCATGCGGTCGATGGACTCTACGGGGCGGCGCTGCTCGAGAACAACGCCCACTGTGTTGGCAAAGCGCACCGGGTTGTGAGGGGTGTTGGGGGGCAGCAGAAACATATCACCCTCGCGGATGATGATGTCTCGGAAGGTGCCGCCGTCGACGACTTTGAGCATCATTGCGCCGCGGTATTGGTAAAACCACTCCGGGGTCTGGTTGATGTGGTAATCAGTGCGAGCGTTGGGGCCGCCAACAATCTGTAAAGTATGAGTATGCAAGCAAGCACGAGACGAAGAGGTGTAAATGGCCAAAAAAAAAACACTGACCATGACGGTGAAATCATCGTTGTAGACGCAGTAGTTGTTGATTGGTGGCTGGAGCATATGCGAGTTTTCCTCTAGCCTTGACATTTAAAAACCGCTGTTAGCATCCTGTAATGCGAAACGGCTGCCTGTTGGGCAACACAAGGAAATGAGCTGATTGAGGCATAAGTGAGTTGACTCACCACTTGGGCAGGTTCACAGGAGGGCCCAGCATGTTGACCACCCGGGCGAATAATAGCTCGATGCAGTCGCGGGATTGCGATTAAAAAGAGCCACCGGAGATTGTTGCTGTTGTTGAGTTGCTCTGCTACGTGCTTTGAGAGAAAAACTGGCTCCGGTGGTTGAGAGTCGAGACGTTGCCGCGTTTGTAAGCCAAAAGCGAGTCTGGCATCAGGCGCTCGGGTTTAGTCGGTCGTGCACACACCTCGCCCCCGGCTTTGCAATGCGACTTGTATTTGAGATAATCAGCATTCGACAGCAGATTAGACCAAGTTGAGAAACAGCTGATTATTCGCATAAGGCGCAGCATCCAAAGTCCAATCGTGTGTTGCACCCGAGAGCCGTTGCGTACTACCGGGCATGAAGCATGCTGTACATATGGGCTCCTCATGCATCAAGGGTCGTTGACTCGTTGGTTGACTCAGACTGGTCCGGCCATATTGCTGAGTTGGACAAGGCAAACACCGACACATCCGGCTTGACGGCACGCAGCCACAGAGTCGGCAAAGTTTATCGTGGAGACAAAACCGTGGGACATGAAGCAAAGCACTCCGATTGTTGGCCAATGATGAAAAGAAATACAGCGTAGAATGAAAGGAGATTCCAAGCAATTGCTGTTGCACCATGTTGCATAACTCGGGGCCGTTGACGCCATTAGCGCGGCGCACCTGCCATTTGCTGGGACTGCCACTCGCCAGCGGGCAGGCAGGAGCTACCCGCCGCACCGTGAGTGCCGTGACTGGCTGCTGTGAAACCAACCGCGAGTGCACATGTGGCCACCCTGTCGCAGGTGACCAGTCTCCAACGCAGTACGCCGTACAACCAGCAAGCCATGCAGATAACGTGCTCAATATAGCTCCCTCTCTCTTCAACAAGTCGATAAACTTCGGCCACGGTCCTCCTTTGCTCCCCAAACCATCATCCTCCGCACTTTGTCCAGCCCTTTCAACACCAACTCCTTTCCGTCGGTCGCAAACCCCACGAAGCTCAAGTCCTCTGTGCATGTGCTCCCTACAGCCCTTTGAACGTTGAAACACGAGATTGCGACATCCCTTCCCCCCTCGTCTTCTTCGCCGACATCATCGGCCAGACCCCAACATTCACCATCATGAACCACGCAGGCATGGATCACGGCGACATGGACCACGGCGACCACGGCGGCATGGAAGACATGTGCAGCATGAGCGTATGCTGCAACCCCTTCTCCTCACCGTCTGCTTGCCTAACTGTTCATAGATGCTCTTCACATGGGACACCACCAACCTGTGCATCGTATTCCGCCAGTGGCACATTCGCTCAACGCCAGGCCTCATCTTCTCCCTAGCCGCCGTCGTCCTTCTCGCCATGGGCTACGAAGCGCTGCGTGCCCTGTCACGACGGTTCGAAGCAAGTGTCGACAGACGCATGTCCGCCCTGCCTCGTAAGTTTCACTCGCATCTTTGCTCTTCCCCCTTCCCCCCCTTCCCTCCCAATGCGGATACATATCCCGGAGCTCTTCAACCTCATTGCGTCATATTTCCCCCATGCCCATGGGATCTGTGCCAATGCTAAGACTTGTGTGATGCCTCGAGGCGATGAACAAGATGCTGAGATCACACCCTTACTCGCGCCAGGATCCAGCCATCCGGACATTAGCAAGCAAGGGCACTTCATCAAGGCTGTTTTCTACGGTGTCCAGACTTTCTACGCATTCATGCTCATGTAAGTTTGACGTCTTGCCTGCTATCTTGGCGCGTAAGTCAATGCGCTGACGAGCAACTTGTACGCAGGCTCGTTTTCATGACGTACAATGGCTGGGTAATGCTTGCAGTGTCGCTGGGTGCCTTTCTGGGCTATCTGTTCTTTGGTCACTGCACATCTGCCACCAAGGACAACGCATGCCACTGAGAGGCAACATCAAGCCTATACATCTTTTCTCTCTCCACGTACGCCATTCAAATAAAGAATTCCAACGGTCCGGATATTCCTCAGATACCAACAGTTCAGCGAAAGCAGTTAGTCATATTTACGCACACTAATAAACAAAATAAAAAAAAATCTTTCTAAATTATACGCTACATTGATCCGCCTAGAATTCCTCTTCATGTGTACGGGCCCCCCCCGGCCATCTCATCTATACTTTGATCCTTGATCACATCTTGGCCGGTTCGTTGCTGCCCTTCTTCACCTCCCCCACCTCGTTGAAGACGCCCTCCTCCTCCGCCCTCAGAATAATGTCATAATCGCCATACGTATCATTATGCTCAATCTCGGGGTCCTCCCCATATGCAATCCTAGCCGCATCCACCAGCAGCCTCCCCGTCATGCCCCATACCTTGAACCTCCCCTCCTGCTCCTGCTGCGCCTCGAGCGCCTCGCCCATGTTGCCGTGCGCGCTCGCCCTCCTCGGCTTCGCGACCCGCTGGTTGTTGACGGGCACGTAGAAGTTGTGCACCCGCCACGGCAAGTCCTTCCACGACATCCACGCGCCGTCGTACCACGTCCCGGGGGGCAGCTCCTGCCCCGGCCGGGGCGGCAAGTCGGTCGCCTTGAGGAAGTTGTAGAACGGGGCGCTGAACACGGCGGCGACCTCGCGCGCGTCCAGCCTCGGGATCAGGGACTCCTCGACCAGCGGGCCAGGCGAGCCGGGGTGCGCCCTGTCGTCGGCGTGGAGGAAGGCGACGCACGGCGTGACGACGAGGTGCGTCCTCGCCAGCGAGGGGGGCAGGCTGCACAGCGGCTCGATGCGGAACGGCCTGGGCAGGCGGAGGTCATCCATCGGCAGGCCGATCTCCTCAAAGGCCTCCCGGCGGGCGATTTGGTCTATGTGCCAGCCCCCGTGTCAACTGTTGCCGCTCTTCTGACACAAAGGGGGAAAGAAAGGGAGGGGCTATATATTCATCCCCCCCTTTTTCTCCACCGCCCAGGACACAAGGGAATATGTACAAGGCATTGTCTAGCGGGGAAAGGGAGGGAAAAAGGGCAATACTAGTAGTACTTACAAGGTGTCTCTTCCAGGCTGTCGGCCTTGCCCCCCGGAAGCGCGGCATGGCCCGAGAAGCTCCTCAGGCTCGCGGCCCGCATGGTAATAACGACGCGCAAGTCGCCCCAGCGGTCCGCGTACAGAAGGACCAGGACGGCGGCGCGCTTCCGGGCAGGCAGGGCGTCCCATAGCGGGAGGGGAGGCGGCCTGTACGCCCGGAGGCGGTTGAGGGCAGCCTGGCCGAGGGGGTGAGCGAGGGCCATGACGCAGGGATACATTTGGAAACATACCGAGGAGAAGGAATTCAGGCCGGCCATTGTAGATGCATCGTAGTACAAGGACTCTTCAAACGCGTCGACAAGGTCTGCGAGCAGGTGTGGCTGGTCGTTGTTGAGACGAGCGTCGAGGGCGGCCGCTTCGGCGTGGTGCTGGTGGTTGGGCGCGAGCCCCGCAGCCGAGGCCCGTGTAAGCTGGTCCCGGAGATCGGCGACGTCACGGTCCGTCAGCGACAGTCCCGGCTTGTCCTGGTCGTCCTGGTCGTCTTGGTCGGGCGGGTGATTGAACGAGTCGCACGAGTCGGCATCTGCATCCGCATCCGCATCCGCGCCCGCGGCTAGGGTGCTGAGCGGTGGTGGTGTTCCTGTGCAGGTTGGCGGTGTCGATGGATTGACCGTGGTGGGATTCTGGTCGCTGGCCGTTACCGGCATGCTTGGTGGTGGCGGACTGGACTGACAAGCCTTGGAGGATGAAAGGTGCAAGTGAATGGCTGCCGGGATGAAGTTGGTTGGTGATTGGTCGTGCCGATGTTCGGTAGGGTTAGAGTCGGGGTGCCAAACGTTCATCCGGCCCGGCTGATGGGCGGTGCCAATGTAGTGCTAGTGCTGGTCGAGGCACAACTTCCAGATGTCAACTTGTGCCAGTCGCCGAGGCATTGAAACGGCCTACCCAAGCTACCTAGGGTGTCCCATGAGCGGGACGGATGACACCTGGAAACTGCTAGGTAACCACTCCGTGCCTCTAAGTAGATAGTAGTAGTTACCATCTCGGCAATCGCAGTGCCCAACAATCTACTACTAGTGGCATCCTCACACCGCATTTCCATCTCCTCTATGAAATCATCTCACCATCCCCATTTGGCAATGGCCAATTCAGATGACCCCAAGTCAATGCATACATACTCGAGAGCATCCACGCGTCCCAAAACAAACGTAGCATCTGAGTGCTCCCACCCCCATGTAACCGCTCCCCCGCCTCAGCTATGACGGATTCTTGTGGCAATGCGGGGAGATCAAGGCCAGGAAAAACAGCCTTCTGTGGCGGCGGGGCTTCCCATCCTTTCCCCAACGTCACGCACATGTCATGATGTGACCATGGAACGACACCCAATTGCTTCACGGGACTTCACGATATAATGTCTTTCAAATCCATCTATTTTCAGACACCAAAAATCATCATAGCTGGTCTAGGAAATGATAGCCATTAGAAAACTTTCTACCCCCAAGTGACATGAGCGAGAGAGAAGAGGAAAGTCAATTAAACACCCAATATATGCCATGCACTCAAACTCCCGAAATCTAGACCGTTTCTAAATCCATTTCGTTTGAATCCTTGCCGTGGGGGAATAAAAAAAAATGAAGTGCTGAAGATGAAAGCAAGCATGCTCTGTCCTGTACCATTCGCCAGCACCGTGTATCCGTTCCATCATGCGTCTAATGGGATAACCTTTAGTGATGAATATTGCCCAACATAATCGATTCCGGAACGACCTTCATTTGCAGCTTCATCTGTTCTCGTCGCTTCGCCGCCTTCTCCACCAAGATTTGTTTGTGTCTGTCAGACGGGCGGATGATTGATTCGCGCATCTGATCCTGCTTGAGGCCCGTGAATTGACCATCTGACCCAATACGAGAGGTACTTGATGTGCGTCTATGAAACTTGCTATCCTCAGAGGTTCGGCTGGCAAACCAGTCTTTAAGGTTAGACATGACGTGGCCGTCATCGCCAGTATCATCATCGTCATCAGAGTCGCTATCCCATGCGCTCATCAGAGGCGGGGCGGGACTCGGTCTGGGGGGTGGTGCTGTGGCCAAGGCATGTATTGGTGTAGAGGGTGCTGAGCGTGAGAGCGAAGTTGCGCTGATCCTGGATGTGTCATGGGCATTCGGTGATAGGGATTGCGACGCGGATTCCTCCTGGTGCTTTGGCTGCTGAGATCCTTTGAACAAGCCCTTTTGTTTGGTTTTGGTCGCGACAGTGTCAATAGGCTGAGGGGTTTCTCGGCGGCGGAATCGCGAAGCAGCCGCAAATGCGAGACTCAATGATGACCTCTTCTTCTTGTTTGGTGCAGGAAGCTGCAAAGAACTGTCGCTTAGTTGGCAAGAATTTCTGCTTGCAAGCTGAGCCGTAAACTCGTGATACTCTCCTGCAGCAGCATAGTCGCTGAATTGACCATAGGCTGGGTCCCACGGGCGGATCGACCCCTCATCAAAGTGCATCTGGGCAAACGAACCGCTCAAACTTCCAAACTGCTTCTCACTTCCATCACGCATTGGTTGTTTATGAATGCTCAGTGGTGGCGGCATAATAGACAGGTCGGGAGACATGGGACCCCATGAGCTTCCCCTGCTAGAGGACTCATCTACATCAGTCTCCAACACCGGCACCAGGTGATAGTCTGGAGTCTCGTAGGTCACTGGCTCGTCCAATCTCACCCCCGAACCTGTAGAAGACGAGTCTGAGTCCGCGCCTCCCGAACGGAAGGATTGCTCATCCATTACATCCACGTCCATACCAGTGAGCTGGTAAATCTTCTGCTGCGAAGAGCGACGAGACCACGTTGATGCCGTCATACTGTTCCTATGAAAGTGGCCAGACTGGGGTGAAGATGAGACGATCACCGAGGGGAGTCGCCGCGGCGCATAGCTAGGCATTTCTGTCCGAGTATCATTTCTCCGGTTAATAGGAAACGACCCTTGAAAGGCAAAGGCTGGCAATGACGCCGGCGCGGTCGCGGAGCTCTTTCCACGAGGCTGAGGAGTCATGGCTCTCGGGGCAGAGGATGGTGATGTAGAAGGAAGAGGCGGCAGTGGTCTGTTTGCGTAGGCCTGCATGTTGGCGGGTGTCGAAGCGCTGTACTTATGACCACGACGGAATTGGCGGTTCTGAGGCTGTTCTGGCGGAGTAAGTTGGTTCATGATGTGGTTTTGAGAGGTCGGTCTCTGCCCCCTGTATTTGAAACGGCAACAAGTACAGCCTTCAATGGGCTATTGTCGTGGTCGCCTGTCAATCAGGCTTCGACTTGATTGACGTGCGGGCGACAATAGGAAGAAAAGGCCGCGGCAGGCGCTACACCTGCTGATAGAGTGGCTGATACTATGCCGCTCAAACAATAGCCTGAAATGCTGAAAGAAGAATGAGCAAGAGCGGATCCCCTCGATTCATGTCCCGACCATATGAAAGCACGAAGCCCCGTGGTCGGCTAAGATAATCAGTCTCGGCCTTCTTTGTTGTGTTGCTCGAAAAGCCCGGCCAGGCGTTGTCCAAATGCGTCAACTGCCGAGTTATCGCGTGTGATGACGGGGTGTTGGTGGCAGCCAATGCCCAAGTCTTATGCTAGGATAAACTACTAATATACCCGGTCAAAAGTGATTATGCAGCGGAAGGGCGACAAGATGCGGCGACGGAGGTCAAAGGGCCAGACACAAAAAAAAAAAAAGAAAGAAGAATCACCAAGATCTTTGGGGGGAAATAAGAAGGCGGCGCTTTAATCAAGTACATACACAAGGCTTGTCGGTTTTTGTTCCGGGGTGTGTGTCCCCTCTGGTCTTTTGGCCCTCCTCTTGGATCCTCTTTTGCACAATTGCTGCGATGGTCGACATGGTCCGGGCAATCCATGTTTGCCCCATCTTCCCATCTTTGCCATGTTGCCATGGGCCATCTGCCCTCCCATGTCTCCCGGTTGCGGGTGCATGCGACTGTAACAGAGCACGGAGTACCGAGAGTGCATGCAAAGAAGGTCAAGTTCAGTGCAGCACCCCGTACCCCGTACAGAAGACGACGATGGAAGCGCAGCCACTCGCCTGGTGGTGTGGGCAGCCGGCCTGCGAATGGCCGACTTTGTTGGCGCATGTATCGCAGGATTGTTGTTAGAGAATGAGCGCGACACCATAAGCCATCTCTGATGGACGGATCCTTGCCATGCCCCAGTCCTGCCATCTGGACCTTCCCAATTGTGTCATCCGCCCACCCAGGCGTGGAAAGCCGCCCCCCGCGCATGCCATTTTCATGTTCCTTCATGCCCTTGGTATCCTGCCCTGCCGACAATCAATATCAGCAGGAATACGGAGTGCCCCGTATTACTACATACAGTACATACCTAGGTAGGTACTCCGTATATGGCACTCCTTACTGCGTCATGGCACTCCTTGCTGGCACTATGTATCCCGTTAGCCCTTGCCAAGCCAACATTGAACGTCAACCCCATGTCCTGGACCACCGTCTCCACTGCAAACAGGGCTGCTGCCACCTCCCGATAATATTTCATCCTCAGTTGGTTGCTCCTGCCTCTTCCTGGCAGCATTGCACTTGAGAACATTTGGGACATCTTCTGGCACAGCCAGCCAAGGCCAGCCACACACCCACTCCAACTCTCCAACTTTCAAGTTAAACCTCCCACAAGTCAGTAATCCTTCCACACCGGCTTCCATCAGCCTCGACGTAACCGTCCGATGTAAGATGCATAATGCCAATTATGCGCATCGTCATCTGCGAATCCAACCGGCTCAGCAGCATAATCAATGTGGACACCTTGGCTGAGACCTTTTCCTACGACGTCGTTGTTCAAGATGCTGACCGCCCACTTTCTCACTCGCTCACTGTGTAGTCGTGAGACATGATAACCACTTGGCCCAGAAGATGGTCAGGTTGTTTTCTAGAACCAAGTCACCAGCGAGGATTTATTACTGAGTAGTAGTAATGTGGCGTTGGCCGTTGAATGGCTGAAATGGCAGCCGGCGACGGATTCGCCATGCATTGAAAGCGTGAGCAGCATCACACTAACCAGGCAACCACCTTCGCCGCCGTTCCAGCCTAAATCCAACAAGGCCCGCTCCGCCTGAATCGTGCTATTGAGGCAACCTCGGCTTTACAACTATTTGCAATGCCTCAATCACCGGGCAAGACTGCTCGCTTGGCGGTGCGGATGGGCGAGTGTCGTGGACGCCTCGCTCATGCAACTTGCAATGTCAATGGTGGGCTCATTGAGAGTTGTGAGTAAGACTCACAACCTAACTGCGCTGTACGGGGCCCCCGAAGACCGAATGAGTCTGCAACTGAGACATTCAAGGCGTCGCTGGTCGCCTGACGACCCCTCAAAAAAGCCTCGAAGGAAGTACAGAGTATGTACACGTCTCACAGACCTAGGGCGCATGATGCCGATTAATAACGGGCAAACGGATAACGGGTAATACTATACATGGCCGCAACGCGGATGAACATTTGAAGATGCCTCCCGCTCAACAAACTTCTTCACCGACTTATTTTCTCGGCATACTTTGGTCCACGTGAAGAGCAGAGCGTTAACGACCGGGTAAGAACAACACACCATGGAGGCTGCCGCGGTACACCGTATCTATACAAGCAAAACAATGATGAATACCGTCATCTCCGCAATACAGTGACCGAGCATAATGATGCCAGAACACGCCACCGCCCGGACTGGAACGGAAGACGGGAGGTAACAGGTGGCGTGGTGTTGTTGGGGGCGGAGAGATGTCCCAACTGCTCCGGGAAAGGGCCACGCACGCTCTGGCACCAAGAACAAGCTTCAGCCCAGTGCGTTAACACAAACATTGTTCATGCGAATGCAACGCCAAGCTGAAAGATGAATGAAGCGGTCAGTCAGATAAAGGCTAACTACATCTTGTCTGGCGCTGGCGGCGGCGGCGCTGGCGGCTATTTCCGGGACGGGCAAAACACTTCCAAGCCTTGAAGAGCAAACTTGCTCAAACATCGGCTCCGGCTGGCAATAAGCCTTACGGAGTCTTAATGTGGTCCGAATCCACATGCCTTCTCGCTTACCTGCCAAATGCTTGATAATAAATTGACTGTCGGGGTCAATTCCCCCACTTTCCAAGAAGTGCTTGCTTGAAGATGACGCATATTGACGCTGCCGCATTCAGGGTTCCGCGCTCTCCGTGAGTACACGCAGCATGCGTCGCATGTCGGCCCCCAAACGGCGCTTGCTATCTCAGATGCCGATCCTAGTTCCCGAGTGGTACGGTACACCAAATTCTATTAATATCGTAGATTATTTTCGCATAGAGCAAAGAAGAAGAAACAAGGAAACGCCTTTTTTTTTTACAATCATCATAGTGACAAGCCTGATAAAAACGTGTCTGCACCGTAGCATAAGCATATGCGGATATGCGGCAGATGCAGTTCCTCGCCCGCAGGAACATGGACCTTGTCACGAATCGCAGATTGCAGCGGTATCCCTCCTACATTGGGGACGTCTATTACTCGTCATCGTCATCCTTGCCCTGGTAATCGCCTAACAAAATATCATCAATACCCAACCCGGTAGACGAATTCCTAATCCACTCGGTTTCCACCCGGAAGAATATCCACACCCATCGCCGAAACACCTCGAGAAACTCTATCAGAAAGATGCCGCTCTCAAAATCACTAAACTTGTCCAAATGAGGACTCAACTTCAAGGACCAAGTACACCTCAGCATCAGGTCCAGCACAATGACAGCGTAGTACGCGATGACAGGGCGGAAGATGAGTCTGTCGCGAAGCCCCCAGGGGTGGTGGGACGAATTGCGCTCCCGCCTAGACGCGAAGAGCGTCATGTCCCAATCCTTGGCGACGTCCCAGTAAAACGAATACAGCGAGTTGACGAGCACGGCCACCAGCCAGACCCTGTTGTACGCCGCCCTGGCCGCCGCGTCGTCCGTGTTGCGCTGCAGCGCGCTCGCAACGAGGACAGGGAACGCGGTAGAGTACTTGAGGGCGTTGGCCAGATGCTGGCCTCCCCAGCCCGCCGACTCCTTGTACGGCGCGCGCCGAACGCGGAGGTACTCGATGATGCACTGCCGGAACCGTATGGCGCTGGGCACGCCCATCAACAAGGGCACCACGACAGTCCCGCCGCAGCTCCGATCCGGCCGCTTCGTGGACGACCCGCCGGTCGTGAAAAACATGCACAGCGTCACGAACACGTCGCCGCACACCTTGGCGTACGACGTCAGCACGTCGGCGAGCAGAATGTCGCCAAACTTGCCGTCCTGCGCCTCCGCGATGCCCCCTATGCTAACGCGCTTCAGCGTCGCGAGGAACCGCCTCCTCCCGCCGCTGGGCAGGTTCTTCAGCGGGACGAGGAAGACGGCGACGATGCCGACGAGGTACGTCATGGGTATCCAGTCGTAGTCGATTACGCGCGACGCCGCCCCCCACGTGCACAGCCAGAAGAGAACCATGGACACGGCGAAGAGGCCCGACAGGACGGTCGCGAGGCGGTACGTCGAGAGGTGGTGCGGTATGTGGTGCGGCGAGGAGCGGCCCGGGTAGCGTATCAACGATGGGACGTCGACTTTGGCCAGGTACAAGTAGTGCAGGTTGAGGCCCCAACCCCAAACGGCTGGGCGTTTTGGTTTAGCTTCTTGTACAATCGGGGGCTCGTGGGCGGCAGGAGAGGAGGAACTGACCTAGTGTTGCGATGAAGCCGACGCGAAAGGGAAGAGGGAATACGAGGCTGAAGGCATCGAGTTCGGATTCGACTGCTGGATCACCGTCCATGGTGGCGGCGCGTCATGGACGCAGGTGGTAAATGGTGTAAATGAGTGGCGAGAAGCAGATGAGTGCCCGGCAGTAAAGGAGCGGTGCGCGGGTCGTGGAGCAACAGGGCAGTCGTGGTTCTGTGAAGACGTGGCCGGGAGATGAGGTCGTAGATTCCAATGTCTACTTTTTTTTTGCTCAGGGGGCCACGAGACACGAGACACGTTGGACCAATGTCGAGCTGGTTGGAGCTACGTCACGCCCCGCCATGGCTGGCTGGTTCGAGATCCACTGATGACTGATAACGCCTAGCTCATCATCTGAACCTGATATCCAAAGAGCAATGGCAGACCACGCCTCAACAAACGCCCATGGCACCGATACCATACATTACAGCACAACATATCATCCAATAACAAATTTCTATTTCATACTGACAAAATTGAGTCGTGCTGCAATTACAACGGCGAGACGTCCAACTTGAACCACCCAGAGCCTCCACCGCCTGCCGCTTCTGGCCCGGCACATGGCTACATCCCCCACACTCCGTTGAACCTCGGGACAGGAAATCAGAATCCGGGGGAACGAAGCTGCCGACCTCCGACCTCATCCTTTCAACTTGACCACACGTTCGCAACCGTCTTTCTCACCATACACATCCACTCGCTAGACGCTTCTAGATATCACGAAAAACACTACAGCAAGCCAGCGTCGATAATTGCCTGTTTCCCAAAAAGAAAAAGAAAAGGCCGCTCTATTTGCCCCGGGCCGCCATGGCCTCGAAACCACCCTCCTCGCCAACGGCATCGCCAACAGCGTCGCCCTACCCCTTCGCCGCAGCACCAGACATTGTGCGCGCGCACCAAAAAGACGCCTACTTCACAGGCCACCTGGCCAACACCATCAGCGACCTCTACCGACGGCTCTTCGGCGCTCGCGCAACACACTCGCTCGCCCCCGAGCTGCGCTCCCTCGCAGCCCTGCTCTACTTCGCGCTCACCACGCTCCCAGGCAACCGGACCCTGGGCGAAGAATACTGCGACCTGGTGCAGGTGGAATCGCCTGCCGGCCAGCTCCCGGACGTCAAGAAGCGAGCAGCCTACATCGCGGGCACCATCCTCCTGCCATACCTCGTCAGCCGCACGCTCCCCGGCCTGCGCAACCGCCTGCGCAAGCTCATCGACAGACGGCTCGCCGCGCTCCGCCGCAAAGGCAGCCAGGCGAGCAGGGAAGCCCGCGCGTGGGAATACATATCCAACCACCTGCCCTCGCTGACATCGGCGGCGCCCATCCAAGCCGTGACCCTGGCCCTCTTCTACTTCAACGGCACCTACTACGAGCTCACGAAGCGCCTCCTGTCCCTGCGGTACGTCTTCACGCGCGCCGTGCCCGACTCCCCCGACCGCGGGGGCTACGAGGTCCTCGGCGTGCTGCTCGTCATCCAGCTCGCCGTCCAGAGCTACCTTCACATCCGGTCGACCATCTCGTCGGCCGGCCGTCGCGAGCCCAACGCCCCCCCGGCCGGCAGCGCAGTCGACGTCTCCCTCGACCACACAAACTCGTACTCGGCAAACAGCGACCTCCTCCTCACGGAGCTGGGCGCCCGCGGGCCCCAGGAGAGCAGGGTCGACCTGGCCCTCACCACCCACACGCCCGTCTCTTCCTCGCCGCGCTTCGACCTGGCCGACGCCCAGGCAATGGGCTACATCAGGGGTTCCCAGCAGCGCAAATGCACCCTCTGCCTCGAGGAGATGAAGGACCCGTCGGCGACCCAGTGCGGACACGTCTTCTGCTGGGAGTGCATAGGGGACTGGGTGAGGGAGAAGCCCGAGTGCCCGCTGTGCAGGAGGGAGGCCATGGTGCAGCACATTCTTCCCCTGAGGGTCATGTAAAAGCCCTGTGCAGCGACAGTAGACAGACGGAAGAAGAAGAATTAAAACCATATGAATTTCGGAAGCTTTTGAATTTCCACATTTTGCCTAATTTGCTCTTTTTTTGGGCTCTTAGAAATCCATTCCGTGCAATCTAGCATACATGTCCATCTAGACACAGACAAAGCCAGCAGCATCACCAAGTCATCACGCACCATCACACCCTCTTGCTCACCGCACAGAGCACAATCTCCAAAAAAAAAACACATGTTGCCATCAACAACAGTTGCCAGAATTCCACACAACACCAAAACCACATCATCCGGAATAGAGCGGGTGTGCGAGTTGGTTGGGACGGTTGACATGATGAATGATGTTCATACCAAACACTTTGATAGACGTAGAGAGCCAAATGCGCTCACCGTCTAAAACAGCCCCAAAATAGTCAAGGCTAAGAGGGCCCAATACTTGTCCCAATTGCGTCGAGTCCTTGACAGCAGGCGTGATCACGGAAATCATCGACATTGTAGACTGTAACGTACACATACCTACACCAAGTGCACTGTTTTCAAAAAAAAAAGGTCAAGGCTATAATTGGGAGACAACCTCGTTCAATCTACACCAATAATAATATACACGCAGTTTTCGACGTCTCCAATGAAGGGAATGCTCTCGTACACTAATAATGCCAGTTATACAACAATGAAAAGGAAAACTGAAACTGAAACTGAAACCCAAACAACGCTGTGAAATGTATGATATTGAAAGAAAGGATCAACTACATCTCCCTTACATGCCCCATTCACTGAATGGTGTCTTCATATAACACTCAGTCATCGACAAAATCTTCTTCCATGGTATCATTACTCTCCCGGATCATTATTTTCGCCAAGTATACCCCTCGCGCATACCGTCCTTCGAAGTCAAGATAGCCTGACAGTCATGTCAACCGACCTCGCTTGCTTCTAGTCTGACATGGGCCAGACAATGGTGTATTTTTTGGAGCTCCGTTGTTGGAGCCCTAGAAGGGTTTTTTTTTTTTGTTTAATCTTTTGGTACTTCAAGTCGACCCACCGACTCGAATCCTTTTCCATCCTGCGACGTTGAAAAGAAAGGCCCAAGATATAGTCTAATGCCATCTCACCACCTCACGACAAAAAGAAATAATTCGTTCAAACAAAATAGGAATGCGCAATGCAGTTGCGGATGATGTGCTCCATGCAGGTATCTTGAAACGTCAGGTGTAGCCCAACAATGTAAACTCCGAAAACTCCTGGATTGTCGCTGCAGACATTTTTTGGCAGACACGCTAGTTTCAATGCTCGGCGGTGAAGACGACAATTTCGCCGCGATCGTTCCGGCGCAGGCGCAAGTTTCGCCAGAGTTCCTTTTCTTCGGTGGCCTTGGGCAAGTTGGAACCGGAGTCTTGGCGCACGCGATGGAACTGCTTCAAGGCCTTCTTCATGCTGCATCCCTTTTTGCTCTCAGGTCCTTTATTCACCAAAGAGAGGAATGCATCGGCACGTGGTTTGTATACAACCACTTGGCCCTCGCTAGTCTTGCCGTCCTTGGATTGCGGTCGGTATTCAATTAGCTTGGTGTCTCTGTGTTCTGCGTGCCGGTGAGAATGCTTCTTTGACTTCTTCTTGGACGACTTAGTCATCATGACACCGAACAGACCGTCGCTAGTGCGCCCGCCCTTGGAATGTTTTGAGTGTTTTGACTTCTTCAGAGGGCTTGCAGGAGAATTCCCGCCGACATCGCCGCCAGAATAGTCGGGGGACGGAGGGTACGTGGGCCGCATCATCTCTTTCAAGCTACCAGTGAGCCCGGAGTGCATAACGGGCGGCGCGTCTGTCATGACTCGATCCGCAGGAACATCAACATGGAGACGCTTGCGCTTCTTATCCTTCTTGGGCTCTCTCTCTCGGCTTCGTCGTCGCTCGGTCTTAGAACTGGGAGTCACAAATGCTGGATCCGTAGGCACGGGGCCGGAACCGTACTGAACTAGGGGTTCATCATCGTATCGCACCAAGGATTTGCCGTCACCGTTTTCTGGTCCCTGCTGGTACATGACGAGGTTCATGTTGGAGGCATTTGGAGTCTGCCCGGTGGCGATGAGGTAATCAAACACATTGATATGATGATCGGTAGCGGCGGGAGGAGGTGTAGGAGCTTCAGGGAGCCCTTCTGCCGGGGATGGTTCGTCCTCAGTCTGCCCAATAGAGTCGTTCCATGGCTCGTAAGCTCCGTCCTCCCCAATGTCTTCAACATACGGCTGCAGGGCCATGTTCTTGGGTCGATCGTATTGATGCTGGTACTGGGAGTCGTCGGGTTTGTGGTTGTTGATCTTGGGTTTTTTGTTCTTCTCTTTGTACAATGCACCTTGGTATTTTTGGTCTTCGGTTATGCAGGACTATCGGGATGTTAGATGCTATGTCATCCAAAAGCCGACGTCGCGGCGGCAGACACGTTGTGGTGAAAGCTGGTTCACGGAGTGACACATACAGTGTGAGAGCGGTATTGTACACCTTGGAAATGGACCATACAATCGAGACAGGAAAAGGAAGCTCCGTGACAACGATTGCGGTGAGGGTCGAGTTTCTTCTTTGTTAAGACGTCACCACACGCCTGTTGGCATGAGAATGTTAGTTGAGTTGGGGAAAAAGATCATCTAGAGCGGCAAGTATGAGACGCGCGGGAGGAGGGTTATTATATCATAAGCCAGGTCAATGTACCAGGGGGTGTGTGCTTTTGAAAGGGGAGGGAGGGGGATGGATGTTCAGAGACAAGCCAAACGGAGGGTGGGCCAGGGGATCAGCGGGACACAGAAGGGAACATCCGAACAGGGCAGGGCCTATGTTATTGCTTGGTCAAAGAGACAAAAGGACTCCTCCTTGCTCCGTAGTGCTAGCACCATCAGCCATCAGCCATCAGCCAGCATGTGGCGATTGCTTCTGGGCGTCGCGGGAGTGATGTCAGGGCTGGATGGCATCAGCATGATGGAGGGGGGCGCTGTGCAGCGTGGTGGGATGGGCGATGCGCCTTGGAAACATGAGAGCGTGGCATGATGGTGCCAGGCACTCCAAGGTATTCATTGTAGGGTCAAACGAGGCCACAAGAACAACCCAAGGACAGGCCCGGCTGGGGTGGGAGCACAGGAAGCCAGGAATGGAACAAGAATGGAACAGGAAACAGACTAGGATTAGCCTCACTCACCTCACACTGAAAGGAGACCATTCTGCTGGTCGTAATACCGGGCTTGCTGGTGATTGGGTCAGGACGTCGCTTGGGTTGGGCAGAGGCAGAGTGTGAGTGGACGCGGTGCTCGAGTGTGTGATGAGGCGGCCCAAGGGCAACAAGCAAGCAGGAGCAGCGGGCGGAGGCTTATTGTTCGCAAAGAAGCCAAACGCTGGTGTATGAGTGGAGGACGCGACGAGGCGACGATCGGGTGTGAAGCCGCCACGAGAGGCCAAGAACGGGACAAGAACCTTGAGCCTCCAACAGAACGAGGGGCCTTCCTTGTTGGATTGGGATGGTGTTGGGGAGCACGGGCGCAATAAAGCGGCAGAAGTCGAGGCGCCTGAGCAGTTTCAGGGCCTTGCTCTGCAGTGGACTCGAGGAGTCGAGGCTATCGATACCAGGTGCCGTCCAGTTGGTGGCGGGGGGGGCTTCCAATGGCCAATGTCGGACTGAGAAGTGACGGGAATCTCCAGAGAGTGACCTGGGTCGCAGTCAATACCGGCGAGACTGGCGGCTGTTCAGGAAGAGTACCGGGGAAAGTACTTTGTAAGGGGTGGCCAGACAAGAGGAATGCGTTTCAGTTGACGTCGAAAAGGACAAGCCCCTGGTTACTAGATGAAGGAATTGGAATGGGATGGAGGGGGGGCGGTGCGGCGCGAGGCCCGAGATGGCTGTGTGTGTGTGTGTGTATGTGGTGTTTGCCAGGTGAGTCTGGCGGGATGAGAATTGAGATTGTGTTCAAGGAGCCAAAGCGAGGCAAAGAAAGAAAGCTCAGAGCCGAGACGGCAGATGGTCGGCGGTGGGCTGTAAGCCGCAGGGGCCCGCGAGGCAGGACAAGGAGTTCTCAAGGTCGGAGGATAATGAGCAATGAATACTCCAGTGCGCGACAGAAAATGCGAAATTTTAAACAGTTGCGGGATGGATGTCGTGCCTTTATCGATATTATTATGGGCCCCGAAGCACGTCAAGCCGGTAATTGCGTTGCTCGGCGGACGATGTGCCAGTGTTTGACAAGCGGATTAACGTGGTGCGAGGGGAAAAGTCTGCGGGAATTGGGGGGAATTGATTTGCCAGGCAGGGCAGTGAATTGCTCGGCAGGCTCACTTTTCTGCTAGGTGCGCTTATCGCCCCACTATTTACTGTTTGGTACTTGAACTCCCCTAAACATATTTACTTCTAATAGAATAAATGCTACTATATTTTTTTTATAATACCTGATGACGAGGTCCCAGGTAAAGGGTGAGCACAACTAGCAAAAAGAGTGATCCCGCCGAGCAATTCGCCAGGGCATAGCATTTGGAGACGAAAATTTTGTGCTCTCGGGCATGTGGTGCTCCAGTGCCGCCTCCTGCCCTATCGCTGTGCCTGTGTTGTGCCTGCGGTGCTGCCTTCCTTGCCGCCGTGACGTGCGTCTCTGCCCAGTGGTTGACAGTCGACTGGTCCGTGTCTGGGCAATCAACGTCGCCTGGTGAATGTTGTGCGGGTTGCTGGAGCAGGCGCAGGCGCAGGTGCAGGCTCAAGCACATGATATTACATACGGTCTTGTTGCCATGGCGCAAACTTGGACACGCTTCATGGGCCATGGCGCCATTTCACAGATGCTTCTGGCTCTGTTCTGTTCTGCTCTGCTTAGTTCTCGTGCTCCTATCTGTATTCTTGTGTTTTCTTTTTATAATGTTACCACCAGTCGTCCCAGCTACAACACCGTCCACACAACTTACTCCTACAACATTCGAGTGCTTATTAGCCCACGCCCCGCGCTGTCCATCTGCCCCCCCTCCAAAACACACCAGGGTCCAGATGGCTCCTTCCACCAGCTCTCAAACTCGCCTGAGGCAGCACCCTGATTGGTCTGTTGAGGCGAGGGATCGCGTCGAGCAAGGACAGCCGGCATGTCATGTGGACACCAGGGTCGTTGCAACTCCCGAGGGAACATTGAATGATTGTACATACATACTGCACATACTCCCTACTCTGTAGTTATTTACGATACAAGGCGACAAGGAGCAACCTCCGAACTACTGCACATCAACAGACACCAAGGTTGAACGGCGGCGAATCTCTTCGCGACCTGCAGATGCTGCCGTCACAAGCACTACCCACGCAACGTCAGAAGCAGGTTTTCCCAAGGTTGCCGCCTCCATCACTCCATACATACATGACACACGCACATACATAGGCACAAAATGTAGATAGGCACACTCCAACACCAAGACTGTGGCTGCGCCGTTGCCATAAGCTGAGTGTCTGGCCTGCTTGGCCAACTGGGACTGCCGTCGATTGTTTGGAAAACAGCTAAAGGGGTGCCCTCACACTGGCCATGCAGGCCAAAGGCTCTCCGCTGCTGAATATAGAACTGCACGGCCAATCGCAAGTCGATAGTCGTGCCGTCTTATTCCAGTCTAGAATTACGCTGTCAACATGCGCAGCGACGACCAATGTCAATGGATTCGAACCCCTCCCATGTCGCAGACGGAGCCAATTACTTGGAGGGCTGTTGGCACACAAGCACACCTTGACCTTATGATGGTAGTAACGAGCACTGTCGACTTGCTTGCTTTGTGTGCCATGTCTACTCCGTACTGCGTACGCACACCAACTTGCCAGCTTCGCCCCCATCTAATATCAAGTGCTCCATAGTGACAACCTCGAGCATGAGCCACTAGGAGACGGCATGATCATGCGCGCTGCAGTGCGAGTGGCTGAGGCTGCTGACCCGGGCGATGGGGAAAACTGAGACACTTACTCCGTATCTCAAGTCAACAAGCGAACGTGGACAAGAGCCGAGCCATCACTCAACTCCAAGCAAAAGAGCAAAAGAGCAAAAGACAAACGCACAAGACAAGAAAAAAAATCCGTGCTTTTACACTATTGGCAGCATGAAACGCCAGCCAGCCAAAGAAGTCTCACAGAGCACACGTCACATCCTCTCTTGCCGTTCCTTGTCGGTTCCTCATGACGGGCATCTTGGCCGGCGACAAGGTCCCTTCAAGCATCAAGCAATCCATGGAACCATCCGCGTCCCTTGCTTTTCCATGTTTTCATTATTTCGCGGCCAGTCATTGCGCTCTTCCCGGCGCCTTGCAAGATTTGGACATGGGCCGGTGCATCTGCACCTCGGAGTCTTCCTCCGGACAGCGGCCTGCGCTGCTGCAGGGGCAGCACAGGAGCACACCCGGCGGCGCTGATGCGGGTTTATAGCTTGCATGAGACGTGCTCGCGATACTCCAACTCTAATGATATCGGAATGGCGCCCATCATGTACCGATTCCCGTGGTTGCGTAGGCGCTACGGGTGGCCAGGGCCCAACGATCATCGTATCGAGCTTTGTGGCTTAAGGACACATCCGACGCCTCCATCATACTCATGGTACATATGTATGCCATAATATCCCTTACAAATGTCATCATGACTTCAAAGAAAGGGAGCATACGGGCCCCCGCATAAATCCCCGCGCTGTAAGATCGGCCACCATGGTGCAGTTGCATCGTGACTACGGAGTAGGCTGTCAAGGCCGCTTGGTACGCCAAACAACCAGAGTTCAATCATCTCAACCTTGGGACGGCATGGCTTGCAGAGAGTCCGGGGGTAACCGTCCGTCTGGGTATGAGCAACCTGGCCCATGTTCCCAGGCTTGTGCGCCGAGACGGTTTCGTACAGCATCCAGCATCATGCCCCCCCTCCGAGGGAATCGCGCAGCCATGTTTCAGCAGCGCCGTCTTTATTCAAATATCCCCCAAGGAAGACGGAGGGAAGGCCGAACAAATACACGTACAGATATGTACAGTGCCCCGATGCACATGTCATGTAAGCTTCGTTTGGGGAATGGGTATCCCGCCCCTTCAGAACAAGGACGAATTGCGAGTTTCGCCTGAGACACGTCTGCGTTGGTGCTTTGATGGCGACCAAATTCGGCGTTTCAACCTCCCTCTTTGAGTCTGGGTCTGTCTTGCTTGCGAGTCAAGCCTCGAGTAATTCATGCTTGTCTCTGGAGGTCCCCATTCCTTGGGGTATCCGTACCCCGTATGTTGTGATGGGGGCTCCCCGTCATCCCTTTCTGCATAATCTAATCGTGAGCCATGCAATGATGCAACTAACCCGTAGTTCAGAAACTTGGGCGAGCAACACTGGTTTGTGATGGCCGATGTGTGTGAAAGTCGGCCATCTGGCATCATATACTTTGACACACTCGGAGTGCGCATTGCGAGTGCGAATATCCAGCGCGACGCCACTCGTCGTCGTACTCGGCAACTTCATAATGCATGCTGGTCGGGATGGGCGTGTAACATGATTCCGTACTGATACTAGTAGTAGTGCTCCGTACTAACAGATTCAATGTGATTGATGATATGCACATGGTACTGGTGAGAGTCGGGAGCTCATTTTAAATACCCACATGAGCGACAGAGGATTGATGCCGAGGCCATGCGTCATTTCGAGTCGTCAAGCCTCACAATTGTGACGGATGCCCGGGCGGCTCAATCAAATCGGCTGGCTGCCCCCAAGACAAGGCCTTGCGGATACAGAGTAGATATATTCCATCAAGCTTTGGGGCATGGATGCATCCATCATCAGCCATCCGCCTCTCCTAATGTACGATGTCTGATGCATGTCTGCGGCGCAATCCATGACACGACAAAGCACCAACCATTGCACATTGGCATTCATGATACTAATAAGACAAGAGAGTGGAGCGGAAGGCCCGAGTGCCTCCATGTCCCTCAACTCCCTTTTAGCCGCTTCGTCCGTCTGGTCTCAACCCGTCTTAACCGTCTTGACCGTCTCGACCGTCCCTGGTTGAAAGCCCCACACCACACCGTCGACCTCTCAGCCCACCAGACCTCAATTGTCCCGCACATTGGCGTACGGAGTAGTACATGCGTAGAGCAAACTCCAGGGTTGCTCTTTACCGCCATCCGCAAACACAAAACTGTTGTTCCGTTGTGCGTGCATCTTGCACCGTCTTTTCGTTTCTGTCCACATCCCCAACCGTCTCCAGGGCCTCGCCTTCACGCGTCCTTCCAGTACAAATCAGGGCCTCCCTCCCGGCATCACGGTCAGATATGCTCCAATGATTGGCGCCTTCGTGTCCTGAACCAGGCCAGCAGGCACGATTAGGCATTCACGACACCAATAGCACCCGCGCGCCCTCACCGAAAATTCTGCAATCTGCAATCTGCTTCTCTGCAGTCAGCCTCGCCACACAAGGACGCCGCCTCGCACATTGCCACCGTTGGGCATTTGTCGTGTTTTCCGTGACAGGGCTGCATCCTCGCCGAGGCAACCTGCCTTGACATCATACCGCCTTGTTTTGCTTCCCTCGACGTCTATTGTATCATTGGCTCGCCCGTCGCTGCCGCCGCGGCCAGAAACAAGGCGCAGCCTTGGGGACCTGAGACGATCACAACCCAGCCCAATCTCAAGCCTGCCCGTCACCAAAGGGAAGGCTCTCGATGCCTGATCGCGCCGAAATGTCGAGCCACAGCTCTGCTCCCGCCTCGACCCTCGGCAGCTACTTGGAGCAGATGGCCTCTGCACTCAGCTCAGTAGCTTCCTATATGCGTCTTCCTGCATTGGCATCCACGGTATGTGAGGGTGCCAGATTTGGATCTTGCAGCTGTTGCTTGGTCATGTTGTACAGAGCCCGACAGCTGACGTATGTCTACAGGGCATTGCTGCCGCGCTGACGTCGCTTCTTTATTTTAAACAAAAGTATGGTGATTTTATTTTATTTTATTTTTCCCTCGAGGCCGTCTTGGTAACCCGGCACTTGGCACTGTGACGGATCCTGGTGGTCGTTGTGTGCCGAGGCCATTGGAAGGAGGTTGGGCCGGTCGGCTAACATTGTATTCTCACCAGGGCTTTGATATACCCGTCCCACATGCCCCCAAACTCCCGGACAGATGTACCGAGACCTTCCCAATTCGGTATCAGGGACTTCGAAGAGCTTGTTATTCCTACTGACGATGGCGAGAAACTCTCCGCCTATTACATTCGAGGTCCTCGTGAGGGTCGAAACTCCAACGTGACTGTTATTATGTTTCATGGAAACGCTGGAAACATTGGTCATCGACTCCCTATAGCAAGACTGCTCATTAATTACACGGGCTGCAACGTCTTTATGCTCGAGTACAGGGGATATGGCACGTCAACCGGTGAGCCCGACGAGGCAGGATTGAACATGGATGCGCAAACCGGCTTGAAGTACCTGCGTGAAAGAGCCGAGACACGAGACCACCGCCTCGTCATCTATGGTCAAAGCTTAGGCGGCGCGGTTAGCATCCGGCTGGTGGCTAAGAACCAGGACGCCGGCGACATTATCGGCTTGGTGCTGGAGAATACTTTCGTATCCATGAGGAAGCTGATACCATCTGTCATTCCACCTGCCAAGTACCTGACTCTGCTCTGCCATCAGGTGTGGCCCAGCGAAGCAACTCTGCCGAGCATTACAAAGGTTCCTATCCTATTTCTCAGCGGTCTGCAGGACGAAATTGTGCCGTAAGTTTTGTCCCCTCCCCTCTTTCTTTTACACAAGCTTCTGTAAGAAGAAGAAGAATAAAAACTGTCATGGATCATATGATGATCAAATACCACACCCACAAAATATGAACCGCTTGCGGCGCTGATTTGAAACTACCATCTCTCAAGTCTGATTGGATCCCTTTGATGCCACACCTTCAACCCTAATGAAGTACCACATTAAGAAATCTGCCAAACTGACCAAATTGCGCTTTCTCATGAGATAGGCCCGGTCACATGCGCCAGCTATACGACCTTTGCAACGCACCCGACAAGCGCTGGAAGCCACTCCCGGGTGGCGACCACAACTCTAGCGTCCTCGAGGACGGCTACTTTGAAGCCATTGCCGATTTTGTGGCCGATGTTACGAGCCAATCATACATGGAGAAGACGCGGTTATAGAAATGGTAGGTAATATTATCCTGCCGGAGCGGCGCCAATCCTATCTGTATTTTTTTTCTGGCTAGACAACTCTTTTTTTTTCCTGCTGGAAAGATGTGTAGTCGAGTCGTCATGATAGATACCCACTTTGTCTTGCCAAGATTGTTCAGCATATACACGGAAATCAGTACATAGACACAGTCTCTGATAATGAGGGGAGTGGAAACATGGTGTCTTTGCCACGAGCAAGTGTTGATTTATTTATTTATTTTCATTTTTTTATTTTTTTTAACAAATTATCGGCGGAGGGGGCAGTAAACAGACCAATCGCGCATGTACTTGCGCCACGAGGACCTAATGTACCGTCCCGGTCTGGCGTTGCGTCATTTTCTCTCGTGTGTCTATGTGCATGCCATGAACGTCGGCGGGGTGCCAGAGATCAGAGTTCGACGCGAGGAGTCGCAGGCGGTGGGTTGTCCATGTGACTGACGCTTGTAGGGTTGGTGATTGGGCCGCGTGATGCGCGGTGGTATTGGAAAGGCGGTGTTGTGCGTGGGGTGTTTGTAGAGAGGCAGAGGGATGGATGGGAAGTTGCTTGTGTGTAGGTTAGGTCGCGGTTCTCTTTTTTTTTTTTTTTTTCAGCAAGGGAGTTGGCGCTTTAATGGTGCCTTGTCGCGTTGAGACGAAATCCAAGTGTTTCTGAGAGTGACGAAGCGGCGACTACTAGTAGCACTTGGACTAGAGGCCATGCTCATACCGGAATTTCAACGAGGACCAAGTCATGGTGTTCATGGCGATACAAGTAAATAATACTAATGCTGCGAAATAAAGATGTATATTGTGATTAATAGAACACTGGCGGAGACATCTCAACACTCGACATCCCCATCTAGCTCATGTGTCCACGACCGCTCCCTCTCAATCTTCTTCTTTCTAAGCCCGACTAAGCGTCTTCCCGTGGTCCGGGGAGCTTCTTCGACGGCAGTATCCAGCTTTGCAGCGGCCCTTCCGGCAACGGCACTCCATCCGGATGCATCCGTCTTGCTCACGTCGTCTCTCCTTGCGACATGGCCTGCGGAATCGACGTGGCACAGGAATACCTTGCCTGCTACATCTGAGCCCTGAATAGTCCTGGCAAGACGTGGTTTCAGGGAAATGAGAACCTGTTCGAGGGCCGGGGGCGACAGGAACGACGAGTAGGATGTCGTTGCGCGGAGGAGCACCTCGTCTGAGGGGAGGAAGCTGATTTCAAAATGGACAGACGGCTGAGTGGACAGATCGGAGTTGAGGGCTGTTTTGACGTCGTCGATGGTGAGGCCGAAGCGGGGGCTTGTGAGGAGGAATCCGTTGAAGGGGTCCTGTGCGGTCAACGGCGGAGAGGGAGCGCGAGATGCGGCGGCGCTGGCTGCGTCTGCCGCTTGGGCAGCTCGGATCTTGATACACTGGGAGAGTGTCTTGCTGGGGGCAGAGACGAACCGAGTGCCCTTGAAGACGACGACGTAGCGGTAGGGCTCAATGTCTTCGCTGCGGCTTTCAAGCCCGTAGTCTTCGGCCAGGACGTGCAGGAATTGGCGATACGTGGTGCTCATGGGCTTGTAACGGAGACGCACCTCGTTGGGGCTCTTAGCGAAGACGCGGAATTCGCGTTCTTGCGTCTCAGCCCACGACGTATTCTCTTTGAAGAGGCGGAGGGTGGTGTCTGAGTAGGGGATGTGATCGTTTTGATGGGAGGTAGGGTCAATGTTGAGAGCTGCGGCGAGTCGACGATTGCGCTCGAGGCGCAGACATTCATCGTCGCATTTGATTTCGATACGGCTTGGTGTGGCATTGGAGCTGCTGGCGAGACATTTGACTTCTTGGGTGCGAACGCCGCAGGGGCATGAGATGACAGCTTTGGCGGTGCAGGCGGATGACTCGTTGCAAGCTGTCATTATTAGTTTACTTTGTCTACAGGCGGTTGAAGCATTGCTTTGAGACGGTTCTTGACTTACCAGTTTGTCCGTGGCATGTGTTTTGGCATGGATGTTCACAGAACAATTTCGTTTTGCCACAAGCCTGCTCACAACGCTTGCCTGATAGATTGGCATCCTCACACTCCCCGGGTCGATGGCACAGTTTCTTGCAGCTATGCAGTCCGCACTTCAGCTTCTTCCCGCAAACCCTCCCGCAATGTGCCTCCTGGAGGTGGCACGGCTGGCTGTGAATCTTTTCCTTGCCACAAGCGCACCATTTCTCAACCAGGAACGGGCACTTGGGGCAGGATATGTCTCCAGCATGACAGTTGTGCTCGACGGACGGATGTCCACAGCTGGGCCGTCGGAGACAGTTGAAACGGCAGTCTGGAGGCCGGGTACCGCACGGCTGAGGGGGGTGAAGGACTGTCCGGCCGCAGTCGCAACTGATTTCGGTGAAGATGGCTTCTGGGCAGTTGGCACATGGGCCACGGTGGCAGATTTGCTGGCACTCGTGACTGCCGCACTTCAACTGTCTACCGCATGTCTTGATGCAAATGTGCTCTGCTTCGATCGATGTTACTTCACTGGGAAGCTTATGCTTTCGTCGAGCTGCTTGTCTCTCAGCAGCCTTCTTTTCGCCTGCACAGCAGTGCTCTCCGCACTTGTGACGACCGCAGCTCAAGTTGGCTTGGCAAATTCTCATACACATGGGGCTTTGAACATTGCCCTGATGGCAGACGCTCCGCGTGCGTGTCCGGCCACATATGCAAGCAACCTCTATAGTCTCGTTGCAGAATCCACAATCTCCGGTATGGCACTTGGAAGCGCACAAGTGCCCACACGGTAGTTTCTTATGGCAAGGCTCCTCGCAATGTGGAATAGGGTCCTCACACGAAACCCGAGCATTTTTGAGCAGCTCGCCGAGGGGTGTTTTGCCACACGGGCAGTGGGTGACAGATTCTGGCGAGTATGGGCAGTGTGCTGGCTGCTCTTCCTGCGGATGACACGACTCTGAGCATTTATGAATGCCGCAGTCGAAACTGCGCTCGCAGAGCCGATCGCATGTAAAAGTTCCATCAAACCAACTCTGGTCCGCAATGTGGTATGACATCTGTGGCTCTTCTCGTTCAAAACACGGCATTTGCTTCTCAACTCGGCCGCAATAACACTTGGCATCAACAGTCATGTCGCAGTCTCCACAGAGGCCGGAATGGCACGGCTTGGAGCAAAAATGCTCCCCACAAGGAAGCAAATCTCCGCAGGTTTCCTGACAGCTCCATCCGTTCTCGTAGTCGGTCTCTCTGCACAACTTGCGAGATTCGTTCTTTCCGCAGAAGCAGGATTGAGTTGGCCCCATTAAGCCACAGGGCGGGCAGGGCCCGGCATGACACTGAAGAGGGCACGGGTGTGGACATGTCGGTCGCGGTTTCGAGCACGTTTGACCACAAGAATGTGGAGGCAGAGATGAAGGTGCTGGATGGGGGTTGATATCCTTTCCGCACCAACAGTGATAGGACCCGGGGTCGTCAGATAACTTCGAGTTGCACCCTGGACATCTCCAAGTAAACACTTGCCGAGGCTCAGAGGGCTGTAAATCTGTCTGCTTTTTCTGGTTGTCGTACCATTTCCTGACGCATTTCAAATGAACAACAGTCCAGCAGAGGGTACATGACCAAACGTGTGAAGTCCGCACAACATCGTCCGTGCAAATGGCACATTCGTAGTTGAAGTTTCTTATGTCCTCATGGATCCTAGTTCCCAGGTCCTCTGCCGTAGATTTTGGAAGCCTCACTTGTGGCTTTGCAAAAGTCTTGGGCTTGGTAGGTTTACTGTGCAAGGTCAGGTCTCACTATATCATAACTATGTGAACGGTCGAGGGGGAACTGCATACCTCCTAGTTACTAAAGGCTTACCAGGGACGAACTCTGGTGCATCCGCGCTCAGCGAGGGAGCAGCAGAGACGGCACTATCACCAGCTTCGCCACTTACGCCGGTGAGGTGGCCACCAAATGATCTGTGAGCAAACGATCGCGGAGCGTCATGTCTTGCTGAGCCACGGCCAACTTGTCGTGGGCCACGAGGTCTTCGGTCTCTCCCTCTCTGGTTTGAGTTGGAACCATCTGGGATTGATCTGGCTGGTGCTTCCGAGGATGCCTGAATCTGCCTTTGTGTGGCTGTAGAGCCAGTTTGTGATTGAGAAGTCTCGCTTTGAGAGGGAGCAGATGCACCCCCCGAGCGAGAACCGTCTACCAGTTGACGGGTTTTACCACCGCGGCCTCTGCGGTGGCCATGATTTCTTCCCCGATTAGGACGCTGCGACTGGTTTTGAGCTTGAGAGCCCTCCGCCTCGGGCATAATCTGTGGTTGGGAAGAGGCGTTCTGGGGCAAAGCAGTTGAGGTGGCCAATGTGGAACTCTGAAGTGAAGCTCGTCGAACGTCTTGCTGTCGGAGAACGAGTTTTACTCGGAACGGCTTGGGATAGTGCAAGGCAAACGTACAAACACGTATATGTACAAGTCAAGTCAATAGGATGGCAAAGAGCCCAGGTGAAGAATGAGAAATAAAGAGGGAAGCGAGACAGGAGAAGAGCAAGTGGCGTTGACTTCTTTGATATTTCGCCCGTCGTCGCAAAATGCTGAAGCTTGAGTGGAGCCTCGAAGTCGATGCTGGACGTTCGATGTTGTTTCCGCAAATCTTAGTGGCTGAAGAAGTGTCTAGGAGAACAACTAGCCAGTGGCAAAGTCGCCTGTGTAGGCTGACAAAGACTCTGGCGACGTGCCAAAAGCAGTCAACTGGTAGAAAATGAGTCACCAACTAACGGGCAACAAGAGGGGCAAAGCTACCGCCCCAATCTCGAATTGACCAATCCCAGCGCGTTGAATCCGTGATGTCGCCTGTGCACTTGAAAAAGAGTCATAGTGACAAAGGAACCTTCCCAATTCTGCACTCTGACGTGCGACAAATTGAGTTTTGACTCGAAAATTGATCGTCAATTTTCTCCAGGCAACCCCAGGGAAAATTTCTCGCGAGTCAGCCAGATTCGAAATTGAACTGCGGGCGTAGTGTTATCCTTGTCGGAAATCGTGCTTCTGTACGGCAGACGAACCTGGTGATGCGCTATGCCTACCCTACGCTGCCACAATGACATGTCCAACATGTTCAGTGCTTGCTGGGGAATACATGAGGATCTGGATCTGGGAGGAAATCGCCTTTGATATTTTGTTATCCATATTTCACGGGAAGAAGGTGAGAAAGTCATTATGTGGACTGTGTAAATAAATTTAGACGTTGGGATATTCGCTCATGCTACTTATGGCTTTTGTATATGTGTCTCATGTGTCTTACGTTACAAACTATTATCTCTAGCTAGAACAAAAACTGTGTACTTTTCTCATTACAAAATGCCTATGAAGATATTTTAGTCTTAGATGGTGCAGTGCGCCGCCATGCACATTTACTTTGGGATCATGAAACCCCATGACCCCCCATCGCAAATGTTGAAATTATTCAAAATAGTCACGGCATGAAATCATACCTTTAGAGTATGATTGCGATGGATACCTGCCGTACACCCTCTTTCTCCCACTCTGCATATGAATTATCAATACACCATGCCCAACCGGGAATAAGGCCAGCATGATGTACAACGACAACCAGTCTGTGGTGTCACGGAGCTTCGTTATAATATTGGTCCAAGGTATCTTGTGATATGTCGTGTACCCTTCGACTCGTGCTTTAGATTGAATCATGTTCTTGCCCCCAGGGTTTCACTGGAAATGGTGTGCGGAGAAGCCACCACGGGAGGTTGTATTACTGGTTGAATCCTAGTTCTAAAGTTCTGGGTTTGTTAGACATCAACGACGAGTATGTGCCACTGCGATGTTTATGGACCATGCCACTCCAATTGCTTCATCCCGCTTATGTGCAGCGGTAGTCCACAATGGTCGAGTGTGTTCCATGCACCAAGCAACTCATCAATATTCAGTCAGCCGGTGTAGGGATGCATACCGAAATCACCAGTTTTGAACGGTCTTCTCCGTACATCAGGCCCTCTGGCATCGAGGATAAGTCGGGAATAAGGAACAGAGCACAGGCCGTCTTTCGTCAACATTGAAATGCAAAGCACATCGACAGGGTATCTTTCCCGTTCAGCTGTAACATATGAGCTTCGGGAACCACGGATGCACGAAAACTCGCCCATCGATACATGTGTACACTCGATGCGGAATACCATGCTACGACGGCTAGGTATCTCTTTCCCATGCCGTGGCAAAATTTTTCCATTGAGAGAACACCAATGTTGCCCGACAATAACGCGCTTGAAAACAAATCACTCCAGCACACAGAAAGGCGAATATGTTACTCAGGACTGATGTGATTCGACGCAACTTGCCGGGGGGTCATTGGATACGAGATGCAGGTCTGGGGCGCTATGCAGGCTATAGACGCTGCACTAAAAGCCAGCGGCTCGCGACCTCGCTTTGAATAAATTTTGCTGATTCCTCCTCACGTAGAGCCGGGGGTTTCCAGTCTTGGATTGGGACGTAAGGAGGCAAAGAGGCAAAGAGGCAGAGAGACTGCGTCTGTCTTCAAATTCCGCAACCCCTTTTCCATCCGGTCAGTGGTTAACGGGAAGGATGCTTGGATGCACCTGCTGTCCGGGTTTTGTAGCGGTACCATGTCGGGTCAATTGAACCGCCCAGGCACCTGGACCCCCTGGCGGCTGACACGACAGGGTGTCTGGTGCGCCAACGCCCGCCTTGAGTGGGCAACATTGAACATTGAACCGACCATTGCATGCCATAACAAGCAGAGGGACTGTCTCTGCTTCTGGCTGAGGCAGAGGCAGCGCCGACCTTTTCTTCTTCTTCTCTCGCTCTTCTTCTGCACGATAATATGGCAATGCAACTTCGCATGCAACCCAGCTTTTGCCGAGATGATGGCTATGTCGCCTTCCCGTTTATTGACCATATTTCGCTAACCGGGAACACGATGGACATTGCCTTTACGGAGTTCTCCGTACCCAGATCCTCAACCTGGGGGAGATGAGTCTCACGCCACTTGCAGCGAACGGGCTGAATGCTGAACCCGGTGCCTGGTGGACTAGTACTAGTAGAACGCATGTTTGCTTTCCGTCCCAGGCGAAAAGCCCATTTTGGCCAAAATTTGAGTTGGTCATGCTTAACGCCACTTCCTTCGGTGGAAAACCGACTACCTCTCTCCCTGACGAAGCCTATCTCGAATTAATCCTTAGCCGCTTTACAACGAGCCTGAAAAACGTCACCAAGCCACGGCCTTACAATCTACGAATCGAACACATGGGTGCATAGTACTCCATACTTGGTAGTACTGCATACTACATACATACCTACTGTACATACGTATCGCAACCACGGAAGTGGAGAGAGTGTGCTGGGTATCCTTGACTGACACTATCAAATATAGAAACACTCCACACATTTTTACGACTAGTACTACTAGGTTGTTTCTCGAGCTAAAAGCCGATGGAAGCGTTACACAAATCCGCATAGAGATGGGCTGCTGCGAGTAAACACCACACGCACGGAGTACATGCGCACTCTGAACTGCGACAACGACATTGTCTTGAGATAAGGACTCCGTAAATATTGCACGCTGACTACATCGTGGCCCGAGACACCCACTTTTCTCGGCCTCACCCGTCTTTGCCTTTTGCTGCAAGAACTGGGAGTAGGGACAGGGTTTCCCTCAGCTGGTTAAGTTTCCCCACTCCTTGACAGAATTGCCCTTCAATGCCTCATTTTGACCTTCTGCCAAAAAAACCGAGTCAGCAGGGTCCAATGATGCAACTTCTCGTGGAAGCCAGGCGTCCATCCTAGTTGCGAGAGAAACTCAAACGGCCACAACCACGGTAAAACACTGCGTACGGAATACAATCACTGAATTTATATGCAACTGCGTCTAGTATTGGTTCTTCCTTTAAGAGCGCCTACACACAAGTCGTAAAGTTCCGCGTCTGGCGAAGACGATTACCCCAGCGGGGAACATCCGTCAACAACAACTCAGCCTCCATCGCCTCTCACACCAAAAAAATATTGATGATTAAACAGTGGCTTCACCTCTTGGCAATACATGGTTACATTACACATCCCCGCAGCGGCTAGGCTTCTGGATCTCAGCATCGCAGGCTTCGACTGTCTGTAGATCTCCAAGGAGGAGAATGGGTCCGTCAGGATCACTAATGCCAAGCGACAACACATCATAACCCGATGTAATCCAAATATCGAGGCTACCTTCGCGTACGATGGGCAGAGGCGAATCACCATACCACAGGCGGCTTCCCAAAGGTTGCCCACCAGAGCATTAGGCGACGACTAATTGAGAACTTCAAATGACCTTCGTATTCCTTGGTTTAGCAACAGAGCGATTCTGAATAGCGCTTTTCAGCCCCACCATGGTCTGTCCAAGTTGTTCTCGATGAGATACCCGGCCCTGGCTCGACAATGAACCCACAACACATTGGGGAGTGTCATCTACTCTGTACATGTATGTTTTTGACGGCATCAATGTTTCCCTCTGCAAAGGGGTTAGCGATGTCAGCCTTGCCGCCTCCCACAGGCGCATGGACCCTCTCTGTCCTCACAGCACATCTCTGGGAGCTGTGGCTGAGGGTTCCCTTGCCTAAATGAGCTTGAAAATTGGTTCCTGGTGCATCCGACTCAGATGTCGGACCGTCGTGGCCTGTCACTATCGCATCATACCACGCATCCACACCCACTTGACCCATGTGCGTTTGTACATTCTCACCATGCACGTATCCAGACTATCCAGGCGCATGCCCAGCCCCGGCTCCCCACCTCTTTTGAACAGCCTGTTTCCGTTGACACGCCAAGAGAGTCCGTCCGACATCACAGCAATCGCGTGGTTCAGGTGAACATTGAAGGGGCCCAGGCCGCCGACATAGCCGGCCCCTGCACCAAGAGATGGGAGGTGCAGTCCGCTACGCGGTGTACTTTATATTCTTAATGAGGTCACTTCATCTCTTTTTGTCAAGTTGAGGTCCTTGTACACTCGTTGGCAGTGGTTCATTCTTTTTTCTTTCGTTGTTGGCTCTTGTGGTGTATAGTGTCTTGACTTCGCCGCTGAGCGAAAAGAGCCGTCATCATGAGGGCTTCGCCACTTACTCCTTTCTTGTCCATTGCTTTTCTATCTTTGCTGGCGCCGAGCTATGCATCAACTCTTGAGAGACGCGACCTCGTGCCACCAACCGACGCCGATCTTGGTAATGGCTGGGCGTACCAAGGCTGCTATGTGTAAGGAACTTTGCAGTGTATTCCCTTGTTCAGATATCTTGCGGACTGGGCACGAAGCTGATGGTCAAGTCAGGGATGTTGGTCGGACGATCAACTCGGCCGATACAACTGATGCGAAAATGACCAACGAGATGTGCACGCAATTCTGCTTTGGAAAAGGATTTCCATATGCTGGAACTGAGTACACGTCGGAGTGTTACTGCGGTAGCTCTCTAGCTACTGGCGGCGTGCAAGCGCCGGCCGCTGACTGCGGAATGACCTGCGGTGGCAACGCGACTCAGCCATGCGGAGGCCCTGGTAGATTGACGCTTTGGAAGACGAGCCAAGTCGCTGGGCCATCTGTCAATCCCGGAGTCAACGGTTGGGTATCAGACGGGTGTTACTCGTAAGTCTAGGAGGCTGATGTCTGTTTGCAATCGCGACTGTGACCGGGCTGTTGGTTGACTTGATGAACAGTGAAGGTACCACGGGACGCGCTTTGCTGCAAGGCGCTGGCTCAGTCCCAGGCGACCAGATGACAGTGGCTAAATGCACAGCAGCTTGTGCTGCAGCAGATGCAACAAATACTCTGGCAGGCGTTGAATATGGAGGCGAATGCTGTAAGTGACGCTGCATCACGGACCGTGGACTTGTGGGCTGGACCCGCAGCCTCGAAAGACTTGAAACAAGACTAAGCTAAGGCTCGTATTTTTTTCATCTTCATTTTAGACTGCGGCAAGAGGATTTCCAATGGAGCGCAGCCCGCGCCGGCCAGCAAGTGCAGCATGGTCTGCAATGGCAACAGCACCGAGTATTGCGGCGGCCCAGGTGCCCTGAACGTTTACAGCCTGGGCGGCACATTGCCCACGAGGTGAGTTGACACATGCATATGTCCAGAAGAGAGCTCGGACGGTTCAGGCACGGACGTTTATCAGAGCCACGAACAAAGAGGCTGATCAGACATGGCCCCAGCAGCACGTCGGGAGGTGCCGATCCAACCACAACGCCCACAGGAACCCCATCGGCGTGTCCAGTCCAGCCGGCCACCGTTGATATGTGGTTCTCCTTTGGCTGCTATACCGAGGCCACAAACGAGCGAGCCCTGAGCGACAAGGCCTATGCCGACGACGCCATGACCCTGGCCACCTGCGCCAAATACTGCGCAGGTTACACGTATTTCGGCGTCGAGTATTCGCGCGAATGCTACTGCGGGAACAAGTTGAATACGGGTTCCAAAAAGGCGCCTGCGGCTGACTGCAGCAATGTCTGCTCGGGCTCCAGCTGCGAGCTTTGTGGGGGCGGTCAACGTCTCTCCGTCTACACCCTCGGGGGTGGCGGTGTCGATCCCGGCACCTCGTCCTCAGTTTCTGATGTTTTGGCAACCTCGACGGGGGCACCTGCTGCCACGGGCCTGCCCACCGGCTGGTCTGCCTATGGCTGCTGGGTTGACGGCGTCAACGGTCGTATTCTTAACAAGCAACTCCCCGATGACCCCAACTTGACTCTCGAGTCGTGTGCAAAGGCCTGCAGCGACCAAGGCTTTACCATTGCCGGCGCCGAGTATTCACGACAGTGCTTCTGCGGCAACTCCATCGTCAACGGTGGCGTGAAAGCCAAGTCTGATACCGAGTGCAATACTGCTTGCGGCGGCAATTCCAACCAAGTTTGCGGCGGCGGCGGCAGAATGAGCATCCTGTCCATGGGCGAGCCCCAGGTCGTTGCACCTCCGGCCGCTATTCCTACAGTTGGCCAGTGGGAGTATCAAGGATGCTACCAGGACAATGTCAACCAGCAAAGGACCTTCTTCTGGCAGAACTTTATGAACACCGACATGACTCCCAAGAAGTGTCTTGACCTCTGCGGCTCCTTTGGCTACATGGCTGCCGGCCTCGAATACGGTAAAGAGTGCTATTGCGGTGACCCAGCTAACATTGCCGTTCAAGGTTCTCAAAAGGTTGATGACAAGCAGTGCAATATCCCGTGTGTTGGGAACGCGTCTGCTTACTGCGGTGGTGGCAGTCTGTTGACCACATACTTCTGGAAGGGAGACCCATTCTACTCGTGGAACTTCCCTGCTGCTGGTTCTCCCGATGCTGGTTCTTACGAGTTTCTCATTGGTGGCGTTTGTGTCCCTCTCATCACTTCCCAGGCCATCACGGGCAAGGTTACCTTCCTTGAGAAATGGGGAACTGGACCGCCAAACTCAACTGGTGCTTACGAACTGGATCTTTCCCAAATCGACAATTTCAAGGCTGCCTGGAGACAAATGCACGTCAAGACTGACATTTTCTGTGCTGGTGGCTTGACACTTCCTGACAAGGCTGGCCGACAGCTTAACGTTGGTGGCTGGTCTGGGGATTCAACGTATGGCGTTCGCCTGTACACTCCTGACGGCTCTCCTGGTGTGCCCGGGAAGAATGACTGGGAAGAAAATGCCGCTGTCCTCAAGCTGCAACAAGGCCGCTGGTATCCTACTGCCATGATCATGGCCAACGGCTCTATTCTTGTCATTGGTGGTGAAGTTGGCTCCAACAGTGCTCCTGTGCCGACACTTGAGATTCTCCCCTATACTGGCACCAAGCCTCTCTACATGGAATGGCTCGAGAGAACGGATCCCAATAACTTGTATCCCTACGCCTGCGTCCTGCCGTCGGGGGGTATCTTTGTCGCCTACTACAATGAAGCCAGAATTTTGGACGAGAACAACTTCAACACCGTCAAGACGCTTCCCAACATTCCCGGCGCCGTCAACGACCCCATGGGCGGCCGCACCTATCCTCTTGAAGGCACTGCGGTTCTTCTCCCTCAGCATGCCCCTTATTCCGATCCTCTCGGAATCCTCATCTGCGGCGGTTCTACTAATGGCGTTGCCAATGCTTTGGACAACTGTGTGAGCACCTACCCTGACTCTGCCAACCCCAAGTGGGAACTCGAGCGCATGCCCTCGCAGCGTGTCATGACGTGCATGGCCCCTCTCCCCGACGGCACATATATGATTATGAACGGCGCCCACCACGGTGTTGCTGGCTTCGGTTTGGCCAAGGATCCCAACCTGAACGCCTTGCTCTACGACCCCACCAAGCCCCTTGGTTCTCGTATTACCGTCATGGCCAACACCACTGTGGCCCGTCTCTACCACTCCGAGGCCATCACTTTGCTCGATGGCCGCGTCCTTGTCTCTGGCTCAGATCCTCAGGACGGCGTCAACCCGGAGGAGTATCGTGTTGAGACCTTTAGCCCCCCTTATCTGAAGAGAGGCAAGCCTCGTCCGACCTTTACTCTTGACAACAAGGACTGGTCCTATGGTCAGCAGGTCACATTCTCGCTGGGCTCTGCGGCTCAAAACGGCGATATTAAAGTGTCTCTGTTGGGATCCGTATCCAGCACTCACGGCAACTCTATGGGTGCTCGTACTCTCTTCCCTGCCGTCTCCTGCAGCGGTACCTCTTGCACGGTTACCTCTCCTCCCAGCAAGTACATTGCCCCTCCGGGCTGGTACCAGTTCTTCGTTTTGGACGGTGGTATTCCCGCTGTTGGTGTCTACGTCCGCATTGGTGGCGACCCCGCTGGTCTAGGCAACTGGCCCAAGGGCACTGGATTCAACCCTCCCGGTGTTTAGAGACGTTTCTCGTGGCGCCAAGCCAAACAACTGTTACGACTTGCATGACTTATAGGGCGGCGGACAATTGAGAGTTATCAAACAAAGAAGATTATGCGAAAAGACAAACTTATACATAAATACAGGGCCCTTTAACGCATTGGGACCCCTACCACATAAACTTTGAAGAAGGAAGACAAGATTGTTGATGGTGCACGGGAAAGTTTCCGCTTTCCCTTCTTCACTAGGTTGGCGGGATGAAATTCGTTTCTTATATATAATACATAATTTCCTTTCACTCTTTCGTCTTATATGGTGTTATCCGCGTCTCGTTTCGGTCTCCATCGAGCATGCCGGGATGGTTTAATATCTGGCAGAGTTCTGTGTATTGGGACGCTGTATTCTTGAGTGCCGTCTCCCACATGCATGTTCGTAGCCACTTTCGAAGGAGCAAGGAACTTTGTTTCCTACACAATCGACAAGGAGGCGGCTGGACGGGCTGAGCAGACGCTGGGACAACCACGGTCGAAGGATGCGATTGCTACCGATTGTGTATATTTTCTATTTGTTTTCCTGCACCGCGGCACCCGAAACAACAGAAGGACATACCAGTACTACTCCATATATTCAAAAGAATCCACAGCCTCGGACGGCATTACGCAGCTGGACCACATGGTCATTTCCCCTGATGGTAATTGTGGCACTGGCGCTTTGAACGGGAGCTAGCTCTGCGCTCGGCCCAGAATGACTGCTTTGACAGGTGCTTGGCGTGTCGTTGATTGGGGGCGCGAGTTTCACGATGAGGCCCAGGAATTGGAGGTGTGAGCACGCGTTTAACGGGGCTAGCTAGTATAGTAGTGATTGTATTTCTTGAGGTTTATTTATTTATTAATTATTCTTTTCAGAGTCGTACGTCTCATTCGTTTCTGTTGCTGGCAAGTTACTATGAGGCGATACTATCTGCTTGTCTGGCAAGTAAGCTTGCGTACTGCGTCTTGGCGTGACGCAGGAACAAGGCTCTTGGGAATAATGGGGGCTTGTTCTCGTCTAAACGATATTGTACGTTCTTTATTAAAACAGTGTCTGTCTATTGGGAGACATGAATCATGATCGCTGCACCATCTTGGCCGTGGATGGAGAAGCGCAAGCTGCCATTCATCCTCGACACTTTGTGCATACGGAGCTGTTCTCCGGGATTGGGGGATAAATAAGCCACATGTAGCTCATCTAAAGCCAAACATCTAATCAAGTTACCATAAACGAAGGGATTAGAAAGAATCCTTGATGGACACCTGCGATCGTCTCGACTCTCGAGGCACGACCCGCTCCCCACGCTGTCAAGTTTGTGTAAGTCGCCGCTATAAACACCAATAATCTCTCTGCTTTCCAAGGTGAAAAGAATATTTAATAAAATGAATAAGTGGTAATTTGAAGCCGCAGAGCCCATAGAAGAAACACTCTACTAAACAACTCAATTTCAATCAGGCACTGCCCAAAAAAAAATAAAAATTCATTCTTCCCAGCAGGGTGCCACCTCCCCGGCTATAACACGGATACGCCACCACGTCCGATAAAGGAGCCAACGTTGAGGCCACGTGACCGCCCTTCCCGCGCCGCCAAAATTCGGGCGACCCATCCGTCCCATCGATCCTCAACACCATACGGACACTACGGACCTCGACGAGATATCCGCCCTCCCCGTCTCCCAGTTCCCGCAGTTGCAGTCCGGCATTCCTCGCCACAATGGCAGCTCTCATCAAGGCGGCCAACGCAAAGATCAGGTCCAACCCCGTGTTGGACTACGTCTGCTCAACACGTACGTTGTTTCCCTGCACAACCCCCCCTTGGCCTCTCTCACCTACGTGCCCGTGGAACAATGTACAAAGCCAATGCGTGAATCTACGAATCGAGCGTAATGCAGATCCTCGAGCTTCCTAGAGCCACCGGGCGGCGGTTTCCTTTCCCCCTAGAGAGAAAATAGCAAAAGAGCTATTTCGAAGCCTTTATCCCCCCGAACATCGGAGCCCCGGAGACGCAATTTCACTCTTGAACATAACTGACAAGAAACGAAAATACACAGACTTCTGGGGTCCCGTGTCAAACTTTGGCATTCCCGTCGCCGCAGTGCTGGACACGCAAAAGAGTCCCGACCTGTACGTTGAACCAGCTGCCTCTCTCTCTTTTTCTTCTCCTTTCCACCCGCGGCGACCAAAAAAAAAAACCAAAGAAAACTGACTCTTGCAGAATCTCGGGCCAAATGACCGGCGCGCTATGCATCTACTCGGCCACGTTCATGCGGTACTCGCTCGCCGTCACGCCCAAGAACTACCTCCTCTTCGCGTGCCACTTCGTCAACGAGTGCGCCCAGCTGACCCAGGGCTACCGATACCTGTCATACCACCACTGGGGCGGCAAGGAGAAGACGCATCTGGAAAAGGGCATCGAGGCGGCCAAGAATAAGGTCGAGGGCGTGGAGGACAAGGTGAAGAGCGCAGTGGGCAAATAAACACCTGTGCTCATATACAACACATTTGTTCTTTTTTTTGGGTTTCCTCTTTTTTTCTTCTGCAGAATAGACTTGGCTGGGGAGAGAGCGAGGACTTGCCACGTGGGGGACTGAGTGTAGAGGTTGTTGAATGGGCAGACGGAGGAGCAGTGATTCAGAGACGGGATGCGTGGTTCGCCGGGGCTGAATTTCTCGGAGACCGGATCGATATCCGGTGGTAAAATGGCATCGTGTCTGCAGCCATGTGTACATTTGTACAAAAGTCACACAAACCAACACCTTTTGAAACGAGTCAACAGGTCTAGACCTTGTTCTAGACGGGGTGATCTATCTAGCTCGGGCTGCGCCATGGAAATAGAAATCCTCGACCGGAAACAAGGGGTACGAGTATGTACGTAGAACGAATGCGCACGGGTTCATCATGTGATGTTGAAAGTGTTCTCTCCGGGTGCTAAAATGGAGCTAGGCGCCCCCCGTTTTTGGTTCGCAATACTAGCAACAAGGAGTGGTGGTGCTGCGGTGTACGCCATTTTACCCAACTGATTCGTTGATCGACGGGTACAACATGGGCTCTGCTCGCTTGGTACTCGAGAGACTAACTAGTACGTAAGTAAGTTAAAAACTGGCCGCATCTTGCCCTTTGTCCTTCGCGGCATAAGGGGTATGTGGTTCCCGTGGCTATCCTCGGGTAGCCGTGGTTGACGCTGTGTACAGGCGCAGTTATGGACCAATGAACGCGCGGTTAAAGAAAGCGAGTTGGGGACAAGACTGCGACAGGATTGCATCATTATGGATTCTTGCTCTTCTGGAAACTACACGGGCAAAGAGAGATACAAGGGCGGGTAGGGTGAAAATAAACTAGTGGGTGAAGACGGGAAAAATTGGAAGAGAGACAACTGCGAGTTTCCGAGGTTGTAGCTTGGATGGGACCAGACGAGATAGAGAGATACAGATAGAGATTGGGGTCCACGGTCTCCGGGCCTTGAATCTGGGGTAACACAGCCGAGGTCAGAAAGCTCCAGCTCAAAACTACCCGTTTGTACAGCAAAAAAAAAAAGAACCGGAACTAGATTAAACTTTTTTTTGGCGCTGGCTTGTCGTTGAACATCAGTGTGCTTAAGAGCCCTGATTACCATCGTTCGAAATCAGAGTTTCTCCCAGAATAATGATCACGGGAACACTTGGCTAGCCAATTGAAAGATTATCTGGGCACGTTAAAATACGCCATTGGAAGAATCTTCACATCACCAGGCACGACAGGATCTCGTCAGCCAGCAAGGTTGATGCGTTTGAGGCTTGCTTGTTAATGGAGACACGCCCCTCTAGTCTGACCCAGAAGACGGCTCTTCCCCTAACTCAGCCCACGGGAACAGGCATCCAGAAAGCGATGGACCGGCTTCGAGACTGGTGTTTATACAACGTTGGCAAAGTACCTATGCATCGGGTTTCGATAGGATCCATCCGTAAGGGCTAGCCAGCGTCAAGATTGAAACGGCAGACGGGGAAAAAAGGACGGCTCCCCCCGCAGAACTAATTCGGGCGCACGTGTAGGTAGCGAAAATAGACAGGGACGAAACGAGAACTGTGGCAGAGACTTGTCGCATCACAGAGTCGAGAGGACCCGAAAACAAGTTGGATTCAAGTGCCAGACACGTCCAAAAGCGGCACTCGACGGCGACTTGGGCGGTTGTCGTCGCGCATCTCGGCCGTGGCCTGTGACCTGGTCCTCGGCAAAACCAGCAGAGACATCGGCCACGCCCGGCGGGGATGCCCATGGAGAAGTCTAGCTAGCTTTTGGTTCACAAGGCAGCCGGGTTCCTGAGGGGAGGTAGCCGCGGGTATTCGGCATGATGCTGGAAGTGTGACAAAAACACACGCAAGAAGCAAGCTTGAGGATGAAAGATATGGGTTCAAGATACGTAGGAGTGGAAGTGCAAAATGCCATGTAGGAAATAGGAAAGTGCGAAGCATGCAAAACCCCCGAGAACAACGCCGGATAATTTTGGCAGGCGCGCCCGCTTTCCCCTCGCCTGGAGCTCTCAGGAGCTTAGAGAGGCAGGGAACCTTGGCAGCAGTGAGACTTGACATGGACATATGTACTCCGTACTCTGGTACTAAAGCACAGTAACGCTTTATCTATCCTACTTGCAAGACAAAGGGCGGCGCGGAAGCACCTTGGCGCAAGCCTGCAAGCGCCGCATAAAAGAATTGACAAACTAGTATTTCAATACTTCGCTGCTATCTTGGGGTTCGGAGTTGACTGGCTCACCGATCTCGGTCTGAGCGCAAGACCCAAGGTAAAGCAAGCAACGTTTTGCCATTAGACAGTCGCAAACTGTAACAGAAGCTTGTTATCCCGCGGTTGTGATTGGCCAATGCCTCTTGTCACTGCAGAAAACTGGGCCCCTCCTTCGCGCAAATCCAATGCCGTGACAAGACCGAACGGCGATGCCACTGGCCAAGACTTTTGATTTGTTTCTCACCACCAGCTTGTTGCTGTAGGCTCGTCTTTAAGGATATTTTTTACATTGCATGATTTGTCTCAACCCGGTGAGACGTAACATGGCTTCTTCTGCGGGGACAAGGGCCGTGGGCAGTGTTGGCGTTTTGGTCGATGCCACGGCATGAGACCTAGAGAGCTAGACAGACATGAAGCAAGAGGCGGCGCGGCTAAACACAGAAAAAAGGGCTCTGATGAGACTGAACAGGAGTGGTGACTCCCCCGCTAGTTAAGGAACATCAACCGCCTCTCAACATCATTACCACCGCGTTTCCTGGGTCCGCGTTCCTTTGATGCCGGCAATTTGCCCTCAACGCACTACGTTGGTGGCTTGACAGTTAGCGTGGAGCGCGGTTTTCTCCCAGCATATCCAGCGTCCACGCCTCGCAGAGAGTGCCATCCTTGTCAGTGACACTGGTCGCCGCGGTCCACTGGAACAAGGAATCATGGTACTTGCTGATAGCATGTCTATTGGCATCGGAGCAGTGTGGTAGGAATACCTGCATACATAGTCGGTAGCTCGGACATGAGTAAGTGCCATCGAAATAAAACAAGATACATACATCGATGTGTCAAATGGCACGGCCCCGTCCAATCCTGGATACTCTCGGCGGCGAGGTGGATGTGTAGAATGCTGGGATGTGGATGTTGTGGATGTCGTTGTGGATTTGGATTGACAGTCAACATGTCCATGGCGGACGAACTTGGACAGGATGGTCAAGCAGCCGCCATGATCAAGTGATTGTCAGGCGTCGCCGGAAGGAGAGCAGAAATCCCCTCAATGGGCCATGGGCAATGGGCAATGCGTTTATCTGCCCCAAGGTCCCGCCATCAGAAGCTCGTGGGTTTCTGTCTTTCTTCGCCTCTCGTTTTTCTGCTCCTCGCCCAACTCCAACCACCATCGAGACCTAGGACGCCTCTTGCTTGTCCTTGTGCACCCAGTGTAGCGAGACCCAACGCCAAGCTAGACGGACGGTCAGTGAAACGAGCACAAGAACGAGCAACCCCGAGCCTCGCCAGCAAGCAGCGTTGTTGCTTGTGCTCAGACACGTACCACGGCCGACAATTGATTCACAAGTAAAAAGACGTCAATCCAACTGCGACATCACCTTGGTCTTTTCGGCCTTGCTGACCCCACCCCCCACCAAGACAGGCAGAGACAGGCAGAGACAAAGAACTTGACCCCTCACCCCTCCTCGCCCCGGCTTGCTCAGGTCCATTCTACTCCAGCCAGTCGACGAAGCACGATACTTGTTGAGCCGATCAGACACCAGACCGGCCTCCCGGCTCAGTAGCTTTAAAAACCACCCGGAGCTCCCTCGACCCAAGCTCTGCTTTTCTGCCTCATCTAGCCTTTCCTTCTGCCTTTACTTTTTTGTTGCTGCCTTTTTGCTGCACAACTCCTTGCCCATCATGGCAGTTCCGCAGCAGCCTCTCACCTTTAACGATGTCTTCGAGGATGAGGATGTTGACGAGCCCAAGGCCGCCAACTCGGTTCACCACATCCGAGCCAACTCGAGCATCATGCAGCTAAAGAAGATTTTGGGTATGTCCCGAGTTTGTGAGCGTTCGTCGAGCTGGACTGGCTGCTTGTGCCTCGGTCGCAGACTGGGGAGACAAGGGCCGACTGCGCGCGTAGCTCAATTGCCCGAATTGGAACAATCTAGGAGCTCAAGCTGACCATTTTTATTTTTGACCAACAGTTGCCAACCGTGGTGAAATCCGTAAGTGATCCGTCTCCGTCTCCATGCATCGTGTTGCGCCAAATCGCTGCGTCTTCAGCCAGTACTAACATGTGCCAGCCATCCGGGTATGGCCTGACCCCACCAGTTCAAAGACGAGACACAATGACGATGTGCTAACCAAGCTGTTGTGCCGCATTGCAGATTTTTAGAACCGTAAGTTTGGCAGTCCCTTGCGGCCCGTATACCACTCCAATTGATCGCATACTGACGCTGAGGGGTTTTTGGGGGTTCACAGGCCCACGAGCTTTCACTGCACACCATCGCCGTCTTCAGGTAACAACTCCAGCGCAGGCGTCTCGCCCGCTTTGAGCGGTCCGCTTGGGAGCTTCGACTGACGTTCCAACCCCGACAGTTATGAGGACCGTCTTTCCATGCACAGGCAGAGTAGGGACATCACTTCTCCGACCGTCGTTTTTAGTCTGGCGACTTTCCCCCTCCATCTTCTTTACTGACAGTGACTGCAGAGGCCGACGAGGCCTACGTTATCGGAAAGCGTGGCCAGTATACCCCTGTCGGAGCCTATCTGGCCGGAGACGAGATTATCAAGATCGCTGTTGAGCACGGTGCTCAATTGATCCACCCTGGTCAGTTTTAACTCGGCAGCCGCCGCATAAGCTCATCCCTTCTAATCCGATCTAGGGTACGGTTTCTTGTCAGAAAATGCTGAATTTGCCCGAAACGTCGAGAAGGCTGGCCTCATTGTAAGACCCATAACCTCTTTGCCCCGGTGTTACACTGCGTCTTGACCCCCCCTGGTCCCTTCGGAGCTGATTGGTATCTCTCTTTGCAACGATAATAGTTTGTCGGCCCCCAACCCGATGTCATTGATGCGCTTGGCGACAAGGTCTCGGCCCGCAAGCTCGCCATCGCCGCTGATGTCCCTGTTGTTCCTGGCACCGAAGGTGCTGTTGCCAAGTACGAGGAGGTCAAGGCCTTCACTGACACCTATGGCTTCCCCATCATCATCAAGGCTGCCTATGGTGGCGGTGGTCGGGGTATGCGAGTCGTCCGCGACGCCGAGTCCCTAAAGGAGAGCTTCGAGCGTGCCACTTCCGAGGCCAAGTCCGCCTTTGGAAACGGAACCGTCTTTGTCGAGCGATTCCTCGACAAGCCCAAGCACATTGAGGTCCAGCTGCTTGGTGATAACCATGGCAACATTGTTCACTTGTACGAGCGTGACTGCTCTGTCCAGCGAAGACACCAAAAGGTCGTCGAGATTGCCCCTGCCAAGGACCTTCCCGCTGAGACCCGTGATGCCATCCTGGCCGATGCTGTCAAGCTGGCCAAGTCTGTCAACTACCGCAATGCAGGCACTGCGGAGTTCTTGGTCGACCAGCAGAACCGATACTACTTTATTGAGATCAACCCCCGTATCCAGGTCGAGCACACCATCACTGAAGAAATTACTGGCATCGATATCGTCGCCGCCCAGATCCAGATTGCCGCTGGTGCTACCCTTTCCCAGCTCGGACTGACCCAAGACCGCATCTCTACCCGTGGTTTTGCCATTCAGTGCCGTATCACCACCGAAGACCCCGCTGAACAGTTCCGCCCGGATACTGGCAAGATCGAGGTCTACCGATCTGCCGGTGGTAATGGTGTTCGTCTTGACGGTGGCAACGGATTTGCTGGTGCCGTCATTACTCCTTACTACGACTCCATGTTGGTCAAGTGCACATGCCACGGCTCAACATACGAAATCGCCCGCAGAAAAGTCCTCCGTGCCTTGATAGAGTTCCGTGTCCGTGGTGTCAAGACCAACATCCCCTTCCTGGCCTCCCTACTTACCCACCCCGTCTTCATTGACGGCAACTGCTGGACTACCTTTATTGATGATACCCCCGAGCTGTTTGATCTCGTTGGAAGCCAGAACCGTGCCCAGAAGCTGTTGGCCTATCTTGGCGACGTGGCCGTCAACGGCAGCTCCATCAAGGGACAAATTGGCGAGCCTAAGCTCAAGACCGAGATCATTCTCCCTGAGCTCATCGCATCCGATGGCCAGAAGATTGATGTCAGCCAGCCCTGCCAGAAGGGATGGAGGAACATTCTTGTTGAGCAGGGCCCCAAGGCCTTTGCCAAGGCTGTTCGAGAATACAAGGGCTGCCTGCTCATGGACACCACCTGGAGAGATGCCCACCAGTCTCTGCTTGCCACTCGTGTCCGAACCGTGGACCTGTTGAACATTGCCAAGGAGACCAGTCATGCTATGTCTAACCTCTACAGTTTGGAATGCTGGGGTGGTGCTACCTTTGATGTTGCCATGCGATTCCTCTACGAGGACCCATGGGACCGTCTCCGCAAGATGCGAAAGCTTGTTCCTAATATCCCGTTCCAGATGCTTCTGCGTGGTGCCAATGGTGTTGCCTACTCCTCTCTGCCAGACAATGCTATTGACCATTTTGTCGAGCAGGCCAAGAAGAACGGTGTCGATATCTTCCGTGTCTTTGATGCTCTGAACGATATTGACCAGCTTGAAGTTGGTATCAAAGCCGTACAAAAGGCCGGTGGTGTTGCCGAAGGAACAGTGTGTATTTCGGGAGATATGCTGGTAAGTCCCTTGTATTTTATGGTTCCCAAGTTTCTATTAACCCCCTGGACCCTTTTCCCGCACTCTTTTCATTTACGCAGCACTGCGACAGGACGCGACATGTATTGACAGGCACTCTCTCATTAGAACCCCAAAAAGAAGTATAACCTGGAGTACTACCTGGATTTGGTTGACAAGCTGGTCAAGCTTGACATTGATGTTCTGGGCATCAAGGATATGGCTGGTGTTCTCAAGCCTCACGCCGCCACTCTTCTGATCGGATCTATCCGCAAGAAGTATCCTGATCTCCCCATCCACGTCCACACCCACGACTCTGCTGGTACTGGTGTCGCTTCCATGGTTGCTTGCGCCAAGGCCGGTGCCGATGCCGTTGACGCCGCCACTGACAGCTTGTCTGGCATGACCTCTCAGCCTAGCATCAACGCCATCCTGGCCTCTCTCGAAGGCACTGGCTTGGAGCCTGGTCTGGACGCCCGCCAGGTTCGCGCCCTCGACACATACTGGTCGCAGCTTCGTCTACTCTACTCTCCCTTTGAGGCTCACCTTGCAGGTCCCGATCCCGAGGTCTACGAGCACGAGATTCCTGGTGGTCAGCTCACCAACATGATGTTCCAGGCCTCACAGCTTGGTCTGGGCTCCCAGTGGCTCGAGACCAAGAAGGCCTACGAACACGCTAACGACCTTCTTGGCGATATTGTCAAGGTCACCCCAACCTCCAAGGTTGTGGGTGATCTTGCCCAGTTCATGGTTTCCAACAAGCTGTCCGCTGAGGACGTCAAGGCCCGCGCCTCGGAACTCGATTTCCCTGGCTCCGTTTTGGAATTCCTGGAGGGCCTGATGGGCCAGCCATACGGAGGGTTCCCGGAGCCCCTTCGCTCTGATGCTCTGCGTGGCCGCCGCAAGCTCGACAAGCGTCCTGGCTTGTTCCTCGAACCCGTCGACTTCGCCAAGGTCAAGAAAGACCTCGCCAAGAAGTATGGTGCTCCCGTCACTGAATGTGATATCGCATCCTACGTCATGTACCCCAAGGTCTTTGAGGATTACAAGAAGTTCCAACTGCAGTATGGCGACTTGTCTGTCCTGCCAACCCGGTACTTCCTCACCAAGCCCGAGATTGGCGAAGAGTTCAACGTCGAGCTCGAGAAGGGCAAGGTCCTCATCCTCAAGCTTCTCGCTGTTGGCCCTCTCAGCGAGAATACCGGCCAGCGTGAAGTCTTCTTCGAGATGAATGGCGAGGTTCGACAGGTCGCAGTCCTTGACAACAAGGCTGCCGTGGAGAACATTAGCCGACCCAAGGCCGATGCAAGCGACTCCAGCCAAGTCGGTGCCCCCATGTCTGGCGTTCTTGTTGAGCTCCGCGTACACGAGGGCTCCGATGTCAAGAAGGGCGACCCGTTGGCTGTCCTGTCAGCCATGAAGATGGTGAGTCAATACCCTCCTTGTCATATGCGTTAAAAAATGTCAAGTAGTTTGGAACTTTTGCTAACCCGACGCTAGGAAATGGTCATCTCAGCTCCCCACAGCGGCAAGGTCGCAAGCCTCCAGGTCAAGGAGGGCGACTCAGTCGACGGTTCGGACCTAGTGTGCAGAATCACAAAAGCCTAGACTCGCCCTTGTTTGAGGCTAGAAAAATAAAAGAGGTAGGAAAAATTTGTGGATTGTACGGTTGGATGGTTTTGGCAGTCTGAAGTTGCACATTCAGGAACGAACGAGCGACGCCACAGGTACGGAAAACAAAACACACTGCACGGCATGAACAGTGCGAGGTTGTCGGAGTTAATTTCCCCCTACTTGTTGCCCTTTTCTTAGGTTACGTCTGGTAGATTTTTTGCTTGTATGGCTATGAATATGAATATGATTATGGATAGAGCTCAGTTGCCATGTGACAGACCGTCAAGGGCATTCATTCACCACGTATGACTGTGGCTTCGTACCCCTCGGCAGCAGCATCTTCGGTGTGACTTCCGCGGTGTGTGAAATTGTGGCTGGTATATTGCGGTATCAGGAAAGCTGTACGCAACGATGCGCCAACGTTGTCTCGGCGGCCAATTGCTATTTGTTTTGCACAGAGCGTCTTCAAGCGCCGACTGTGATTAATCTGTATGCTGGACCACCGCTATTGCCGTCGCCTGTCGATGCTACCATGGCGGTGGAAGCTCGATCAGCACCCCAGGCTTGCTGTCGGACCTGTATCAGTCGTCGTGGCTAGTTAAGTGAAATGCATACGCAGCGAAGGTCTCAAAATAAATGCTACGGAGTACTCCGTACAGGCGTCGTTTTTTCCATCCCCAGCCACAAGAAGTCGCTTGCTCTACTCGGTACTCCATGAACCAATGAACCAATAGAAGAACGACGCCATGCTGCCTCCATGATCCGCCTCGGCTGTGTATCCGGCGGGCCAGCCCCAGAATCCGGGGGAGACGTGGAGATTGAGGAGGGGGCGGCGCATGAAACGACCTGCCCAGGTGCTTGTCACAATTCTTGGGGGACATGGAGACATTTACACGGCCGCGTTGCGCTGGCGCATCATGCCGGCCGCACATGCTTCTGCGGGAGGCGATGGGAGGCAACGCAGAGGGTTGCGGCTGAGCATGTCCATGTTCTACATAGTGGACGAGGCAGTAAATTTGAGGCTGGACAACTGGCCCTGTGGCCCGAGCATGCAGGTTCTAGATTCTACGCAGGCAAATAAACGCAGGTAGACGTGGCGTGACGGGCGTGACGATTTTCAGACAAAGGACTTTGATGCTGGATATCGCGTGGCGCGTAGGTTCCCGCTGAGCTGGATGGAACAGATGATGGCGAACAGACATGAAATCAAGCAGCTTGACACCAGCCAGAGCAGCGCATTGTATAATTTCATGGCCTGCGAGGCCTGAGCCCAAGTTTGAAGTGGTTTAACCACTTGGCAACTTGGCGCTCCGGCTCAGCCGAGGAGGTGAGACAGCGTCAAGGCAGCCATATGCAGTCTAATCTGATAACCATCTCAAATGCAACATTTGTCAATCCAAACACTCATGGCTGCGTGCCTCGATCAATCGGAGGGCAATCGGACAGTGGGCGTGATTCGAGAAGAGGACAGCCATCACGAATGGGCTTGAGGGGTCACGTCACATCACGTCAGGATCGTCACACGCACACTTGGCAGCTGTCTGCCTGCATGCTACGTCGATGAAAATGCTTGTTTGTACTTGTACTCCGTACAGAGTAATTTATTAGTCCATGCATGCATGCATTCGGCGTCGGGTGGATGGGGGCGGTTGTCTCGTGTGGCGGGGGAGACGGAATCGTTTGGCGCGTTTCCCATTGGACTGATGAGACGAGCTCTGCCATTTGCCATGATTTATGTACATAATCCTCGTTGGCCATCCAAAACCAGACAAGGCTGGAAAGGAGAGAAGTCGGAGTTGCACCCAGGGCGGAAACCGTCTCCCTTGGCCTCGTCTAGCAGCTTCTGCCGCGTCTCCCTATCGAGTACGAAGTATCTATAGCCTAGTGTTGCGCAAGAGATTTGCCCTGCCATTGCCATCGCGGACACCCTGTCGTCTCCTCATGTCTGTTCCAGAAGCAGGCCAAGGCCGAACCCTGAAGCGCTCATGACCCACTCTAGTCGAAAAGAGTGTGGGGGGAGAAGAATTTAAAAGGGCCAAGTGGGAATGAGATGAATTGATGCCTGGCGACCTAGGACCTCAGGTGCTGGGTGCTCCGCAAAGGCCGGGGCTGCTGCAATGACATGTCCCAGCATCCAGATCTGACCATGCTAGTAGCGCGAGTGCCATGCGATGCCATGCAGTACGCAGTCATGCTGGCATTGTATAGTATCGCGTCACTGATTGCATGGACTTTGCGCCAGAGTACGGAGTAGTGTCAAGTTGCAAGAGTCGGTCAACTGGTAGTTTCTGGTAGCAAATGCCAGACTTGATCTGGCACAATTGGTCGTGCTAGGCCATAGCACTAAATACATACTACTTACTTACTTAAGTAAGTAGTAAGTGGATGGACAGTCCCGTTAGACTTTGATGGAGAAGATCCAAGTCTGCTGGTCAGCTGCTGGCAGGGCTATTCGAGCACAGGTTCTTGGGTACTTGCTTGCGTACTACATGCGTACTGGCTTGAAATGTCAATCAACATCCACGCACTCACACCTGCCCCTGCTATGTGCCCCAGTAAGCCGGTGTCCCGTAAGCTCAAAGTTGCAAGCTGCACCCGGCCCTCCCCCGCTTCCGGCCCTAGTGCAGTGCACCGGTGCATCGCTCATGTACTCCGTACTAGTCATGAGCCTTCTCGCCTCCCCCTCCAAGTCCAGATGTCCTTAACATCAAAGCGCCCCAAGCCGAGTACAACTGTACATCCCGTCTGGACTGGACCAGACTCTGCAAAAAGGAGACGGCCTGCAGCCACCAAACCCCAAGCAGGACTCACCACACAACACCACACAACACACAAGTCCACCGAGTACGGTCGCTGCTCGCAAATTTTCGTCTCTTCATTTTTTTTAGCAGGAGCCTCGTCCAGATATCTATCGTCACACTCTCCGTCAATCCATCCAGAAAAAGACTTGCCGCCGTGTGCACAATCAGCATTTCCACCGCAGGGCACACGACCACCATTCCACCCTTACGCTGCTCCGTTCTGTCCTGTCCTCGCATCCGAGGAGGCCTCTGCCACGACGAGCCTTGTCGACATCTCTGACCTGTGCGTGGCCTTGACGCCTATTCCCGGCATCGAGCCTCCCCTTAATACTTTACACGCCTGGGGATTCTTCGTCGTCGCGCTACTGCCATGGAGAGTCTCCAGCTGTCTCAGGTGCTCGCTGACTTGAGCAATCTTGGAGCTGCGGTAGGTGTTTGCCACCTGGGTACATTCAACGCACCTTGTCTAAAATGTCGTCGCTGTAGGAACCCGAGGCTGCCGCCGCCATCGTCAACGCCAATGTCCCCATTGTCAAGGCAGAACAATTAGCCGAACCGAAGACTTCTGCACCGAGCCCTCAACCGCCGCGCCCGACCAACATGAAGCGATCGTGGTCATCCGAGGCTGGTGTCCCCCCCAAGTTTGACAAGCTAGGTCGACGAATCCTGATTAATTCAGGGTCCCGATCTGGCTCTGCCGCAAACTCATCTCCCGGAACGCCTCGACTGAGCGAGTCTATTGTATGAAGGCCTATGCGCTCCCTGCCCTGCCCCCATTTTAAGCAGCACGCGAAGGAGTTTCAGTTCTGATGACAAACGTCTAGGTTGACGACGACTTGGAAAGAGCATCTACCCTCATGGCTCTTTACGACATCCGCGCCAAGATAAAGCAGCAGGACAACAGCAGCCTCATGAGAGCCCGCGAGAAGATCAACGCCCTGGCCGCCAAGCAACAGGCTGCTGACCGTAGTATGAAGGCCTCCGACGAGCTCCGGCGCCATCGATATTCTTTTCCCAAGCCCGGTCTGTAAATCGTGGGCCCACTGTTTTGAATTTTTGGATTGTTTTCACATAGATGAACTTTGGGGATTATCTTGCAAGGCGTTTCAGGGGACTTGTACTCGGACAACTAATTTCATCAAGTCCAATGTCGTCTTTGGTTTTCATTGACTAAACATTGCCTCTGCTGCTGTTTTCATGACAGGCATCTTCTTTAAACAAAAGTACTATTGACAGATAATTCTTTTTGGCAACGACCTACGACCTAAGCAAAGTTATGACGATACCATTGTGGCCGCGGGCGAGACAGACAGGCACATGGTGCTGGATGAGATGGGAGTACAATGGCGGCAGAGGCTCATATTTGTATTGTATCCCGATACTGAGAATATCGAGTTCGGGCTCGTTCTTCTGCGTTATGGGCATTGGGAACTGGACTTGTTCTGCTGGAGCAGAAGCCGATTTGTTATTTCCTTTGGATGGGTTTTACGCCTCCTGACTGTGCGACTACTCTGTCCTCCTCGGCAACGAGTTGGAAACGGCATGGATAATGAGAAGGGGAAAGGGGACGGGATGAGTTGATGCATCTTCTCGAGCCTGAGATAGTCCTACAAGGCAAGCTCTAGGGCAGTCGCTTCCGACTGTTGACTTCAGGACGCCAGCGTCGCATTCTCAGCGGTTTGCTTTTGCGGGAGGGCATTTTTGTACGATTATATACCCACGCCTACCTACCTATGTAGTAATGTTTGATTCCGAGAAACACTTCTGCAGTCAGACTACAGGTAATTAGTTGTCAGAGAGTCCAGGGAAATGTTGGTTTGTGGCCTACGCACTGCCTTTGCTTGCCGAGACTTCGTAGACATGAACCCTTGGGGCATAACAAGTGTATTTAAGGGAATTTTATCTTGGTCAGTCTCAGGCCAATGAAGACTGGGCGCGCATCTTGAGTGGTTTGGTTGTGTCGTGCGGGAACTTTGCTGAAGCTTTGCCTCTGCGATACATGCTTGCATGATAGTCCCATGCACGGTATCAATGAGAAGCCGCTCATGGTGGCCAATACTGACTGGAAGCGAGATTTTGGGGTCCTACTAAAACGGAAGGCGCCGACATTGGCTCGTGACGGCACTGGGGCCACTAGGGTCAACGGTTCCATATCGCCGCCCCTGAATGCTTCCCAGCCAACCAACTTCCAGTCTCCAACGTCCAACCAACGCCGTCTTGAAAGCGACCAACTTCCCAGGCATCAATGCGCATTTCTGCCAGTTACTCCGTACACAAAACAATTCTAAATGCCTGGTCGGTGGTGCAGTGATTCCTCAGGCGAGGACTAGTCGACTTGTGTAGGGCCTGGTCATACCTCTCTCTTCTGTCAGGTGCTGCCATCATCCTTACCCACGTACATACACCTGTCCCTGGACGCTGAGCTCCAGCCATGGCATCGACAATACCGCTGCTGGACCATGAATCCGTCACCTTTGAAGAAGCGAAAAATCTGGACTTCAATGTAATCCATCGCCACAACCAAGTCGCACTGGCGAAGCAGCTATATCACGATTTATGGAGCCACCGGGAATCTATTGCGACAATAACGAAGAAACAGCTCGGGCTGGACGCTGGAGCAGAATGCTCCGTCGCTCTTCCTCAGGATTGGATTCGAGGAAAGTTCAATGTCTGTATTCCGATAGAGGTGAAGTCGCGCCGACTCGGAAGAAGGGTGTTGATGCGTTGCCCCATGCCTTTCGCGCTCCGGGACTCTGCGTCTCTGGACGAAAAGCTGCGAGGCGAGGTCGGTGCATACCTCTGGATGCAGGAACACTGTCCAGATATTCGCATCCCACAGCTATATGGATTTAGTACTTCCAATGGCCATGTATGTATTCTGAGCATAGCTTGGGTATGGACATGTTATTAATCGAGCGCAGTTTACTCATGAAGCCCGACTCCCATGGTACATGCGCTTGCGTCGTATCGTCTTGCGACTCTTTCGATCAGTATTCCAACATCCGGCTCTTTCATCATACGCCCCTATGGCTGCACCTACGACATTGCCAACTCAATACATGTTGTTAGACTATATAGGACAAGATGTTGGGCAAATGCTGTCAAGTACGTGGAATATCCACCGGCATGACCCGTCCCACCGGAATCGACTGTTCCATGGTTTAGCCCGCATTATGATATCGCTGGCCCGGATACCACAGCCCAGAATAGGCTCATTTCGATTTCACGACGACTGCACTGTAACATTGACAAATCGACCTAGTTTTGCAGCCACTGCGCTACTGGAAAACTGGGGGGCCGAGCCGTCAATAGATCATGAAGAAACGTATTGTTCCACCGAGTCGTATGTTGCCGACATGATCACATTACATGACAACTATTTCTACAGCAATGAGAGTGCAGCAGATGACGAGCATGACTGCCGGGCCCAGATGGCAATTCGTACGATGCTTCGCACCCTCTCCCACAACTACATTAAAAGGGAATATAGAAATGGACCGTTCCTACTTCAGCTCACCGATCTTCATCAAAGCAATGTCTTCGTGGATGATGACTGGAATATCACTTGCCTTCTTGACCTAGAATGGCTATGCGCTCTACCTCCAGAGGCCTTGTCGGCCCCGTATTGGTTCACGGGGCGGAGCATTGACGGAATTGTGGACAACCACGAAGGCCAGAACTTGACTGAGTACGACTGCATCCGGAAAGAATTTATGCGCGCCTTCTCAGAAGAGGAATCTAGATTCAAGCTAGTCTGGCCACTCTCAAGGATCATGGAAGAAATGTGGCAGTCAAAGGGTACTTGGTTTTGGCACAGCTTAGAGTCTGTTAACGGGGCCTACTACCTGGTGTATGATCACCTTGTACCACAGTTTTCAGAAACCATATCTGGACTGGATAAGTCCTTTGCACTACTCTGGAGACGGAAGTCACAGCACATTGTCGAGAAGAAGATTTCTGATTTCAATGGCTATACTCAGAAACTAGGTCGACTATATACTGAATGAACAGTAGTCGCGCTACTTTGAGGACTTTTCTGCCGCCTCTCGCGCCTCTCTTTCCTGCTTCCTTTTGAGTCGATCCTGTTGCGTGCTTTTGCCAGACGATACGGCCAGTGCCGCATCAGAAGGTTTAATAACCACCCCGAAGCCTGCCTCTTGGGCCACTCCGGTGTAGCTGGCCGAGGAATGAGCATCGCGCTTGTCTGCCATCTTGATCCTTGGGCATGCTGCTGTTAGCGACTTGTTATGCTCTTGAAGAAGGCAACTTACTATTTGTTTGAGTAGATTTAGATTTAAAGTTCGATTTCGATATGGTTCGAATATTGTGTGGTATGATTTTGGTGTTTGAGATTCCGAGTTCTATGGACATTATGCGCCGACATTGCCTCTACTTATAGTCCGGTGGGGCGTCGAACCCCCTCAGTTGATGTTTGAAAGTCGCGCCTGCTGCCTAAAGTCGAGGCCTGTTTTTGTGACCTACTGCATGACAGTATCTTGGTTGATTGGCTGTCGAGTGGCATTCTGCCTCGTGATGTTTGATGTTGGTTGTTGGTTGTTTTTTTGTGACACGAGGTGCATAATCTCTCATTGGGGCTCAAGCTCGTGACATGAGCGACTAATGGGCAGACATCCCAGGCGGAGATGTCTATTTTCGAATAAATCCATTTTTTTCTCTTGTTGGTTCTGAGTTGCCTCGTTAGTCTACTTGCGAGGCTCGTAGCCAAAGGTTGCATCGGCGCCGTACTTTAGTCTCGGCCTCACGTTTTTTTTTTTCTTTTTTGGTACTGTTGGTACGTCCGCCGGTCCTGACTCCTATCTAAATGAGCAGGTACAATTCTCCTTTTGAGGAGAGGAAATGAAAAGAAAAGAGTGAGAATCTACTAGATCACAATATACATTTATTGGTGCTGGGTAGAACGGCTAGCCTCGTATTTCTCTGCTGAGAACAGATGTGCATAAGGGGGCCACGCCATATGCCGTGGTTCGCGGACGTATTCGCCTCCCTTCTGCGTTGGCAAGTAGATAAAAACAAATTTACGTAAATCGTGAACCGTAGACTGGAAGATGTCTCATCACATGGGTTGCGAGGAAGCTCCCTTCACGTCTTGGGGGCCTGACTGGTTGATGGTTCTGTACGGCTTCTTATGCAGTTGGCTGAAGCTCTGTTGGAAGGTGCGGCGCTGACGTGTCTGCCTAGGCGAGGCTGGATCGATATCTAGAGGTTGTTACGAAGGGAAATGAAAGTTGGAAATGTACCAAGGGTGCTTGTCGATCCTGGGTAAACGTGTAGCTTGCGTCACTTGTATTTCTTGCTGTTTATATCCCGTATCGCGTGACCTTGGCAGACCATATACACTCTTCTCGTGTTTCTGAAGGCCTGTGCTTGGCTTACTATGACTTGAATTGCAGACGGAAGACATTTGGTTGTGGTGTCGTTGCGGCGTGTAAACGGTATAAAAACTTTGCGCTGGTCCTGCCTTTGCATCTGGGTGATTAACCGTCCCCCATGCCTTGAACAACTGCCTTGGAGATTCATGGCTTTTACTCAACATGGTCTCACATCTGTCGTGATGTCTAAATAGAATGTTATCTAGTGCCGGGAACTTGATCGTTTGCCGAGATAAAAGTTGATTGGGTTCATGGCCGGTTGTGACAACTCCCCGTTACTTCAAATCTGCTTTCGCCTGGTCCTGGTATCTCCTCAATTTTGCTGTTGTGCTTCATTGCATAAGATGGGAGGCTTTGGACTTGCAGGAACTACAGAGGCCGGTGTACACATAGGTATCCAGCCCTAGATGTGGTTACAAAGAACGAGTGTCACTGACAAGTTCATATCCAGCTGTAGAAGATGTCCTTTCAACGTTGGGAGTTGAAGTTGAGCTCCACACCCACAGGCATAAGCGTGGGTTCACAGCCAATGAGATCGGTTTCCATGCAGGTCTGCAATCGGGTCTGGGCAGCCCGACAGACGTCACGGCAAAGAGCACGACAAAGCCATGTGCACGTACTCCGTACACATGCATGTCATTCTCGTGGGCCTGGGCTACTTGTGCGTCAAAGTGTTTGGTGTACTAAGCATTGACTTGTTCAGATGCCCTTCAAGTACGCCCTGCACATGCTCTGAACAGCCAAAGACAACAAAAACATGCGAGGAAGGATTTTGTCGCACCGACCACAATGCTTTCAGCAAGAAATGTTTTATGGTCCTCGCTACCGATGCTCGTGCGAAGAGGGAACTAACTGTATTACGAGACAAAGTTCTTCCAGAACAACACATGACCGGGCACGGAAGCGAACCCGGCAATGGGGCTGCATCGTTGAGCCTCTCCCCTCATTTGGAATACGCTCCCGCTGTGACAGTGTGTTGGTCTGGGCTCGAGGGCGAAGTTAGCAGAGGCGAAGTAAGCAAAGAGCGGCTGATGAACATTGAAGTGACATCGACGGCCAGAGGGGTCGGTGGGGATGACGTTGGGCGTCGTTACGGCAGTCGAGCGCCTGTCAACTTTTTACCCAATCCATCATCGCCTGTCTACTCCATATGTTAGTCTGACTGATTCCAAGTGTGGCGTTGCTCATGGGTCCCACCCATGATGCTGAGGATGAGAGAATTCGCAAGCCGGCCTTGGCGGATTGATTGCTCAGCCTACGGAGAGAATGTGAGCAGTCACTTGTATCCCGTGAACGGCGACCAAAAAAAAAATATCGAACGTCGTCCTTCACCGTGATTATTTTGTGGTTTCTGTTTGCGTGGGATCTGGACGTGGTGCCTCGAGTGTCCTGCCTCTGTTCTCGCGAGGAAATGAGAAAAGCTGCATTGTTTGTCGCGGACGGGCTGAGGGTCCCCACTGGGGTCGGCCGCGGCTCGATGTGATTTGCTGGCTGCGGCAGCCCAAAAGGGTCGACAGGGTGGCCCCACCCCACGCATAGCCACCGAGATGAAGCGGGCGCATGCGGGCTAACTTTAATTGCGTGAGGCAAACTGGCGACCCCGGCGCAGACACTCTCTGGACACGCAGGCGGTCGCTGGTTCACAAGCTCCGGGCGAAGGATTCATCAGTGCCAAGACTCACCCCCGGCCGGCTAGTCCAGCTAGTCTGTCGCCGTGGCTCAGCCCGACATTTGAGCGCCCTAACAACCGTCCGGTCGCCTTGACGTACAAAAGCTCCCTCGCCCCGGACGCTGGTCTTGCTCATTGCAGCCATCGATTCGTTTCGCAATCTCGGGCCAGAAATCAAACGTTTCATCTCCATCGGCCATCGTCATCGTGTCTTCATTCACCTCTGTCGCGTGCGAACCGACCGAGCCCACATAAGCATCTTCGCATTTCGCATTCCGCATTCCGTGTGTCCCGCCGAGCCCAATTGGTTGCACCTGGCCGGGGCAACACGTCATCCATCGCTGCGCCAACAAACGACCAGCCCATCCATCATCGGCATTGGCATCAAAAGTCGCCTTCGCATATCTTCTTCAGTCTCCTCTTCCCCCCGCCTTCCATCATTCTCGGCACAAGAAGAGCAAAAAAAATCACCATGGCGCCTACGTCTACCTCGGACGCCTCAACGGGAGCCTCCGTCATGGGCCTCATCAAGAGATACTACTACTGCGACAGCTACGGCTACACGTACAGATGCAACAGCAGATGGTACGACTGGGGTCGCTGGGTTGTTCTCGCGGGCGTCATCGTCATCTTCCTGCTCATCATGATGACTTGCGCGTAAGTTTTTATTTTTTTTTTCCCAACCCCGCGTCTTCTCACAGAGCGCAAACAACTAACCAGAAAACATAGCTGCACCGCCCGTCGCCGACGTCGTCGCGGCGCCCAGCCCATGTACGGAACGGGCTGGATGGCCCCCGCCGGCAAGTACGACCCCAACCAGCAGCACCAGATGAACAACTACAACCAGGGGTACCAGCCCGACTACAACCAGGGCTACGGCCAGCCCCAGGGGTACTACAACACGCCTCCGCCGTACGGCGGCCAGGCGCAGGCTCCCCAGAATACGGGCACCACGTTCAACCCTAATGATGGCTACTACGGGCAACAGCAGTACGGTGTTCAGCAGCCGCCGAATACGTACCACCCCGAGGGCGGCTATGCCCCTCCTGCTGGACCTCCTCCCGGCAAGTAAGGGGTATTGGGGCTTGTCTGGTTTTTTAAGGGTTGAAGATTGTATGCAAATTTCCCTTTGTGAGGATTGTTGGATTTAGGGTGGCAGGGGGATAATGATCTGAGCGGCGTCGAGAGCACGTGTTGGCCATTATGGGATGTAGTTGGAACTGACGATACCTGAAGAATAATGAATGTTTGGTTTACCTGAATCTCTGACACTAGGTGTGTGTGTGTGTTGTACTGGATCAGCCGGGCACCTATAGAAATGTAGCGTTATTTACCAATCTTTTTATACCAGCCGCCGTCACGACCTAGTACATTGTCACGCAAGCTTATACGCCGATTCTCAGTATCATTTATCCAAGGCCGTCCACTTGTCGACGAAGATCGGCTTGGTCGCTGCTCTTGCACACTGGACAGTTTGTTTCTACCGGAGTCGGCATTGCTTTCCTTGTCGTCAGAGACCTGCACCTTATCGGAGCTCGTGTCTCCTGCGCTTGGAAACCTGATGTATACACGGCTCGACCTGATGATATTCAAGAGGTCAGGGGACAGCAACGTAGCGCCGGCCGCGAACACGGCATGATGAGGAAACAACAACAAAAAAGAGGCCGGCTTCCAACAGAAAACGTCAAGCTGCCCACCTGCTCAACTGCTATCCCGGGTTCAAGGCCTTGTATATCAAGGCTATGCCGGCTGACTGGCCTTGTCAACGAAGATGGTGAGCTGGGCTACAAGTGCAGCTGTACATTGTGATTAGTATTCAGGAGTGTGACGGGAGGAAGATACAATCGCGCTACATGGTAGACTAGAGCTTATGCACAAGGCGGAGCGGCATACCGCAAAACGAACTATTATACTGGACGTCTACTGCTCTGGTGTCTGGGACGCCTGTAAGTGACTAGGACGTACTGCAAGATAGAAAGCTGCCTCGAGGGAATAAGAAATTAAATTAGATTCGAGGAATATTTCCCCATATATGCCTACACTGGGAACAGCGCTGGCCGACCTGGCAGTTCATTGTATGTTATTAGTTCCACGTCCCTGTAACGATCATTCCGTACATTTACAAGTTGAAGGAAAAGATGACGCTCATGTTTTTCACATGCTCTCGAGTAGCAGCACATCCAACCCTCGTCACCTGGTTCGCGTCACGCAGTCTGGCCCATGATGTCCCCGCGCAGATAACGATCCGTGTCTCACAAACGGCGCCACATCACAAAGAGCACAGTAGGTACTGTTGCATTTGATGCCGCAACAATGTTCAAAGAATTGCGTGTTTGAGTACTCCGTACTCTGCACAAGGCATCAGACCAATCCTCGTTACGGTCAAGGTTACCTGTGGCTATTCTTCGTCGGGCATCAGGCCGTTGGATGTGGCTGGCCAGCCAGGTGCGTTGCTCAGTTTCTGACCGAGACCAAGCATGATTTGCCAGCCTTGAAAACCGGCAAATGAGGTCCAGGCCACCTAGGAATCTGAACACCCCCTTTCGGAGTGGCATCGTCTCCGATTCGGCCCCCCCCCCCCCCCCCCCCGGGGGAAGGAGAGGTTGGGCGGCCCGCACTGGCCAGAAGTGTCACGAAGCCGGTTGCATCAAGTATGCAAGCTGCTTCTCGACCCGATGCTGCGAAAGAAGTAGTATTAAAGAAGGCTCCAGCCCCAGGACAATGCGCTTTGCCGATGTACCGTGGAAATGAGGCCGTCGTAATCTGCACAGCACTGTCTTGTGTCTTGTCTTGTCTCGTCCGTCGTTCCTTGTTTTTTTTTTTTTTTAGCTGCCCCTTCGAAGGCAAAGCTCAGGCGTTGACATTAAGCGAAATTTTTTATTTGACGCAACCCGCGCGTCACTGCTGACGAGGAAGAATGGGAGCCATCCTTCTGGAAGGACACCTTGTCGTCAAGGATATTGAGCAATGGTGCTTGCGGAAGCGCCGCCGAGGCCGCATCGACCCGGTCCTAGCAGTCGTATTCTTCAACACAGACCCTGCTGCCGAGCAATATATCCGAATCAAAGCACACGTTGCTGAAAAGGTACATTGGTGTTGCGCAGCCGCAAAATAGCTTCACTGACCAAGTGAGTACGTTTCCAGGCGGGCGTCGGATACTGGGTGTACGAAATCTCTCCCGAAGCCTCCTCGGCCCATGTCCAGAGACAGATTCAAGAACTCAACGAAAACGAGCAGGTGCACGGTATACTCATTCAGCGCCCATTGCCGGAGCACCTCAACGAGCCCAAGATCATGGCGTCCATCGACCCGGACAAACACATCGAGGAGTACTGCGAGGGGCAGCCCAGCAACATTGCTGCCGACGCCCTTTGTCGCCTCCTCTCCAAGCATGGGAGGAGCCGTGTGTTGTGTGAGTCCGTCGTACACGTTGTGGGCTTTGGCATCATCACCGATGGTTTCACGTCGCACATGAGGCACCACTACCCGCGGGTCAGCGTTTCTCCCAATCTTCCCAAAGTCACGGGTGACGCAAAACCCGGTTCGGAGCATGTTGATCGACCAGCCGTACTCATCACGGAGCTTCATCGCGGGCCTGGCTTCATCAAGCCGCGTATGATCCGTCCCGATGTGCGGGTAATTATCGACCTTGGCTTTTATTCCACGGAACAGGGCGTCATCGTTGGGGACCTCGACCACACGGTGTTTGAGAAGGATGAGCTTGCCGTCGCTCCGACACCCGGTGGTGTGCTGCCTGTGCTGCCGTGGTTGATGATGGAGAGGACTATTAGAGCAAAACGGCTTTTGACACAGAGAGAGTCGCGATTTTGCTGCATGTGTCAGTAGCTTGTTCCCAAGGCCGAATACATCATTTACCTGTCAAAACGGCATATAAATATTCCTATTTTCTAACAATACTTATTTCCATACCGTTTGCGCCCCATGCATGCAATATTTTCCATGATTGAATACCAGAAATCGCCAGTGATGATTCGCGGGCAACGCCAGATAGCAACAAATGTTTGTATACTTACCTGTCGCGAATATCACCAGTCCTTATAGCCTCCAATTAACCAAGGATACCGACAACAAACCACTGCCCGACACAACTCGCGCTCTGCGCCTGACCCACACACCAACCTGGGGCTGTTGAGGCTCAGGACACGGAGCGCGTACCTTTCTAGTTTGCTGACATGCGATTTGGACAACGTATGACTTTGCCTTTGGCCAGCTTGTGGCTCAAGGCGGATTTCATGATGCACGGCGCAAGCGAGTTTAGGCACGCTGGAACAGGTTGGCATAAGGAGTCCTTGGCCCGATTGACCCCGAGACAGAGTATGCCGGCTGAGGTGAAGGACAATTGCGTTGATGACTTTTGTACATCCGAAGCAAGTGTTTTGATGCGTGTTTTCAGTTGATTGTGGCGCGTTGCAGTATTGCGGTTGCCTTTCTTTCCGGTTAGCTAATTTGCGGGGCATCGACCGTCTACCACTTATTTAGGTTGAAACTTCGTCAATTGGGCCTATTATCGATAATCGCAACTACTCCTACTTTCCAGTATTGCCAGCAGTGCGCATTTTCCTCGTCTTTGAAAAGGTTTCGAAAACACCGGGCTGAATTTCCCCAATCTATGTAGTTTGCTTTATTTCTAAACTGCTTTTCGACTCACTAGTACACGGTTGATTGGGCCACTCTTGTCTGCGACAATTGTTGTGTGGGTCCGCGTTTAAACCGCTTAAGGGATATTGGGCAAGTTCACCCGCGAGCAATTACTAGTAGTATCTCATTTTGTCGTTGTGAGGCAAAATGTCCATGAAGATATCTTGTCCAGAGGCGACCGGGCGTTTGCATTTTCTGCCCGAGTCTAAATAAAGATCGCTGCCGCTCTCTCTTGTGGTTTCTCGAGCTGAGCTGTACTATGGCCAAGTTACTGGGGCAGCTCGGGGCTGAACTCTAGTTTATCCTTGTCCCTGCTACTCTTGTATCCAACGGTGTGGCTCGACGTCAACAAATAAAGGACATAGTATGTGGATCTGTGTACCAAGGACGGAGGACCTGCAGATGTCAAAGGAGAGTTTCAGACTGACGACAGACCGATGGGGGCCAGTGCCAAATAGAATCGACCAACTTTCTACTATCCTGCCTGTCTGTCAACTTTGGGGGAGCATGGATTCAATCAACCTCAAACATAACGACGCTTTGACACACAACACGGGGAGAAACGCATACACGACTACCCGGGTACCCAGACACGCGGTTATCCTTTCTGACAGCCCATGCCACATGGTGTTGATTCGCTCCATTCTGACGACACCACACCAGTGGAGGCCCCGGAGATGAAGATGGCGCAGAAAAGTAATGGCCTTCCAAAGCCTGACGTCGACAGCTAAGCCACCCGGTTCCCATTATCCGTCCCGGCCCGTCCAGCTGGTCGTTGCGGATAAAATGCAAATGGGAACTTCGCGACTTGAAGCATTGATTCTCTTCCCCCCTTGGAAGCGTCGTCACGTCTCGCCAAAACGCAAGCATGGTCAAGTGACAACAAGCGACAAAAGAGCAAGGGTTTTTCTTGTGCCCCCAGAAAGGGGACAAAAACAAGTGACTCAAGTTGAAGGAAGAGGCATGCTTGTGCTCGGTACACATGCATGTACCATGTCCCCGACTTGACCCCTTGTTGCGCCACGGTCCACGCACAGGACAAACAGTTTTTTTGCAGGTGTGGTCAGGAAAAGCAGGCGGACCAGACGCTTTATTCATTTGGCATCACGTACGAATGATGGTACCGAGAATTAGCAGCCAGGGCAGAGATGCCGTGTGCGATGGGTCACGCGGCAAGAGGAATGAGGGCTGAGGGATCGTAGGAGGCACTTCGCGAGCATCATTACCAAGAGAAGCTCGCAGGGGGCATCGAACAGGTTGTCGGACTGGCCCCAGTTTTCCAGGGGCACACTGGGCATCCCTGATCAGCTGCGGGGGGACATTGCCCAAGAGAGAAGCGCTCGTCCCGTCGTGGCCATCCAGACGTCGTCCTACCGCGACTCCGGTGCCAAGAAGCATCGAAGGCAGGTACCCGCGGGGCGTACCTGCCGTATCGCAGTGACTTCCACCGCGCCGCATCCCCTGTCATTTCGCTGGCCAACCTGGTCAAACTTGTCAACTGGTCCCTCCGCCGCCGCACATCAATTGATCCCAAGTCCCGCACCGCCAGAGGAAATTCAATCACCATGGTCAATTTGTCCATCTTCTCTTCCTAGCCGTGCCTCCCGCTCTTTTCTCATCCTTTGCTCCTGTCGAAGATCCTCATCTGCCGTAGACGGCATATGCTCGTGCACAGCGACCGGACCCTTTCCACGCAGCTCCGGGGTCTTTTCTTTTTGTTCCAGTCTCCTTTTCGCACCGCTGCTCGTCACTCCTTTTTGTCTTGCTCGAAAAACGTGCCCTTCTTCCACGACGAGTGCGCTCCTTTATACCCCGTCTTCAACCTCGTCTTTGCCCTGAGCACCCCCCTTTGGTATCCCGAGGACCAACGGCTGCGCCTGCGATCCTAACTGTTTGAAGCGGCCCGTTTGATTGTACATGTAGCGACGCTCGTTGGCGGCAAGGTGGCCAAAAACTCGGCATAGCCCACCCGACCTGGTTTCACCCTTGAACCTAAACCTCCTCGTTCTCTCCAGGTTTAAGCTTTCCGATTTCGTTCCGATCCGGATTTTCACATCGCTGCTCTCGAGTCGACACCCGTCCGGTGCTAGGAAAATCTCGACTCTGAACAACTCATTCCCTGCCTCGTCGCGACATTCACGGTCCGCATCACCTGGGGGCCTCTTTGTCACTTTTCGTGGCTGCAGTCTGGCTGAGTGGCTACATTTTGGCGCCGTCTAAGCCCCCCAGTTCATTCGTTTGCGACCGTCGAATAATAAAGTATCGCGCCCGATTTATTTTTGGAATCAAGCACATTGTTGGCTCTGCTGTCACTGCCGGAAATCTGTTCAAGCTTATTCTGACGACCCTTTTCGTCTCTCGTCCGACAAGATTACTTTGCTCTATTGCCACCTTCCACATATCTCTGCTTTGACTCGAGCCTTCATGCCATATTGTGGACCTGCTCTTTCATCGCATGGCGCAATAACTTTGGATTTAAAGGTAGTCCTACCCGACTGCCACGTCGCCTAAACCTACGAGTCTACTTTTTAGGGACTCTCTGTCCTCTTATTTACATCGCGGTTAGCCGTATTGGACGACGGCCACACGAGCAGCTCAACATGCCATCGGTGGACGTTGCAATGGCGAGGTCCTTGCGACCTGCAGCCTGGCAATTGATTAGAGATGCCGTCGCTCGATCAGTCGCCCAAAGTTTGACCAAGAGAGATATCGTGACGGATGCCCAAAACCAAATTACCGATGCCAAGACTGCCTTTTCAAGTTGGGATAACTGTATGAAGGCTGCGTTCTGCAAGTAAGACTCACAGATGCCATATACTTTGCCACGTTCAGCGCGTTGGCTCTTCCCCTCCTGTTGCTAACAAGTCGTTAGGTGGCCTGTTATTGGCGTCATCATTGTTGGTAGCCTCATCATCCTGTCTATTGTCTGGTGCATTGTTCGATGCTGCTGTTGCGGCATGTCATGTTGCTGCAGTTGCTTCCAGTGCTTGAAATGTTGCGGCAACTGTTGCGGCTGCTGCGATCCGCCTGGCGATCGCAAGAACAAGTATCTCGACAACCCGTACAGCCCTCCTAATCATGATCAGAGCCAAGGCTACCGAAACCAAGCTCCAATGCAGGTACACTTTCACCCACCAGCACAATCAAAATTCGAACCACAACAGTATGCCGAATTTGACGTCTCCAAAAAGGGTGACGGGGACGCCCTGCCTGCCATGCCCAGCTGGGAACGCTCAGGGTCCAAAAAGGTCTTGGTGGAGGAGGAAGAAGAGGTGGAAATGTCCAATCTCAGAAAGGCGCCAGCCCCATCTTTGAACCATAACCGCAGGAATCTACCGTCTCCTACTCCCGTCAGTCCCGTGAGCATGAACTACGATCGCCAATACGGTCATCTCCCGGGCAGCTCCAGCGGTCACATGTCTAATCACAGTCAACAAGACCTGTTGATAAGTCCACAATCTCCTGGCTACGGACAACCTAACCAAGCGCGTTATGGAGTTCCAAATCACGGGTATAATAATGATTATTTCAGTACGAATCGTCAGTCCGCGGGTTTTGGCCTAGATGACCCATACGATAGCCATGCTCCTATGTCCGGCGCCAATGGTCACTCACAAGCTGGTCAGCAGTCTCAACTCTACGAAGCTCCTGGACACCAGCCATACAATAATGCCCCCTATGGTGCTGCTCCTGCTGCTGTCGCCGGCGCCGCCGGCGTTTCCGGGGCAATGGCGATGCGCAACCGCAACCAGTCTACCGGACCGTACGATCAACCATATGACGCGCCGCAGGCGGTTGGTGCGACTATGGGATCTGGGGGTCGTCAGTCTCCAGCCCTTGCCCAGAGTAGTTCTCCCTATGGGCTGGATCAAATCCACGAGCAGTTTGCAGAAATGCCGGCCATACCGGTCGACCATGACCAAATCCATGGCTCAGCTCTCACTCAGCAGAACCGATCACAAATCCCTGATCAGGCGGCACCTCGAGAGTTGGCCGGGAGCACGCCGCCTGAGGGTTATGGCATGAGACAGCCTGGCACAGCAGACAACAATGCCTCTTCACTGGTAGGTGGAAGACCACCCTACGGCATGGACCCTCGTATGAGAAATTCCCCTGGGCCTAGCCAAACGCCAGGGTCGCTAGGTGAGAATCCTTACGCCCATCCCCCACGGGGATCGCCAACCCCCCGCAACGACCAGGGATACGGCCGTGGGCCTCCGTCGTCTCTCGACGACGTAAATGGAAGCTACTTTCCGACCTCTCCCCGCCATTTCTCACCAGGTCCCGAACGCCAATACTCACCCGCCCCCGATCGTCAGCGGACCCCCGGACCACGCCCTCTTACAAACACTGTCCAACCACCCAGCAACACCTTTAACCAGTCGCCGCCTCGCTCCCCATTCAGAAACAATAGCGGATTCGACTTTGAATCAGGATACTCACGACCACAAGAGGATCGACATCACTCCCCCCCGGCTCAGTCACCCACGACAGCGGCATATCCAGGGCAAAGGACGTACCAGCCCCAATAATCCAACTGTATGATCTTATGCAAATGAAGTGAATATTCAATTTGGGGCGGCGTTTTTCTCTTCAATGGACTTGGTTTCCAAGGCGTTTTTTTAAACGGGTAACATTTCGGTCCAAAGCCACTTTTAGTCTCCAAAAGTTGGGCTTTTTTTTCCCTTCCTTTTTTTTTCAAACTTTCCGAATTTCAGGCACAACGCCTTTCTTCCTTTCATCATGTATCATAGATGTCATAGATGCGACACCTGGGATTAGTCAGCGAGATCTTTTGGAGACCATTCAAGCTGTTTTGTATATCCAAGGACAGAGGGCCTTGTTACGATGTAGTATTTTGATTTCCTTTCAGTTGAATACAGCATCAATATGGTGTCCTGGCTGAATAATGATGGAAGGTGATTGTAGACCCTTGTGAGGCCGGAATGGCATGAAACGAGTTTATACAAACTGGTGGGCACACAGAAGAAAATAATAGCCAGGAAAGCTGAAAATATCGTAGATTGACACAACTTCCGGAATGGACTACAATACAGGATCCCCAAACCCAACGCCAGCATTCCAGGAACGCGCTATATATAGTGTATTTGTATAATTGCTCGCTGAAATCAACAAAGTACATCGCAATGTCCAGATACCCCAATCTACAACAAAAGGGAAAGAAATCAACAGAAGCACACAATTTATTCCTTGGGATACAACTCCGTGGAGACCTTGGCCCGATCCAACCTTCCCCGGCTGGAACTACTTCCGATAACGGTGGGCGCGTCCCCATCCACATCGGGGTCATATTCCTCCTGTACATTGCTCTCAAGGCCGTTCTTGGAACGGAGCGGGCGGCTGCGGCTATCAAAGTCGCTGTCGTTGTCGTCTGCATCGCTACCTTCGGCTTGATTGCGTAACCGAGTGCCCCGATATCTTGGAATGTCGTGGTCTGGCTCGTCGGAAGGGAGGCGTTCGTGCTCTGGTTCCTTCATCTTGATGAACGAGTCGATGATGTAGTATTGCAGAGCATTCATGATGAGCGGGAAGATCATCATGACGAATGCTATTTGGAGTCTTTCGTTACCCTCGGTCCAGGAGAGGGCCCAGTCGCCGACTTTGGAGATCCAGGGCATGAGAATGAAGATGATGAGGACGCAGATCTTCATGCCGAAGAGGCCGCAGAAGTAGATGACGGACTGCTTGAGCCACCACCACGAGCTGGGGGGGTTGCCGTAGTTTCCCGATTGGATGGACTCGAAAGGCTTGCCGAGCGGTGTCAAGGCCACGAGGCCGGTGATGATTTTCAGGAGAACAATAAGAATAGGGATACCGAGTGTTGTCTGGATTTCATACGTTAGCGTTTGTGATTTGCATTTTTCCTCGCCCAACTTGTTTGCATAAAGGGTGGTCGCGGTTTACTCACGTCAATACCCAGGTTGAGGAGATAGAATGAGCAAGGGTTGGGTACGTAGGGGTCGTCGCTGCGTCCCTGCACTGCGCCCGGTTCTAGCTTTATCGAAAACCGGCCGCTTGTAAGCATAGACATGAAGATGTTGGCAATATGCACCAGGACAGAGCCAAACACTTGCTTGGACACGTCGAAGAACCAAATCTTAAGTGGTCGTTGCGGACGCTCTCTGTACCGCTTATACACCAGCGACAGCAAAGCCAAGGCTCCCAATGCCGCTTGAACTATCAGGGCAAAGGAGCCGAGGAGCTGGCATTCACCTTCTGGGCTATCGTGGGGTGAGTCGGGTGCAGACGTGGGTGTGGCCGTAGTACTTGAAGCTGTCATGGCGGCAACAGTTGAAGAAACGGCCGAGAAGATGGTCATGACAGGTTCAATATCAGCGGTATGAGTAGGCGGGTCGATGCCTATGCTGGCAGGATTTCTAGCATATTGTGCAGCGCGAAAGTCCATCGGAGCGGCTCAGGAGTAAAATATCGAAAGAAAGTCGGGAAATGGGAAGCGAGAAATGGAAATCGATGGTGGCGGGCAGCCAGCGGTGGTACCGCGAACAGACGAAGAGCCAGGTGTCCCTGCTGGCTGAATGTAGGCGATATGAGGGTTGCAGAGAGTCGTATTCAGGTGTTGTCGCGTCGATGAAGCGTAGAGAATGATGGCTGGATCGAACGTTGTCAAGATGCCACGGGGGCCAAAGATGAAACAGCGTCTCAGCACGCAGGGTGCTGGGAGGCAAAGAAGGGCGGGGCACCTGTTGAGAAGCAGCAGAAGCACAACCGCCGCGAAGAATGGTAAGGGCAAATACAAAATGAAGTGGTAGCGGACGGAGAACGGTTGGTAGCCAGACCAGGTGGTGCAGTACGACGAGAAGACTCGTGGTCCCGAGGGTGGTGAGTCTTGGACGTCACCAGGTGACTAATGCACACAAGACAGACTTTGGTAGTTGAGTACATGTGCTCAGTATGTGTAGTCCGTACTGGACAGAGTAGCGTACAAACACAAGCCACCGGGCTCGGGCCACGGGGTAAATTTAAGTTGGAGGCTGTCTGCATTACTCGGGCACCTGCTCAGCCCATCAGCGTTAATGGCTAGGGGCAAAATGCGCGGGTCCGAGCGTCACTGACCTGCCCAGTCGCCCAGTGCTATCCGAGTTATCGGTCATCAACCAGTCCTGTTACCGTCTGCCTTCCAAACTGCTTCAGAGTTCACCAACTACACTGTTATCCATCAGGCAGTCGAATCTAATCCATGAACAAATGAAGCTAGAAATCTAGCCCAAGGGCCTGCCCTCTGATAAATCCGAGAACATCATGTCGCACATGAGGCCGCGTTCATCAGCCCTGTGTTGGACCTGTAGGCATTGTACGCCGCATTTTACCCATATCAGCATAAACTAAAGAGGCAGTGATATGAGTTTACATAGTTTGTAATCTACATTAAAGATCTTTTTTCTTCCATAACATGTCTGCATTCCTCCCCTATCCCTCCCTCAAGCGAGCTAGCACCGCCACTCCCGCTGGCCCAAGCCACACCTAGCTGAGCCTCACGTGCAAGGCTGCCCGTCGGATACGACCTTTCCAAGTCCGCTTAAAAAAGTGCAGAGCTCCAATGTCCAAAAACTCGCGATAGTCAAGGGGACCAGGTCAACTGCCTCAAAACGCCCCATACCACGGATCCCCTTTGCGCGCGCGCACCCTCACCTCTCGCCATTGGCCGTTGAGCTGCCACCACACACAATGTTTCGATCACGGCTGTTACCGCGCGCAGGGAAAAGCCTAGGCCTCGGCCTCCGCACCACCGTCAATGCCAGAAGAAGCCTGCATCAAGTCCCAACGCTGCCTCACGACTACTCCCAGGGCGTCCCTAACCTCATGAGCCCCGGGGGCTTCGCGATCGCATGGTCAGACTACATGACTCTGATGGTAGAGAAGCTCAATGCCTTGACGGCCGGTATGTGCTTGCTCCCGCTCCCGCCAAATGACCGGCCCAAACTTGACCGCCACATCCACGCTCACTAACGTCGCCCTCTTGCCAGGCACCGAACTCGAAGACAAGGACACCAAGACCATCAGCCTCCTCACGGCCCGCGAGCCCAGCCAAGCCCCCATCTTCAACTACGCCTCCATGGCGCACAACAACCACTTCTTCTTCCAGGGCATATCGCCCACGGGCACGCCCATGCCCGACTCGCTCCGCGCCGAGCTCGAGGCGTGCTTCTCCTCCATCGAGACGCTGCGCCGCGAGTTCGTCATCACCGCCTCGGCCATGTTCGGCCCCGGCTTCGTCTGGCTCGTCAAGGCCGGCATCAACGACTACCGCCTGCTGCCGACCTACCTCGCCGGCTCGCCCTACCCCGGCGCCCACTGGCGCGCCCAGCCCACCGACATGAACACCGTGGGCGGCGACGGCTCCGCCCGCTCCTACTTCAAGAACCAGGTCTACGGCAGCAGGAAGCGGTCCGGCGACCTGCCCCCCGGCGGCATCGAGCTCGAGCCCCTGCTGTGCCTAAACACCTGGGAGCACGCGTGGCTGCTGGACTGGGGCGTCGGCGCCGGCGGCAACGGCGGCAAGACCGCCTATGCCGAGGCCTGGTGGAACCTGATTGACTGGGAAAAGGTTGCCCACAAGGCCCGGTCTACTCGGCCGGCATTCAAGGGCGCCGCGTAGTGAACAAGTGAGAAAAAGTACAGAGATGAAGCTTCAGTGGAGATGAAGAGAGGGAGGACAAAAGAAGAGAAAGAACAAGGAAAAGAGAAAAAAGAATGAGGCTTGGAGCATAAACACCAAAGAAAGGGGTCGTACGCCATACTGGCAGCTGCATAGGGGGGCAAAATACTGTAAGATTAAGTGTACTTGTCTGCATATAACCTGGCGGAACTCAATGCACGGCGATTGGGAGAAATATTGGACAGAAATGAATACCTGTAAATTTTTGATTTGGACGTAACTACCCTGAAGCTGTGTGCAAGGCAGCTTTGTTCACGCCCGTCCTTGGCTTTTTCTGAACGCTTTTTATTCCAGAATACACCGGCCTTGGTCAAGAGGACCAAGTCACAGGTCGGAAGTAGTGCATGGCAGGACAAGCATTGATTCTAGTTTAAAACTCATGCAACTCAATGCGTGAACAACAATATCCGATAGCAACAACCCATATGCCCCTTCCTTGACCACCGCTACGATTGTATGGTGCCAAGATTTCACAGTTACTGACACACTGGGAAATACGCTTGGACGCAAGTTTTATATAAAAGCTTTTTCGTCAAAAATACCAACTATTTCCGCTAAAAACCACAGTCAAAAGGACTGACGTGAACTAAAATCCAAATGGTATCCTGCTCATCCAATTCGTGAAAAAAGGAGAGTTATGTGTACGCAAAAAGAAATATAAAGATGTGAAACGGCGTGACGCATACATCGACAAACCTGATAACAAAAGATCTCTAGAGAACAGTTCAGGCCGTTCTCATGCTTTCAAAAATAGTCAACTTCGACAATGGAAGTTACAAAAAGTGGAAAGTGTGTGCGGTAGTGTAAAGGAGTGGTTGGGGGTATTTGATTCGTAACGTCATTCATAACTATGCAGCCTTTGCGCCGCATGATTTGATCAAAGATTAAACTGGTGCAGGAATGATCAATTGAGATCAGCAGATAAAATGAACTTGGTGAACCTAGATCATGTTTCCGTTGACGCTAATCTCGAAACCCTCACCTTTTTGCTTCATAGCTTTTGCTAGCATCAGCTCACGCATCCAATCGATGCGATCATCACGGCTCTTGACAGCGAAATGGTGCGTTTTTCCTGTTCCATTTACGCCCTCGGACGGGGTGGAATTGCCGTTTACGCCGCTCATGGAACTGTCTCGCTTGCGCAGACGAGTTCCAGCACTCTTATCTTGGGGAATAAGCTGAAAGCTGAAAGCCCCTACTGGGTCACTCTTCTCACGGTTGTGAGAAATACGAACTGCTTTGAAGGCGGCATTGAGCTTGGACGTAGATGCAAGACTAGAGCAGGCAATCGCATAGTCGTCAATGTCGATGTATTCAAGAGTTCGGTCCAACTCTTGAGCATCCTTGTGCATGTTGAGTCTGCTTCCCTTCAGGGTAAAGTATCCATCATGCCACTCATTGCGGAGCAGTCGTGTCTTCCGCTTCTTCATCGGCCCCTGATGTGTAATGCCACTAGCAATTGCTAACGCGTCATGGCCACCGCCAGGGTGGAAGGTCGACGCAGGAGGGATGGCGTTCTCAAAGCTGCCACGCTCAGCTGGAGACCAGGGGTAATTGAAGCGAGGAGGAGCTCGAAGTGGCTGTTTCTGTAGCTGCTGCTGCACGCGGTAGATAGGCGAGGTGCTCTTTGGGGATGGTGTTTTAGATCTCTGGAGTACCACGCCATTCTCATCCACGGAGGGTAGAATTGGGAAGGAGGGACGCCGGTTGGATGCCCTTGATTGGGATCGAGCAGCGGGAGGCACTCGATAGTTCATATCCGGAGGTACGGACTGTGATGTGTCGCGAGCTACTGGTCCAGCGGGTACTGCCGTGATGGGGACATCCAACTCGGAGAATGGGGTCCCAAACCTGTAAGGGTTTCGGGGAGTTTCCAAATCCGGGGACAAGGGATCAGCTTTATTCATGCGATACGGGACGAATTCTGGTGGCTGTGTCGCTTGTCGTTGCACTTGCTGCACCGGCTGGCCTGCAGCTTGCTCTTGTCGCTGAGGCTCGGTGGGCTGAGGGACTGTAGATGTCCTCAAAGGAGTAGCTTGAAGTGGTTTTCCAGGGATGGAGAGCTTCGGTAGTTGACGCAAGCCTTGGTGAGGCATCTTGGCCGACGGAAGAATCTCAAACGGTGGTGTCGGTGGCACCTGGTCCGAGCTATTCTTTTGTTGAAACTTCAAGAACTGGCGGACATTATCCTGGGGGTCTCGAGCCTGAATGCCTCGCAATGTGGCTTCCTGAAGATATTGCAAAGGAGGCAAGCCACCAGGACCCATGACATCAGAGGAAGCAACAACAGAAGGAACTGCGTCTGATACGGGCCGAAAAGTTTCTTGAGGGTCAATGGCCCTGGCCGTTTCAGGATTGCCTGCATCTCCGAAGATCATCACACTCCTTCCAGCGTAGACATCAACAGTTGGGTTGGCTTTCTTCAAGTCGTTGAGAAGTTTTTGGTTTTTCCTCCATTTATGACATTTTTCTCCTTTTGAACAATTATGAGGTTTTGGGATGACTTGTTCGATACCGATGATAGAGACTGATTCCATTGGATGGACGATGTCCTCCTCGGCGGAGAGCTTGCGACGGGCCCGACGTTTGTTGCTCTGGCTTCTGTTCACTCCAGTCTGGGCCTTGTTTCTAGTCTCTCTGCAAGCTTCTCTGCTGGGCACGTCCTCGATTGGTGTGGCTGGTCGGGGAGAAGAGGGTCTACTATCTCTAAGTGTCTGGATCTGATGCCATACTTTGGTGCGAATCCCGAAAGATTGAATATCAAGTTCTCGCAAGTCCTCGAATTTCAACGTTATCAAGATGGCGCCATTGATGTCATTCTCAATGAACCGATCGGCCACGGACAGCTCAATGCCAGCATTGAGCATCGACTGTGCGACCATCTCCGGTGTCCACGACGCAAGGGGAAGAGAATCAAGCTCTACAGATGTGTATTGGAAAGGACTGCTCCTTCGCGGCATCGGAGGTCTATCCAGAAGATCGCCGATGCCTCTCTGAGCCTTCGGAGTGATAGGCGAGAGCGTTAAAATGAAGTCATCGTCTACCAGGGGCGAGTCTGTTGAGCTTCGAAATAGATGAGGGCCGCTTGGTCCTTCCACTGGCTTGAATATGTGCTCAGGGTATGCCTCCCGTCCCCTGCTCGACCGTGGAGTCGGTGCTTCATCATATGATGACACAGTTGTAAAACTCGGCTGGCCAGACTATCATGAAGAGGCGCATCAGAAAGGAGGTTTCTGTCAGGAAGAATGTGCAAACTGATGTATGCGCTTACCGATTGCAGACTGACGCGCGGGGAGTTGTCTTCGGCTTCACTCATGATTTCCTCGTCCCAGTCTGTGTCAACGAACTCGGTAGCTACAGATGCAGGCCGTTGCATCTGCAACTCATTTCCTAAGCGGAAGAATGCATCCCTGGTAAATTTTTGGCGCATTTCTTGGTACGCCTGGCTGTCGCCAGGACGATAGTAGGCGTATTCGTACTCCTGTGGAAAAATTGTGTTAATGGCGGTTGTGTAAGCAGAAGATTTCGGGTCAAGTGAGGAAGACAAGAAACAAACCATTTTGGATACGCCGGTCTGAAGCCGCGTGCGTGGAAACAGACGAACGATGTTGGCCTTGTTCTAATTCCTTCTGTGTTGTAGAAATTGCGCTGATAGAAGTCTATAGCGGTGTTCACGGAGATTGGACCAGCCTGGACGTTATACGGAATGGATGGAGAGGCTGGGCCGTTGCCGGCTGTGAGCGTTTTCTACCTTGATGCCCACAAGGGTCTCACAAGATGTCCAGAGTGCCGTGAGACATGGGAATGTAAATCATCACAAAAGGAAAACAACGGCAAGCTCGCAGCGACAGCTGGACAAGACAAAAATGGCGAAACTCGAGAGAAAGAGGACCTCGGTGGCGGGTGGTTAGTGATCGTTATTATGTAGTAGGGGGTGGTTGCAACGCCCAACGGTGTTAAGCTAGGCCTTGGGTTGTGAACTTGTGAGCCATCAAATGTGACGAGCAGCAACAGCACCTTGCCGGGCCACCACCACGACGCCTGTCGAAACGGTTGCGGGCGGGGGGAGGATAGGACAGCCACCGTGGTCCTTGGTCTGCAAGTCAAGACGGCCAGGGACTTCTCAACAAGAGGCCGACGATGCATAACGCGGCTTCCGTCACAAGCCCATCACAGCGCAGACCGCAGAGACAGTGGCCATGGACTCGGCACAATGCGTCTTGCAAGGTCGCTGGCGAGGGCTAGCTCTCTTCAAACCCTGGCTAGATAAGATCTGTCGCTTGGCCATACTATCAGACACGGCGACCTGGGCGCGAAGACGACGAGAACAATTGGACGGTTTACATGCACGCTGCCAGAGGCGTTGATGCATTGTGTCGGAGGGACTTTGTGATAGGCTGGTGGCGGAGGGGTGGTGGCCCTCGTCCAGAAGTGACAGGGGGCACGAGGAGAGACAGACATGGTTGTTGAGAGCGTTGTAACTTGTCGAGTTGTCGTCGAGGGTTGTTGATGGTCCGTCGTTGATGGTCGAAACAGCCCTGCCATGAGCTAGGACGAGTTGGTCTGGTTGGGATGCCAGGCTCCAACTGTTGGCGTGCGCGAATGGCGAATCGCATAATGTCCGGCTGCCGAGCCTATGCCAAATATAGCCGGTCTGGTGTCTCTCATGTCTAAGCGCCATCATGTCTGGCCTGCGCAGGATGCCCTTGGCACTCGCTGTAAGAGGGCAAATGGGAGCACTGTGCTGGCTTCGGCGTGGGGTGTCTGGACTCTGGAGGGCTGCAGAGGTCAACTGGTGCTCCTTCCACCAGCACTGTCTTTCAATGCTGTCTGGTCGCGCCATTCCCACAGCGACCAGCTGCCTTGGGTGTCGCCTTCCATCTTATCTCGTTCAAGTTCGTTTCTGCACGTGGGTCCCACTGGTCTGTTGTACCTTCATGGCCCGGCCTTCACCTTCATGTCGACTCTCTCGCGCACATGTTGTCTCTGATTGCCACTCAACACTGTACCACCGGTCTTGCTATCCTTGCCGGCATCAATGCAAGTGCAGGGTTGCAGGGGTTCGCAAGCACATGTCCTGCAGTCCGCTGCTCTTTGTTAGACCTTCATCGCCTGATAGTTTTTGTCCCACCAGTCTCGACTATGGTGGTTTTGTTTTCTGCGCCATACGACCACTGACGACTTGCAAAATTCTGGCCCGCTGGTCGCGTTCGTCGTCTCGTTTCCCGATTCCCCGGCTGCAGCAGGCTCACGAGTTGTTAGTAAACATAGCATCCCCGTGTTCCCATGACAGGAGATACACCGTGGTGAATCAGCCCTATATTCCGTATACATAAAGCTCTGAGACGCTGGGTGGCAACTACCGTGTTTTTTCCCTTCTGCAATCTTATTTTTCGTCTTGAATACTGCGACCGCGACCGCGACTACAATATCATCAATCTTTCCATCGCCTTGGTTGTCTATCAAAGTGTCACCAACTCAAGTGGGGAGGGTTTTGGCATTAAAACCGATGCACTATTTACCATATCCACTACCCGTGACTCACGGCATTGGCTCACCGACAAAAGAGCACTTGCCATTCTGAGTACTCGTATGGAAGAATAGCCACGGTGTGATGTGATGTGTTCTATATTCACGTCTGGGGTCTCGGTCATCAGTAACAGTTGCTGACTTGACCAGAGCAAAAAAAAAAAGAACCCTCAAAGTGCTACTTCTGTCGGCCAGCCATGGTCAGCATTCCCAGAAACTCTTCGTTGGTTAATGGTATTGCTATGGCTTGGGGTTGTTGAAAGGCTACGGAGTACATTTTCGTCGCCCTCCTATCAACCATCGGCTGTTCCCGCAGCAATAATGTTCTGCAGCTTCGCACTTGTTTCCGCTCTCGACCAGTACGGACAACACGGTAGAAGACACCAGCCCCCGAATTTGGGGGCTCTACTTGCTTTTTTTTTTCTCGGGACGACCATGTGTTGGTCGAACGGGAAGCATCGTGGATACTACCGGTACCCCTCATTACTTGGCCAATTGTTTAACAGGAGACGAGATCCCCCAGTCGGTATGTTTCCAACTGCAAAAAACCTGGTCCGTCGACAAAAGAACTTGGAGGCCATGCCCTTGTTAACAGTTTACTCAATGGCGTGATAGTTTAATCGCTGCGGAATCTGAGACGCGGAGATTGTAACGAGCAGGAAGAGCAATGCTGGCTCATGTGGAGTTTTCGGGATGCCACCGCCTCTTTGGATTCTCGACCAGCTAAGACGCAAGTCTCGGCCGATGGCATCCTGCCACGAGACCTTTTGTGACAACAAATGGTCAGGTGCACGAAGATCAAGGAATTGCTGCTGTGCATCGTGTCTGTCTCTGGTCAGTATGCTGGCAAGAAGGCGGTCAATGTCAGCAGTACCATGAACAAAAGTTGACAGGCGAATAAGAAGGAAACCGGGCTCGCAAGCGACACCTGCCAAGCTACGATGGCAAGTTGGACACGGGTGAGAAAGCCAGCTTCTCAGCCACATATTTTGCCATGGCTCTAGCAGCACGTTCGGGTTGCCGATATGCTCGTAAGGTGCCGGGCCGCACACTCCGTTGAGAGCCTGAATCGATTTGCGAAAATTTCGACGAAGCCGTAATGACAGGGATGCCATGTAAAACCCACTGGCAGGTCTTCTTTCTTTTACTTCCGTGGACGGACATCCCCCCGCTGGTATTCGTGGAAATACGATTTTCAGCAAAGGGGTTTGAAGACCATGAGATTTGGGGAAGCAATATACCCTAGCATATTGCACAAGTTGCCAAGAGCGGGCTAACGGGGGGAAGGGGTGTGCAGACGATCAATGTGAGTTGCCTGGACCCTGCTTTGATGCACAGTGTGCGATGGCGCAACACTACTGATCCTGGCTGGTTGGAGTAAGATAGTGGCAGAAGACGCTGCACAGAAGATGTCTCATCCCCGGACTACTGCTGATGAGCCGGGTGATCAGACCAATTAGTGGAACTAAAGCGGAAATCCCAGCGCAGGTCGCGGCTTCTGGCTTCGGCCGTTATGAAAACACCGGCCATTCCGTATGGTATACTCCGTAACTGACTTGTGATGAGTGCGGAACATTGAAGCTCCTGTGGAACCTGGAAACTGTAACAGGGACAAGTATATCATGGTTCTCGAAAACAACAATCCCCTGTCGATTCTAACGACTCTTCAAAGCAAAGTTCAATTGGACAGACTTTGTATGGATATGGATGGATGGCAAATGAATGCGGGGTCGAAGTTATCACGTCCTACTGCGTAACTGGGACGTGTCAATGACAACACAGTTCTCTGGGCTCCTCATTGCGGTTCGCGAACTAGTATTATTAGTCTTGGTTCGTCAAAGTCGAAAATTGAAGGGTAGCTCAGTTGCTTCAGGCTAATGCCGCTATCCGCGTCCGAGCCCTGCCCCTCTGTTGATGACATGCAGAGCTCATGGCGTTGGGGCAGAGTTTCGGCCGACGCTATCTCGAATCAATACGCCGTCAAAGACTGTGCGATGTTATAATACCACTGGCCTAAGACACGAATGGAATAGAAACACAGAAATGAAATCGGCACCGTTTCTACAGGGCAACACAGGCTTGGAACTCTAAGACAAGAGCCGGCTTTAGCAGCGGCTGAGACTGAACTAGTAGTGCAGTATCACAAACATGGCGCATCGTTACCATCGCCTTCCCTTTCCCACATCGTGGTTGCGGCAGCTTATGTACACCTAAGCCAGGTCCAATCCGGCTGAGCAAAAAGCCAGGTTACTCACAATGGATTAATGCTTGACCGACGGCTGATCTGCATTTTGCGCCAACAGAGGGACCCATGGCTGTTGCAACGCCGGGGCCTGCACCCTACCATCTCATGGCTTGAAGACGAAAAAAAGTCATGATATTTTTTGGTGGCTGGGATCAAATGTGTCCGATGCTTTAAAAAAGGAGGAAGGGGAGGGGGCGGACACAGAACTCTCCTGAGCCCCTTGATTTAGGGTAGAAATCTGGAGCGGTTGAGTGTTTGCATGATGCGTTTGTGGTGACACTGTACCGGGGCCTTGATGGTCTGGTTGTATTTGACATGGAGTGTTTTTTTTTTCATCTTGCATTGCTCAACTACTACCGGGTACTCTGCACTTATAAAGGTTGTTGGTTCATGGCTACATAGCTTGCACAACCGGCTCGATTTCCCGACGCTCCACCATGGCAAAGCTTTACTTCGTCATGGGTGGAGCTGTGGGCGCTGCACGATGGGTTTTGCTTAACCGTTCCTAAGGCTGGCTTTGCATGAACCTCAACATGTACGACAGTTGTTGTGGCGGTGTGTCTCGACGCCGACGGCAAATGGGTCCACGGCCGACTGCATGACATCACGAACCGTGAGATTCTTGGACCGGGGAACATGTAATCTCAGAACAAGACGAGGCAAAAGAGTTGGAAAGAAATAGTCACGAGCATTGTGTCCTGCTAGGCCTAGGGTGTACTTGCAATATTAATTATGTGAGCAGTGGCGCTTGACGAGCACGGCATCCGCCTATTGCCAACTCCACCATGCGAACGCCGCCTCCCGTCTACTCCGTATATTGTTTCGCTCTGTCCGCTCTAAGTTGGGCCAATCTACGCATCGTCAATGTACTGTGTGTCTGGAAGAATGCGACTGACCGACATTGATTGGCGAAGAAGGATTTGATAATTCGTGGAATGGTCCCAGCTTTCCACAAGCAAACATTGCGCAACATGTCTAACCGTCAAGACATGATGAAAAAGACAAAGCTGCCGGATTGCGAACAAAGTTGAACTTGATGCAAGTGCTAATAATGCCTTTACGTAGGCGGTATATTGGGAGCATTGACCATTTATCTCGCTTACCTTCACCTTTAGTTGCCTTCCCCAGCTTTCGTAATGCACCATCACCGGTGACCGGCCCCATTTCAGGTTATAGTTTTCCCAGCGACCCAAATACCAAGTTGTGTATGTACATACAATAGGACATGTGGTTAATCTGGGCTAAATTAAAAATAGACTCAGAATTGTTAGCGCCGTCGTCGAGATAACGTAGGGCCGCCAACATTGCGAACATGGCGTAAGCGCCGGCCGCGAGACAAATGACGGCGACGGCGACAAGGATCCAAAATTAGCCCAAATACCACGTTAAAAGAGGGGTCAATTGGAGCAGAATATCCGAGTCAACATGGGATGCAGGTTGTGCACGGAAGCACTCAAGAGGGTTCCAGGTCGGCTGTTTTGGCAGCTGTCGCGTTTCGGTAAGCGCCCAGGCGTCAAAGTCTGTTTGCCGAAGCACAAGGCTAGAAAAGAAGGGCGACAAGAACCTGTGCGTAGGCAGAGCTGGACGGCGTATTCAAGGTGCTGGAGAGGACGATGAAGAATGGTTGAAGAGGGCTGGTGTTTGGGTGATCGCCGTCTCGGGGAGGCACGTGGTCCCACCTCCAGACTTGCTGCTTCCTTCCTTCCTTCCCGGCGCACCTGCTGGTTGTTTTTTGTCTTTTCCTTCTCCTTCACTAGCTCTGCCGATTGTCCTCACGGAACATTCTTCTTCTTCTTCTTCTTTTTTTCCCCTCTTCCCCTTTATTAGCCATTTTCCTAATCCAGACCATCATGGCCGCTATAGCCACGATAATCGCCGGTTACTAGAAACGCACGACACGATACGGAAACAAGATTCCGAGAGCCCCCATCGGGGGCCTTGGATGACATTGCCGACTCCGCACGTACAGACAGACATACATAGACATGTCCAACGGAGTAGATGGCACGGACGCTTGCCTGGCTTCGGCGGTCGAAGTCTGTTGACTATGACCTGGGGGTGGATCTTTAGCGCGCCATGACGCCAATGCCATTGGACACATGGGGGCTTGAATCCCCTGTCCCCATGTCTAGCGTCCTGCAGAGAATAGCCAATCTTGATGGCCAAGTGCCTCTTCGCCTAAGCCCAGACCCTTGCTGGATGGCAGCGCTATTGTCGGTTGGTCCCGCGGCCCCTGCCGCTTCTGCACGAGCCAGCTTTTCGTCACATGCAACTGGCGAATCAACGTTGAATCATGGCATCTCACCGAATGCCACCAATGCGCACTATGCCCAAGGGACAAAACTATGCCGCCACGGATGCGACTCTGTTTGGTTCGTCAGTTTCCTACAGGACGGAGAGCTGACGAGGTGAGCAATACCGTCTAGCGGCACGTTGCTGGCACGTTGCTATGTACGGAGCATGTACATGCAGACGGGACATGTACCTGTGTGCGCTGTGTCGCACAGCGTGCCGTGACTTTCCAAGTCACTTCAATTCGGCTGTTGAACTTGTAAGTCGGTGGCCGGCCGTCGAGGCCCTTGGTCAACTGCATTTATTTGTTGAGCTTCTGCATCTAGGACAGGGCACCGATAAAGACCATGCTCCATTTTTGGCATGTCCACCAAGCTCTTCCTGTTCCGTGCTCCATCCCATGCATAGCACAAGAGTTGACGAGACCTTCATTGAGAAGGGAAAAAGACTTGCCTTTTCTTTTGTCATACACACATGGCGTCTTTGCTCGACGACTGCCCGAGACATGGCTCGCCGCTCTCGGATAGCTGCTCCAAGGGAACAGACCGTGGATCGAATATCCACATCTCACACCGCCAACAATCTTCTGTACCGTCTCTATTTTGCCCTCCATTCTTTCAAGCATGACTGTGAATGGCTCGGGCTTCACATTAATTCCATTCATAAGGTGATAGAAAGTTAGGTCTTCGGCGTGAGCGGATTCACGCGGAGTCATGATGGCAGGCATCAGGCCATGGGCAACCCGGGAACATGGTTTGGTGCTGAGAGATTTTCTGGTACCTTGAAGGCTCGTATATTGAGCCACAGGACTCCTGGAATGAAAAAAATGTCGCCCACACGGCCTGGAATCAATCGTGCCGGGGGAAGAAGAAAAAGGAGGGGGGAGGGGAGGACCATGTCGGGTGGCCCTGGTCTGGAGTCCGAGACATCACATCTTTTACTGCTTTAGCACGCATGGCCCTGCTTGGTGTACCGTTAAGTTTGGGCAGAGATCAACCAACATGCTACCTCGAACTTCCGAATAGGTGAAGATGCATCTATGCACTTAACCGACCGGAGTGGTACTCTAGAGATGAGAGAGAGCTGCGTGGGCCGACATGGGGCTTTGCAGATGTCCATTTAGATGACAGTTGACTATGACATCCGAAGCCTTGCAACTGCATACAGCTCAACCTGTCCACCAAAACAGCGGCGAAAACACGCCGCTCATTTGGGTTGTAATGTGTTTGCGACATGACCAACTACGAGGCACATAGCTGGTGGAAGGTCAAGCTATTTGCCATGGAGTTTTTAAGTTTGGCAACACAGCTACTCGGTATATACATAGATACTATCTCTCTCTGACTTGGTGTCATTGATTCCATTGGACCGTCCGTGCTGAAGAGGCATTGACCATGATGGCCCTTCCGAGTACTCCGTACACAAGAGATGATGAGAACGCATCACAGCTGATTCCGACTTGCATGCGATTCATTAAGCAAAGACCACGGCCAAGAGGCCTGACCTCGGGCGAATAGACCAGCCGATGACCCCTCAATCATGGTCCAGCCGGCTCCGACGTTGAACGACTATCGATTCCAAAGCAGAAGACACTCGCACCCGTAGACACGGGCCTTTGCCAGCCATCTACATCCGGTTTACGGCTGGCGGGCGGAACTAGAAGGCGCATGCATGTACTGCATGTGCGTGCAAAGCAGGGTGGGTGGCATTTTGCAAGCAAACAAGCTGCGTGACTTTCCTCTTTCGACGTGATACCCTGGTCTGCAGAGCATAAGGGCTGGCGAACATGCCAATCCTGGGCGGGCCTCGAAAATGGGCCCCCCTCATTGGTTTCTCTAAGCGCAGACTCTCTCACTTTCTTTTTTAAACCGTGGAATGACGGCCCAATTAGTGTGTGGTTCAAAAATAGAAACAGAAATAGAACCGGCTGTCAACTTGGCCAACATGTCGTCCTTGGCTGTGCGAATGGCGACCATGATATAAGCCTTTGGCCGTCCTTCAACTGCCCATTAATTTGCCCTTTTTTTCTTTCTTTCCTGGTGTAGACGACGAGAAGTTCCAAGTGTTGCCAAAAAGGCCTTTTCTTTCATTTAACCCTCTTTTCTCTTTTGCCCCTGGTCGGGTCCTCTCTGCCCTCACTCAATACAAACATAATAAGACGAGACTCTAATATTATCTTCTCCTGCCCTCAAGCGCCATCTCCAGTCAAGAGCAAGCCGGACTTGCTTGACACCAGTCATTCATTGCACGGACAAGGAGAATCACTTGGTCCCAAAAACAGAAAAACACGGCAAAGCCTGTGTGCACACAGTTGTCTGATACGACAAGTCGACCGCAACGTCTCGACCACTCAGGAACTGATAACAGCCTCCAGCAACGCGACACATAATTAGCTAATTTCGAGACCAGTCTTGGTCAGCCACCCAGGAGCAGGGAAATCAGGCGGAAAGCTCGCTCCACGGTCGATTATCGGATCGACGCCGGGGACCTGTTGACTTGGAGGGAAAAACCAACCCTGGACTACGAACGGAACGGACTGGTTGTCCATCCAGCCTCTGGATTCGCAGTTAGAGCTACGGTGCAGTAATCCCGCCCGCACTGTGCCAAAGCACCCCTCCCGCAGGGTAGCTTCTCCGCTCTCACTCACGGCACCCCCCTCCGAACACACGCCCCGTATCAATTGATCCCTGCAAGCTTCTCTTGCTGCTCTTTGGTTGCCCTGTTCGGTAGCTCTCTCACACAGCATCGAGCACGTCCAGTACCATACAAATGCCTTCCTCGCCCCCCGACTATCGCAACTGCTCCAAGGGAGCATCCGACGCAGTTGCAAAAATGACAGTTGCGCAGAGTACAAAAGTAAAACCGGCTTCAAAAGCGAACAATGGAAACACAAAATCAAAGTCAAAGACGCAGATGCACCGCAGGTCAAGAACAGGTAATGCCGAGTCCGACTTACACGCACCTTCCTCACTTTACCCACTTCTTCACTTACACGAGACCAACAACAAAAGAGGGAGTCGCAACGGCCGCTTCTTGCCCTTTCTTTGGTTGTCTGCCGTTTTTCTCCATCTTTGTTTTGCCCGTGAATTTTCTATGCACCGCGCAACCTCATTTCGTGCTCAATTGAACGCTTTGAAGCTAACAGTCTTTTCTTCTTTTCTTCCCCAACAGGCTGCTATACCTGCAGATTAAGACGAAAGAAGTGTGATGAAGGCACACCGACGTGCACTGCCTGCAAACACCTTGGGCTACTATGCGAATACAAGCGACCCATCTGGTGGAGCAACAATGATGCTCGAAGACAGCAAAAGGATGACATCAAGGGCATCATCAAGCGCAAGAAGTTGGCAGAAAAGACTTCCAGCTCAGTTCACACCTCTGTCAGCCCGCCTCCGGGCTTGTCGCATTCGGTGCCTACATCGGCCACATTCTCGGACCCCATGGATCGCACAAGGTCTGCTTCCATCGACTCCCATTACTCTGGTGGTTTCAACTTCAACAGCCCGCCCAATGGATCCGAGTTTACCGCATACAACGCCCAACTACACCCCGACTACGTCTTCAATGGCTACTCTCCATATGAAGTTGATGTCAAGACGGAGCGACAAATGTTTGTCAATGATGTTCCCACGCTCAGGGAGTCCCATGTGGCCACATTCAGCACTTACCAGACTCCCCCTCCTCCTGGAACCATTCTACCGTCTGGCCAATTCGAGAACGGATGGACCGAGCACATTCGACAAGAGCGACGGGAGTCGATGGCCGAGGAGGCACTCAATGTTAACTTCTTTGACTTTGCGCACGGCTCACAAAACGGATCAAAGCAATTCAGAATTGAGCTGGAGGAAAGCGATCAGCTTCTATTGGACCACTTCATCCAATATGTTTTGCCCATCATCTTCCCTATCCTGGAGTCAAACCAGCACGGGTCGGTCGGCTCCGACTTGATTCTCCCTGCCCTGCAGTCCAATGGTGTCTTTCTTAACTGCTGCCTTAGTATTGCCGCCCAGCACCTCAAGACCCACGCCAACCTGCCTGCCGAGGACATTGATGAGGATATCATGAAGCACCGTTATGCCACCATCTTTTCGCTTTGCGAGTCGCTGAAGCGTGACGAGAACCACCAGCAGATCCTAGAAGCTACTCTGGGCCTCATCTTTTTCCAGTGCATTGTTGGCCGCTTTGATGATGGCCTTTTGGATATCGCCTGGCACCAGCACTTCCAGGCTGCCATCAGCCTTGTCCAGAAGCTCGACCTTCCCCGGCTCGTGTCCGACCCTGCTGGCCAGGTTGGACCGACTCCCTTCAACATGACACTGACGGCCTGGATTGACATTCTCGGCGCCACCATGCAGGGGACCTCGCCTACCTTTGCTCACACATACCGGGAAAAGCACCTGTCTCCTGTCAACTCCCAGCTCGGGCTCCGCGAGCTCATGGGCTGCGAGGACCGGGTCATGTACCTCATCTCTGAGATTGCCTGCCTCGACTCCCTCAAAAAGGACGGCATGGACGACTACACTCTCTGCCAACACGTGTCCGCTTTGGGAGAGCAGCTCACTCTCACCGAAGTCGGCGATACCGGCCCCAAGATGCCCTTTAATGCCAGTGGCATCTTGTCACCCAAGCAGCTCTGCAAGAACATTACCTCGGCTTTCCGAATTGCTGCTCGAATCTATCTCTGCAGCTTAATTCCTGGCTTCAGCCCAAGCCAACCTTCTCCTCGAGCTTTAATTGAGAAATTGACGACCACACTTCAGTTCATCCCCTCTGGACCACAGGGATACGATCGCAGCCTTGTCTGGGTCTACCTCATTGCGGGGTCCGTAAGCTTGCCTGGAAGCAACTTCCGATCTTTCTTCGAAGAGCGCGTCGCTCTGCTTGGTCATGACGCCATGTGCGGCGCTTTCGGCCGTATGGTGACGGTCGTCAGAGAAGTATGGAGACGAACTGAGTGCTTGACCCAGGTTGCGACTCCTGGATCATGCTCGTCTGAGATTATGCAGCCGTACGTCAACTGGCGTGACATCATGCAAGAAAAGGGCTGGGACTTCTTGTTGATTTAAAATGCCTTGTCTAGATGTCCGCAGCTGCATGGCATGGCGTGAATTCAGCCTCCTTTCAAAGTAGCCGGTCTTCTTGGAAAAGGGTCGTCAAAACGCTTTTTGTTCAGACAAGACTGGAAGCAGAATTTCACTTCTGTCCGCTAGCCGCTTGTCTTCTTCTCATTTCCTTTTTGTTGCGCCTGCCTTTGACGTCTGTGTGGACCAAAAGGCAGGATTCCTTTGACTGGAACTTGTTTCTTCACTTGCATGTCTGCTGGCTACTGCATCGATTGCCTCAGACACCTTTGTTCTCTTGTCCAATCATGACTATTTTTTCTGTTCATTTTCTGTTCATCGTTCTTGGCTTCGCAGCCACCTTGATTTTTACAATATACCCTACTGGCATGGGACTTTACATAGAGGACGCCGCGAGGCTTACCGGGGTCACACCATTTTTTTTTACAGAGAGAAGCAACAGAGAAGCCTTCTTCAACATTTTCAACACTTGGAACAACTCGTGGATGACGGGGTTAGGGGGAGAGACGGGACTTGATGAATTGACGATTGGTTATGATCTGGGATTATGGAGGCACGCATGATGCTTTTGTTTGATTTCCCTTTGCAGTTTTTTTTCTAGCCGTTGTTGGGTTTTGAGGACATTTACATTCTTGGTTCCAGAGGGAAACAATTCTGGCAGGCATCACTCGTTAGTCCCCCGCGTACAGGGCTGGCTTGGAATTTGGGGGTTATCATTGGGACAGGGCAAGGCAGCACATGCAGCCCGTTGAGGGCTGCTGAAAGAGGAGGAGGACAATACCATCCCGTACATAGCAAATGAATACAAATACCCATACCAATAACCAACAAGTTCGTGTCTTTTTGAAACAGTGAATCGGAGATGGTCTTTGCACAGACGGAACCGGCAATCAACTTGGTCTGACCGACGTAATCCATCGACCGTTACATGAACATCCTCACTGTCCATTACTGCCATGTTGTGCGTTCCTGGCTTCCATTGACGGGTAAAAAAGCCCAAGCGGAAAGTCTATTTAGTGGGTGGCGATGCGCGTGGCTTCACGTTGTACAGGGAAGAGGATAAGGGCTATCTTTAGATTTCTCCGAATTCAACGCCATGATGTGAGATGAAGATGCCGTGCGCCCGACGCCTTGTTCCTACTATCTTCATTCATCTCCCCGCTCATCGGGTCGTGAATTGTGCGGAATACCCCGAGCGTGCGCGAGGCATGTACAGGCTACGGGAGCAGGCAGCTGCGGTATTGCAGCAGAATCAAGGTTTACTTTGCCCGCCACAGAACGGGCAAAGCATTTTGTGCTGTGAAGATGAAACCTTTTGGCTGGCTTTTACAATGTACGGAGTACCGGCGAGCACACCCCCGCCAAAACAATGGGGCTTTTCAACACGGAATCAAGTCTCGTCTTCACAAAACGGCTACTCCCGCAGCACGTCAATCAATCATCGTGTACTCGACGAAGAAGCGTAACCCGGCGGTTTGTGTATGGCTCTTTGTCATCTGTCTCTTTTACTCGCACAGAAAGAGAAGGACAAGAAAGCAGAAAGCACAGGTGTTTTTTTTTTTTTTCGTTAACAAGAGGCCCAGGCGACGGGCTTGTGGCGTGGCGTAGGCGGAATTCATGGCCGAACGGTTTAGCTTTCGACCATGTAACACGGCTGTCTGGGAAGTGCTACTGTGCTTTGTACGCCGAACGGCTTCGCTGCAACGCAGCTTGCCCGACCCGCGCAGCTTTTTGCTTGGCCCAGACGTCGGGGGAAATGGCGGTGCTGGGAACATGTTAATCCCAACAAAAAGGCGATACGTCGCGTCCCACGGCACCCTGGGGAACCAATTGCTGGAAGGGCTTGCAAGACAGTGTCGACGAACTGTGGCAGCTGGCCTGCAGAGGGTGTGAGCGTAGACACGTCCTCGGCAGACAGGACAGAGGACAGAAGCTATGGCCGCTGGTTCAAGCGGAATCCAGTACAAATGCTCCTAGCTGAGGTCGAACAGGGCGAGAGGGACGCAATTGCTGGGCAGGACGAAGGGGGGAAAGGCCTCGTAGCGGGCGGTGCGGCGCAACCAAGGACTGATGGCTGCTTGAGATGCATGATGGAGGTTTGCACATTGATGGGACAATGCCGCGGGGACGGGACCTGGGGGTGGCGGGTGACGCGGAGCGTGGTGGTATTTCTGCAGACCCAAATGACGATGGCCATGGGCAGAAATCAAGGCGATGCGGGTTGGCGTCGAGGCCATCTCGGCAGGTGAGTGGCTTCGCGATGCTGCATGTCTGGCAAGCTAAGGCTGATGGTGTCTGGTCTCATGATGCCTGGCTTTGTCAGGAGACATGCAAAAGCAGCATTTGGGGACAGGGAAGATTGGAGCCAGCTGAGGGCCAGCGTGCTGACTTGCTACCAAACTTTGCAACACTGGGCAATCCGAGGCGCAGTACTCCGTACGGACAATTGCATGGGCTGCTCTGGAGGCGCGATTCTGACGTTGTAAAGATAACAGTGGCAGTCTGGCTGACTCTATACTGGGCAGCCTTCATCCCGTCATGCAGATGACATGTTGCTGGTTCTTGTATCAAGTGGCATTGACCATCATAACATTGCGTTCCATTCATGATGACGAGGTGTACAGCCGCACTCAATGCTCACTCAGTAGCACATGGCAAGGATCAAAGAGTACGACGGTAAAAGCGAGCAGAGAAGCAGATATCTCCGCCTCATCTAGGATAGTGAAGCTGCTCTACGGAGTAATACTTGTCTTTTTTTACAACAATGCCATCTGGAAGTGGTAGCTTGATGAAAATGCACCGTTACTCGCGGCGCTGGCGTGGGGGCCGGACAAGGATGATGCACCATTGACATGTGTTTGTGGGCTGCTGTATGGCGGGATGCATCGTTGGGGCGGCATCTTGGGCATTGTCTGCTATTTCCGAGCAGCAGGTTCGGCATGCAATGGAAGGCTGGGCCTCCATCATGTAGAAACCGGCCTTGAAATGAGGCGCTGTGCCGCGCTTCTTGGTTGAAATGCGAATGAGTTGGCAAATATTTGTGGCGGGGGAAAGACATGGGGTCTGTGGCGTGTTGAGCGTCTTGAGGCGAGGTGATATGGATGTAACCGCACCGTGGTTGCACCACCTACTAAGCAGGTACTACTCCGTACATGCATGCAATGTCTGGTATACCTGGTTATAGTTGGGTAGTGTTATTGTCGTCTTGCGGTGACAGACTCCGTACCCAAGTCATGGAGATATTGACATCACTTGACAGCTCGACCATGTTTGAAAGCGGGGGACAAAACGTTGAGCATCTGCTATTGCGTGTCAGTGCGGAGTACCTAGGTATGTATTTGTTGGAAGGCAAACACACTCTGCCGTGGGCTATGGTACTCTTGAGTATTCTAGTCCATCCATGCAAAACGAGAGTTGCAAGCTGACAGGAGGACAAAAGTGGATGAGCGTGGCTAGCCTGAGGATAGGTGGTGGCATAAATTGTCCCTGGCCGTCGTATTGTAGGGTCCCAAATATATCTCCGAGCCGTCAATACTATTGTTTTGTAGAGGCGATGGCTTGCATGTACGGCAATGCGGATTGAATGAGGCAGCACAGCATGGGCAGCAGGTAAAAAACTTGGCAGGTCAGCATGAATTGATGGCGGAGCACTTGAGATCTAGCAGACTCATGTGCAAGTACGGAGTACCGGTGCCGTTTGTTGGGCGTGACTGCCGACAGCAGCCAGCAGCTAGCAGGTACCAAGGCAACAAGGCAAGAATACAATGGCAGATGGCAGAAATGGCAGGAGCACTGACCCGCAGTTGCTGTGTTTGTGGTATCGGCAAGCGCCAGCAAATGATGCCCCGCCTTCCCGCCTTCCCGCCATCGCCCGTAACCGCCTGCACCAACACTCATTCATCTCTGGCCAATCAATTCACACGCTTGGCAGCGACTCGGCTGTCCTGAGGCACCATCGTGTCGCAAGCGAAATCTGCCGACGCTCAGTGTCCAGTCGATATTCTCGACCAGGTCGATTTTTTTCTGCCTTTTCCCCAGCGCCCCGTCAGACGACCCGGAACCTTTTCTTCCCAACCTGTAAATTGGCTCTTGGCTGCCCTTCATGCCGTGTCTCCCTGTTCGGCGTCTCTTCAGTGACACACTTGCCGCGCAATCGGTGGCCGAGTGGTTTTAACGCCTGCGAGACTGAACACTAGCCAAGAATCAAAGGAGGCCAGGAGGCCACGACGGAACTGGCGGAAACATAATGCGCAGCTGTGAACGATTCGATTGCAGTGGGCGAGCCCGTGACGGCCGGGTGTGGGCAAGATTCAAGAGCTTCGACGTGGTAGTGACGGCGGCGGCAAAAATAAGGAATGGACAGTAGCAGCAGCTGGAGTGAACGCATGACTCCTTGGGCCTTTCTTCTTGGTCTCACGATTTTTGAACTCTTGCCTTCTTCGTTCGCCATGCATGTGTCCTGCAGTGGTCCCGCTGTCCTTTGACTGACCAGTTTCTAGTGAATGGCCTTTCGTCTGCCCACCCACCTTGTCTGTACCACTGCTGAACAAGCAGGACTCTTGATGCAGCATTTCATGAACTGAACATCATTGAGATATCGTAGCACCATTGTTAACGGCTCTTTCCTCTGTCTTTTTATTATTCAACTTTTGTGCTATACAACAACGCTTTTCCCCCCCTCAGCGACATCATTATCACCACCAGCATATCCGCAACTTTCACCTCGTCATCAAACCAACGTATTTGCCCGCTGTCTGCAACGAATAATCGCCTTTTCGGCTATATTCAGAAAGAAAAATTACTTTTCAAATATACAATGGCCAGATTGCCTCCTCATCTTCGGCTCCTGCTTCTCGCAGGCGTCGTGTCTTCAAAACCAACCCCGGCACTATTCGCTCGCGATACTTGCGCAGCAAGCGGCAGAGCATCTTGTACGTCGCAGGGTCTCTCGGAAGGGTTGTGTTGCCCTACAAGCAGTAACTGCGTCCCTCTGGCAGGGAATACCACAGTCATTTGCTGTCCGAGTGATAGCTCGTGTACCAAGATCCAACCCATCACCTGCGACATATCCGAACAAGACCCGACATTACATCCAGACGCTCCTATAAAAACCACGGCGCACGGCGCCAAATTACCGACATGTGGTAGCAATTTCTGCTGCCCTTTCGGGTATACCTGCTCGGCGGATAGCTCGTCGTGCACCAAGGACTCGGACCAGTCCAAAGCGCCTCCAGGCATGACTCCAACATTGACGCCTATGGCCAAGCCAGAAGCTACATCACCTTCGACTTCAACAGCGCAAGCAGCCGCGGCCACCTCAACAAGTGCGAGCCAAGAAGACAATTCATCTTCTCTCGGGGCCGAGAAGATATCCATCATTGGAGGGGCGGTTGGCGGTGGTCTCGCGCTTATTCTCCTGGTAGGAATAATATTCCTCTGCGTACGAAGCCGTTCGAGAAAATCTCCCAAGTCCCCGCCATTTAGAGAGATTTCTCCACCCATATTAAATAACCAAGCCGGCCGTGTAGACTTTATTCGAAAGGAAGAACACACTCCACCACCACCAAAGGGACCCTCTTTCATGGACCGCTGCTCTCGGTTTCTAGGCCTACCAGAGCGCCAGACGCAGAACGCACACTCGGGTATACCTAATCGATTTTACTCGCCTAACCCTTCTCTTCAGTCATCGCGCCTGTCACGATCATCCTTGACATCCGAGGATGATCGCAACGCACGAACGGGACATGTCGGCGCACGTCTGCCACCCATTCGGCAAATGAGAGGCACACACACGCAGTCGCGCAGAATCTCGACACTAGACGCTTATGATGAGCCAAGCCGGGAGAGCATCAATGTGTTTGCCGACCCCGACACGGTGAGCAACGACGGCCACCGTAATCACCGTGGCACAACATTCAGCGACCTGATGGACCAAGCAGACATGAGCGGTGTTCATCGCAACGGGGGGTACGTGCCTGGAAGCCAGAGACTACGAGTTCCCGGAGCGACACCAAACTTGTGATGAATACGTCTGCCGGCCTTGAAAGGTTGAGAGTTTGTGGCACCTTCACAACAAGACGAAGACGGAAGCATGCAAGTGGCCAGTGATGCCGGCTTTGACATTTGACAAGGGGCTGTGCGATAAAGGGCAATACATAATGTACATGAACAGGTGAAGAAAATTACGAGCCATTTGCATCGAAATTTCGTTTGTCTTTGGACTGGAGTTGGGGATCTCGTGTTGGGCAGTCAGTCTTTTTTCTTTTCTAATTCTTTGATACTCCCGATAGTAATAGACGTTGTTGGTTGCACACATGTGCAGGATGTAGACACGGATTCTTTGTTGGGCACTCCGTCCTTGGTGATGAAAGCAGTCTTTTTTTTTTCCCCGGCGCAAAGGCCTCTTTCGTGCCGGCATGGCTAGGCGAGTTGTCTGTGGTTTTCCATGAAAGGCCATTGTTTGAAAGTCGACAATGGCGTGCAGCTTGCATGAGACCCCTTTTGATTGTGAAACCCCTTGAGCCCAGGTTCAGTCCTGCAGGGAGGGAAATGTCTGCTTGCGAACCGAGTATTGACGCACCCTTCGCGGTGTTCACTGTTGCCACTTCAACAGCGCATCGATGGCACGCAGACTCATCCATGAAGCAAACTTCACCATTTGTAGTCAATAGTCAATAGTACGCGGCGCCGTCTTCGAGCTTGTTCAAAAACGCCAAGACGTGGCAGCCTCAGATCCTCAGGTAATCATGGCCCGCGCGGCCCAGCACAATGCGCTGGCACCTTGGTCTTGCTCAGCACCAGCTCGCTCAGGCCCATCGGCCGGGTCAGCAGCACCGGGCAGACACCAAGGTCGGGGTCCTCCAGCGCAGCCTGGTATCCTGGTATCCGGCATGCGCCATCGGACGCGCGCGCCGGCAGACGACACCCCGCCTCGCGCGGCGTCGCTGACCAGAGCGCGCATCTTGGCTCGCCCTCGCCATGGTCAGTCGCGGCCGCGACGAGATTCAAGGCGCTCGTGTCGGATGCGCACGTTCGAGAAACGTCAAGTCGTGCCCCGACCCCTTTTCTGTTGCGCGCGGCAACGTGGTACGTCGGGTTGCCCGCCGGCGGAGAGGCCGGGCGTCGACAAGGCCGCTCGCCATCTGCACCCTTCTGGTCGCAGGCGACGCTGTTGCCGGGCGAGCCGGACCCGTGGACCCGACATGTCGACGGCGACGGGCCCGTAGGTCGCGGTGGTGCGGACCCGACATTTGGCGGCCGTTGGGGCAGACGCCGTGGCGCACCTCGCGCCGTTGGGTTGCGCCCGCCCGTCGAGGCGCATCGTGTGTCCGCGGTAGGCATTCTGACCAGAGTCAAGTCAAGTCCCATAGCAAGCGACCTGCCCTTGCCACAGGTGTACACAAGCACGCTGCAAGATGGCGCGGGCCTAGAAGATGATAGCTGCGTTCAGCCAAGCTGCTGACATCAGATTCGAAGCCTTTCGGTCGGGTCGATTAAGCCGCTACAATAGACATGAGCCGTCGAATTCGAAGCTTCCCGATCCAGTTGCGGCTTGAAAGCACATGTGCAGCCCCTAGAGTTAGATTGTCCGTGGCCGCATCTGTATTCCATGTTCCTGGTAGCAAGTTGCACATGTATGTGACCGCCGACTCTTTGCATCATGACCAGCTACACACCAGCATCTACATCACCATGCAAAAATTACCCAACGGCGCAGGGTACTAATGCTTTCTAGCATTGATTGTAAAACGACAGGCTATGATACTACAACAACGTAGACGCTATGCAATGGATATTCAAAAACCGCTTCCTGCAATTCCATCCCCGAGCCGTGTATAACGAGTGGTGCCACACCACGAGCTTTGTTCCAAAATCAAATCCTATTTCAAACATGTTGGCAAACCCCCCAGGCCCAGTTGCTCATACAAATGAAAAGTTAGCCTGATATGACAGGGGAAAAAAAAAAACAGGCAAAACTCGCTCAAAAACCATGTCTTCGCCATGCACATCGTCACATAAGGACGCATTTGCTCTCCTTCGGCTTTGATGGAGTGGGTATGTCAACCCATCCGGCACTGTCCGGGAGGGATTCTTTCTTCTTCTTCTTCGGCATCCACCCCTTCTTCTTGGCGTCCTTCATATTCTTTGCTGCGCTTCTTTCCGCACGGCTGCGGCGTCTGTTGACGCTGTTAGGCGTCCTACGCGACGAGTTTGACGGGGTTCTCATCCACATGGGCAAGGCGTTAGCTGTTGAGCGCATATGAGGAGGCAATGAGGCCGCAGCAGGCTGGTTATTGTAAATATTCTCCAGCTGTTGCGCAGTCCCCCCCGTTCTCGGGAAGTTGGCAGGTCGTGGCCGTCGTGGAATGGGAGCAAGTATAGGCGTTTCTGCGTGTGCAGAAGACCCTCGCCGCTCAGGCGGGTCGTGCGATCCGGAAACTCCGGTTGGTGTACTGATGATGAGAGGTCGATCAAACTCTGCAACATGAAACCTTTCCTCTTCCGCAGAAATGGGCGGGGGCTGGTTCTGCGACGGTGAGCCCCTTGGCTCAATCATACTGCGGCCATTGCCCATCCAGAGCTGCGGATTCAAAATATTGCCCGACAGTCGGCGAGGATTGCCCTGACTTATTCTCTTGTTCAGGCTCGCAATCTGAGAAGAACTCGGCGCGGGCGGAAGAGAGCCCGCTGCAAAATCGTTTGAAGTAGCGTTCAAAGGCGGAGCAGTGTAGGGATGCCCTGAAAACTGCTGTGATGGGCCCATGTTTGACTGTGTTCCTGGCTGAAGTTGCTTAGGCCACGTTCGGGCATTAGACAGACGCCTGACAGCTGGCTCTGCTTCTGGGGCAGGAACAACATTCGACGCAGATGAAGGGATATGCAGTTCCAATATTGGCGCTCCGGGCCGAGCTCCAGGCCCAGTGCTAGAGCCAGGACTCAAGGGAGCAGCCACTGATGTCGCTGCGGGAAACTCAGTCCATTGCTGGGATGGGGCCGTATCAAAAGAGGCTACAGCTGAGCTATTTCCACGAGACGTAGGTGACGGCATCTGATCCTGAGGCGCCGCGGGCTCGCTAGGGTGCGCAGACGATATGCGTGGAGAAGCTGGCGGCGACACGTCGTAGAGGTCGTCTGCTTGAACTGATAGCATAGAAGGTGAAGATCTCGGGCGAGGTACATCCAAGACCTGCAATCTGTCGATATTCGTAGCCTCGCTTGGGTTATGCTGATGATGAGTCCGCCTGTACGGAGTCCCATCCCTAGTTGCATTCGGCGGATGCTCCAGGGCTAACGTTAAAGAGCTATTGAGAGTCTCGCTGGTCGAACTACCTGCGGAATGTGGAAATTTCTTCGCTTCTGATAAGTCGTCTGTAGCCGACATTGGCGCCACCGGAGGTCTGCGCATAAAGACAGGCATATCACCAGGGTCTTCTTTTTGATAAGGAGGCGGAGGAGGCACCCAGTTGTCGGCATCACTCTCGTGAGGATGTTCGGTACGGCCGTCTGCCCGACGGTACTCGATGGGACGGCCGTCCGCCGTGCGAGGATTCAGTCGCCGATTCACAGCCGCGGCCGTAGCTGCCCGACGAAGGGTTGTACCGGACCGAGGGCTAGCGTGCGCATAGGGTGCATCAAGAGCCTCTTGCTCCTCCATGGATGCAAATTCTTCCTCAGCCTGAGAAGTCGGTGCTGCGGTTCGGCGGTTGATTGGATGTTGTCCAACCGTCCTTGGAGCCAACGGGTCGTCATCGTCATTGTCGTCTGCCTTGTTGCCAGGTTGCATTAGACAGGGAAGGGGCTCTCGTCCGGCGGCTGTGGTTGCTGCTCGGAGAAGAGCAGCACTGCCTCCTCGCCTCTGGGCAACGGTTCTTCGTCGGACTATGGCCACCTCTGTTTCTAAATCACGTCGTTGCTCGGCCAGTGGCTCGGCACCGTCTGTTCCCACTTCAATCGTAATTTCTACAGTCTCCCCGTTCACGAGGCCGTAATCAAAGTCCAGCAAAACAATACGTCCACCATCAACAAAGTCGATGTCCTCCTCATCCGTCACCAGTCTTGGACCCATGACTCCTGTGGCAGTAGCCACAAGCCGTTCGTGGGAGGAATGCTCTCCAAAGTTTCCAACCCACTTGACACTGCCAACACCACTTAATTCGGTAACCTTGAATCCAGCTACTAGATTGTTCCGCAGCTTGTCGCAGAGAGCTTGCCACTGAGGCACCCGTTCGGCTTCAGCACCATCTTGGCCGCGTGTCGAGGTGCGACGGGACAAGCTACTTTGGGTACTATTATGCCTGCCTAGTCCTGGAGAGTTCGAATTCGACGTAATATCACGAGTTGCTGGTGGTGCCTCCGGTATAGCGTCCAAATCTTGGGGGATGCCATAAATCCAAACCTCGTTGCCCTGGAACCCTGCCGAAACCAGCTCTCCCTGGGACGTGGTGGCGGGCAGAGTACATGGCAATAGCTTTGTCTGCAACTTGGCATTTGGAATCGGGCCAGTGAAATAAGTTGTCCCATTTCGGAGATCGTCGAGGCGTACGGCACGAAAGGTTTCGAAGCTGCGATCATAGGTGAATGTCCACTCGGGCTCTCCATGTTCGTCATCGGGCAACCATATGGCATGACTGCAGTCACGACTCGTATTCGGAAAAAGGATCGAGGTAGTCCACATGGCACCCAAATTTTCCTCCAACAGCTGACTACCAGGGTCATAGTACGGTGCTGTCAGAACAACAGTGCACGGCGGAGACGAGTTTACAGTGGTGCCCAGAAGCTGGGTCCCGTCGAGTGAAAAGGCCAAGGCATCAACCGCGTCACACTTGACGGCTCTCTTTTCTGTCGCCAGAGTGGACGATTTCAACGAAGACACTTCAATACCTCCATCATATGCAGCAGCAAGGACGGCACCGCAAGCGGATATTGCAATTGTCTGTGGTTTGTTGTCCAAAATCAGGGAGTGCTCTCGATGTGGTGGCGACTGGGTCAAATCATAAATATCGACCTGCATCTCACTCGACAGCACAGCAAGGGTATGTGCATCATCAGTAATGCAGGCCGAAGCTGGTCGTCGTTGAATCTTGAACTCCCGTTTAACGTTGACTGTTGGGCTGCAGACATCGATGACGTAAATTCTCGACGAGTTGTATGCCAGAAGGTGCTGGCCTCTGGGTGAAGAGGCAAACTGCATTCCCTCTCCACCAGGACATGATGAAGAGCTGATTGAATTGGACACCAACTTTATCAAGGTCCGTTTGGGGCGCATATAAGATTCGAATAGATTTCGTTTGACCTCGCGTGCAAAAAGGCGGCGAAGCGCGGGCAGATTATCATCTACGGCGATGGGAACCGGGGAATGTGAGGTTGCATAGGACGGGCATTGTGCCAATTGATGTGTGTAAAGGTGAGGGCGTTGAGATGTTGCTCTCCACTTGCTGTTGAGGAGAATCAGAGATGCGAAATCGTTTGGTTCCGCGGCGAGGAGTATTCTTGTGGTACGTCAATATCTCCAGGAACAACAGCAGATGAGGCGGCGAGCCAGGGAGGAAGGCATAGCTTACTGCTCGATAATCTCGTCGGGAAGTCGATGGAAGGCATCGGAGTCGGTTGCGATCTGGATGGGTGTCTTTTCGATGCTAGAACGCCGCTCTTCTGTCACGACGAGGTCGTCCATGGTGAGGTCAGATGCTTCCTCAGGGCCGGCGGTAGGCGGGTGATTGCGGCAATCATGCGGGCACAGAAGGAATTATGAGGTTGCGAAGCTGCAGAAGGTTGACATTGTGTTCCAAGAGGGTTTTGACAGGGCGTCGCGCGGATGCTTGTTGGAGAGGGAGTCCGGAAAATGGCAAGACGAAGGTATGAAGCGAAGGGGCATTGCCGTGTGCGGAGGTCAAGGTAGCGTCAGTGCGGAACAAGGTGGCCCAAACGGGTCAACTGGTGGCAGAAGATTGAAGGCAATTCCTGGCACCGAGGAGGTGATGAACAACAGGTGCCCAGGCGGTGGCGGCCCCGTGCATGTACAGGGAGGCCAGCTGGCCGAATTAGGCTACTGGGGCTGCTAACGGGACCCGCCAACCCGCTACGGCAGGGAGGGGACAGCGTGCCAGTCCATCCAGTCTACAATATGTCAAGTCGGCGGACGCTTGGAACAGAGCAATTCATTGGACCGATTTGATACAAATGTCCGGTTGATCTTGCCAAAACATCAACAACTGGTTCCTCACGACTGTGCGAGCAATGCCATCCCTTGGGCACCTTGGACGCCACTGGCAATGCGCCGTTGTTTCATCGAGCTAAACAGACGTCATGGACTGCATTGAACGCTCGCAACATACGTCGTCAGTCGCCCTTTGTGTCACCCCCCATTGCTGCCAGTTTGGTGCCATCTTCCCGCCGCTGCATTCGTCCATCTATGTGAGCGCCTGTCGTAGGACAGAGAAGTGCCACATGCTGGCATGTGTCACGACATTTCCAAGTGCTCGTGCAGTCACAGTGCAATGGTACATCATCAGTGGCAATTCCAAGGTCACTCTGCCGTCTTGACCATTTTCGTGTCAAGTCATGGCTGGGGCCGGTGGATGGTTGGGCGAATCAATTGATGCCCCGAAAAGGCAAAACAGCAGATTGAACAGCTCACAGCTCACAGCTCACCGTTCACCGTTCACCGTTCATTCACTCAATATCCCTTCCCCTCACGCCACCCGTACTTTCGTCTGTCGGCTTGGTGGTGGTGGCAAATTGCGATTGCAGGTATTGCGGTCGCACCGTCGCTCCCATGGCAGGCGTCTTTATTTAGAACTTGACATTTTCCAGAAGCCAAGATTGAATTTGATGGAGCTGATCCCGTCGACCCCGCCTGGCCAAACTCAATGTCCGGCTAATTCGAATGGCTTGCGTGAAGGGTGGGATATATTTGGCACACCAGGTTTTGAACACGCGGAAACGAGCACGACGGGAACATGCAACCACACAACCACTGCAACGCGTGCGGACACTGAGCAAGCTGATGTCCGGAGAATCGGGGTCCTGGGAGGCCGGTATTGTACATGTCAGCTGCCTGCTTATTGGTCCGTCTGCTTTGAGGGGACGAAGGAAGGGAAAATTGTCGACGACGAATTGACGATGGGCGTCACTTGCATGCGGTGTGATTGGATGGCGGCCGAACACTTTGCTCCCAGCTTGGTGCGGAGAACGGAGTAGACTTGCAGCATTCATCGGCATGGCGTTACAGAGATGCTCCCGCCTGTCCTGTCAATTGATCTTGCATTGACTCCGATCGTCTACTCCGGATAGGGAGTACACATCTCGCGCCATGCTTTCGGCGTCGGTGGAACACGGCATTGTTCCGCAAGCGACTGCCCCCGTCGATGATGCGCATCGCCGTGCCTTGCGAGCAATTACACACCGTGAATGAGGCGCTGAGCGTAGCTGGAGCTAGGGAAAAGAGCTGATGTCCGTCAGACAAGCTCGGCCATTGTCACTTGCTGCGCCGCTCTGGGTTACCGCATTCAGCGTGTGCAATAACTACTCAAGTACTTAAGTACCATGCCGTTTGGCGGCACTGAGCAACTACATATGTACACCGAGTATCAATTGATACCTACAGTAGATATGTAAAGTGCCTCGTGCGGCCAACAGGCCAAGCGGTACTCGTCGCCTACATTGACGTCCTTGGCGACGGCATAGAACAAAAGCCATCCCACGGAGGGCCTTGAACGGTACTGTATAGCGCAAGGCTATTGTAGCGTCACGCCCCGTCCCGGCAAGCAAGTCTTGTCAATAATGAATGTTGACAAATGGCCAGCTCTACTAGCAGGGTCACAGAATACCGGTTCAATGTTGTTACTTGGTCAAGTCCGTAGTCCTAACCAACTCAACTCCACGCCGTCTCCAACGTCCTCCAACAGCTTCTTCAAGTTTATCCAGCGCAGCATGACATGCACACACCCTCAACACGCAATTACCAGTCCTCGGATGTATTTCCATGGACTCCGTCCGTGTAGCTTCCGCACATGATCTTGGATAGCAGCGGCGGCAATCCCCGTTTCCTAAATACCAGGCAACTACTACTAAGCCAAGATGCCACCTAGACGAGAAAGACAACAAGCTCTCTCTGCATGACCGGTCCGATGGCACGCTAGGCACGCTAGGTTCACGACGTTTACGGAAATGCGCATAATCTGCTACTAGTAGTTCCATTATATATTTATTTATAGGCCATCTCAGCCAACAGGTGTCATAGCAGTCCACGCAGGCCGCGCCCCTATTTTGCTTTTGCTCAAACGCAACCTCGATCTTGAAACTCTCCTTTCCACGCTGCACAGACCCCATCCATCCTCGCATGTGAAGAATCCACCTTTTGCATCAGAGTGCTTCTTTTTTTTAAAAAAAATGCAACATATTCAACATCTGCCGCAACCTCGGGCTCACCGCCGCCCATGTCTGTCCGTGACACAAAACGGGTATTTGGTACAAGTGCTTGGTAAACAGGTACTAGGGGGACATAAAAACAAATAGCAACGAATGCTTGCCAAGGCGCAATGCAAGTTTCAAGATAGGCGTAAGCGCCGGATAATGATGCGCCTCCTGACATACAACGCCAGCGCGATGCCTACCCCGAAGAAGATGGGCATCAGGTGGGCGTGGCCCAACATGGTGATGAGCTGCGCATCGTACGAGTGCCACGACGAGCTGCCCAGGTGCTCGAAGAGGGGAGTCACGACTCGGCCGTTGAGGCTGTGAAGAGGGCCGGGGAGGATCTTGTAGTCCTTTCGGTTGGGCTGCAGCGTGTGCAGGACAGATGCGAAATGGCCGCCGGTGCTGAACATGACGGCGGCGTAGGGCAGCCCGAACCACCGCCTGTTAAAGGCCGGCAGGTTGTCGAGGATGGTGCCGACAAACGGATTATGCCTGCTCGCCATGAGGAAACTGATTGAGAAGCCTGTCGGGTGCGCCTCTGGCGCGACAAAGCCGAAGCGCCTGAGCGGTCCGAGGGCGCGTCTACATCGCACGTCCAGGTCGAGAATGGCGCCGCCGATTTCGTACAGAATCATGTATCGCAGGGCGTCAATCCGCTCAATCGCGTACGGGTAACTGTCCCACATGTCCTTCAACTCTGGGAACTTCTGCTCAATGAAGGCGACGGCGTCGTCATCTGTCCACAGTCGCGTCTCCCAGTCGGGGTGTAAATCGACACAGCTCTGCAGCGCCTCTTCCCACTGAGGTCGCCAGTCTTCCCTCCTGGTGCCCAGGGCGATATGGTGCAGCACGGCGGGCACGACATCCTGGTACGGCTCGCCCGCGGTACGTTGGCTGCGTGTGTAATTGGCAAAAGTAACGTCAAAGTTGTCGCGCTCGGCGGAAAGAATAAAGTCGGCCGCGTTGGCGCGCCAGTGCATGTTCAGCGATATGAGCGCCCATGTCTGGTAGATGACATCCTGAAAGAGTAGTACGGCAATAAAGAGGATTACGGGTATTACGTAGAAAATCGGCCGAGATCTGGATGTGGGTGGTCGAAGGGGGCTGTGTAGGGGCATTGCAGCGCCGTGGACGTCCCGCGTCTAATCCGACGTCGAGATGCGGCGACGTCTGTGAATGCCAGCTGATGACGCGAGGAGAACTTTTTTTGCCAGTCGTATGGGCCACAGGGTAATCAATGCGATATAATGAATTGAGCAAGGACCAAAGAGAAGTACAAAGAAACAAAAAGGAGACGCAAATATGTATGTATGAATGTATGAGTGAGAATGATGGAGGAAAAGAAGTTTAGGAGGTGCCTGCCAGACGAAGGGGGGAACAAAAGCTCTGGTTGATTTGCGCATAAAAGGGATCCTTGGCTTGGTCAGACGACGCTTGGCACTTTATTCTTTGGGAAGTAACAAAAGTGAATCCAAGATCCGCCGTCGCAGCACGTAGACGATGGTGCAGTTGGCAACACTCGACATAGCAGCCGGCCCAGGAAAAGGCAACTGGCAAGGACTGGCAACGAGTCTGGTCCCGTCACCTTTTTAATGCTGAGCCTAGGCAGGTACTTGGAAGTAAAGTTAAGTAGTCATCAGCAGCTCTCGGCATGTCATACATACAGACATGGACCAGTTGACCTTTTATCGATGACCTACTGCTACTGGCACATCCTTTCTCGTCGTCATCAAATCCCTGGGCTCCCTCCCCACGCAAAACCCATTCTGCCACGCGGTGGCCATGGCTCCTTAGCCCGTCCGTCGCAGAGCTAGCTGCTAACTTTGTGTGCAATCTGGTATATCGGAGCAACCAAACTCCATACGAAGTACTGCTACTAGTACTAGATGATACAGACCACGCGCATGTCTTGGCACCGGCTCGCATGACCGCGCAAAAGGCGCAAAAAGCGCAGACGAGGCGCAACTGTGAGGGAGGTTCTCCAAGTAGTCCGTACAAGGCCGCCTCGTTCTCTGCTCTGCTTTCCTTACATGTACGCCAGGAGTCCGGCATCTGCGCCTTAATTCCCCGTCGTCTCTTCTCTAGGTCCGTATCTGTATGTACATATGTACGTACATACACGCCTCGCCTGCCTTGGTCTGGCCCATCTGACCTGTCCGGAGCGAGCCACGTAATCATGGTTCTTGAGCCCCCTTTGACAAACACCATGGCACTTATCTTTTCGCTGCGTGACAATGCTGGATGCCAAGATATTGGCGCGTGTGGGAGAGACGTTTAATTTGCCCAAAAGTGTGGAATCAATGTGGGATACGTTTGAGAAGTCCAGGAACAAGCAACAGAACAGCAGCGAAAGCGGGTCGCCATCCCACCCATCAGTCATTATACAACTCCATGCCCGTCAGAGGGGGCTTGGAGGCCAGACAAGGCCAGACAAGGTATAAATACGGAGTACGTAGCTCGCCTATTGTCCTGGACTCGGCTAATACCTTCAACTAGCCACAACCTTAAAACCGTCGCGCTTCTGTCAACATCACCGTGCCAGGCTCCGCAGCCTATTGGGTAGCGTCAACATGTTTGGCTCCAATCTTTTTTAGCTATGGTTATAGCACGGAGTAGCTGCGCGGCTCTAGGTGGCTTTTCTCAACACAGACTAGTACTCGCCCAGAACAGAACGACCCGTAGTGCAGGCGCCACTTTATGAGTCGGCTCGTCATTGGTGGTGGCTTTTGCCGAATCCATACGAAGTACCTGTGTTGTGGTGGCTGGACATGTTGACGGCGCCGATTCTGCTCCGTTGCCCGATCCCTGTACTACTCCGTAGTTGTACTAACTCCGTACTCCGTGGCCATAACAGAAATCTCAATATGCTGCGTCCGTGTCCTTGTCCGTGTCCCTGATCAAACAAATTCTAATACTAGCAGCATGGTCGACTGATCTGCATAAGGGGGAGTAACCGCGCCCGAGATGGAATTCAAAACAAAGGGGCCATGATTGTTTGAGTTTGGTTTTTTTTTTTTTTAGAAATAAAGAAAGAAAAACTCTTACCGGCGAAATCATCTTCACAACCTTTTTTGCCCGTCTTCCAAAGCCGCCGCCCCGACACCTTCCCGGGTCGTACATGCGGATTCAACCTTTTGCCGAAATCCGCGGATTGACCAACATGTGGCGCCCAGGTTTGTCAACTTCTCCACCCGAGCCGTGTGTTTCGGGCTCAATCTGATAGGTACCAAGACTTGCCGTAATCTGATCTAAACCACCTCGTTCGCCTATTCGCCAGCGATTGTATGATTACGTTGCTTCCTCGAGCGGTTTTAGCAGAGAGGCGCTTGTTTAACCCCGTAATTACTGTTGCTCATTGCCGCGAATCGATCGTCCCTTCTGGTGGGTTGTTAAAGTCAAATGGCTCAAAATCAAATCCACTGCCGTCCTGGACCTGAAGCTGAGCACTCAGAAACTCATCGGTGATCAATGTGCCGAGTTCCTCGTCAAAACTAGTCAGCGGCCCCGTCGTGGCGTCAGCACCGCCAAGCTCAAGCCCATTCATCAAGTCCGGCGCATTGAGAGGTACGTCTGGAGGCAGAGTTGTCTCGCGGCACTGCCTTGCGACACTTACGCATCGCGAATCTCCTTGACACATGGCAGGCTGTTTTGTATTTCGTCCATGGCTTCCGTCAGCAGAGACAGCGACCGTTCGATCTCGGGGTCATCCCACGATGATTTCTGGAAGAACCGCTTCATCATGACAGCTCCCGTGGCCGTGGAAAGCGTTTGTGCAAAATCCAGTGGGAGGGATCTGTACCGATAATAGCGAGCGTAGCTTCGCATGAGGCGCAAGATAGCCTGCAGTGACTCGTAACATATTTCAACATCTTCACTTTCTGAGATCCCAGGCTTTTCAAACATATTTGACGGTGGGCGATGGAGGATGATCATGACGGTGTGAAATAACATGCTGTCAAGTCCGTCAGGCTGCTTGCCGAGAATCCTCTACGCGGAGGGAGGCGGCTTTAGACTTACTGAAGGTGAAGTACAGGCGATGGCACCTGTCCTACTGTCCATTGATTCCAGTGCAGCGTTCCTGGCAGGCTCGCAAGCCATTTTGTCAGCGAAACGTGAATCTTGCGCGACTTGGCCGCTGCAATGGCTGGGTCAACATCCCCTCGCCGGTTTTCAAAGAGATCCGCGATCATGACGTGAATGATCTTGCAGAGCTCTGCTTGGTATATAAAGGAACCAACCAGCGCCACGCCGTTCTCGTACTCTGGTACTGTGGCACCCCTGCAAATATACGTTTCCAACAAGTTTTGCCAGTCATGAGGATATTGTAGTCTGATGGTGTTTCGCACATCCGACTCGCTGGGGTATAGAGCTGGAGGTCGCCCGAAGTACAGGCTTAGCTGTTTGTCGGCTATAAAAATTCCCCAGTAGACCCTACGGAGGATCTCTCGATCGCGGAAGGAGCTCGTGGATGCATCCCAGTTACTCGGGTCGAGGTGCAACCCCATTTCGTGAGCCAGTCGAAAAGCCATGCCACAAAAGAGCCATCCTTTAGATGTCTGCCCTACAGCGATTTCTCGGTGCCCCAGAAGAATCAGGGCCTGGAGTGTAGTGAGGTCGGGCTTGTCCAGTGTTGCAAAGAGCAGTGCTTGCGCCTGGCCAGAAAACACGTCGGATAATTTGAAGAAGTCGTCGTACAGGAGGGCCGAGAGCGAGCACATGGAGTAGAGCAGCAAGTCGGAATAATATCTCCCAGAGCCCACGTCGTAGTCTCTCAGGAAGTATTCCCGGTAAACCACCATGTTATACTGATACTGCTCCGTGAAGAAGGCAGCCATCAAGGTTTGAGAAGTTTGGTCATGAGGCGCATATTGAAAGCAGCCACTGCCACTGGAACTTGACTCCTCGAGTGCAAGATCCGTTATTTCCAGCATCGAGTTGACTTGGCAATCAGCCTGCACCATTGTGCCATCGCTGTTGGCTGACGTACGAGGGATCGTCTGAGTCTCGTCCCTGGAGAAGTGAATTTGAAACGAACTGGTTCCGCCAAAGAACTGTGCCGCGTTACCATCTCGCGGCCGTCTCAATTGTCCAGCGCGCAGCCGAGCAACCGCAACGCCATGGTCTCCAGTCGGGTTTGGCTGAGGCTTTTTGTCAAGCGGTGCGCCGTCCTCGGGCGCCGAGCTCAGAGACAACTCTAAAAGAATCTCATCTCTTTCCGTGCTATCTGCAATGGCCAACTTGCGAATCACTTGCTCCAGTGCACTGATTTGCCCTTCTAGAGCCTGGACGTAGCTTTTAGACACTGGTCTGAATCACGGTAAGCAAAATGCACAACAGGGCGGTGACTCGTAAAATTATCCCACCTCTGCTTCTCGCCAGTTCCTTGCAGGACGCATTCTGTTCCTGCTTTGATACATCTTGAACAGGGGCGCTTGCGGTCACATTTGATCTGCACGCTTTCGTCAGCTTTCGGATCATATTCTGGGTGCCGTTCTGCCCACCTTGCGACGGCGACATCGCTCACACCTAACGCAGATGGTTAATTTGTGAGCAGACAAGGGCCATCGTGGAACGCTTACGATGTCTTGATTGATTCCCCTATAGGTGTTGCCTCCATCACATCCAATCTTCAACCCCGACTAACTGACGGTACATGTATCCAGGCGTCGAGCCTATCCGTTGCTCGCTCACACTGAGGGAAGGAGCGAGTCACCCTACAGTCGTAACTTGAATCCACCACCCAGCCTGATTCAGAGTCGCACGTGCATCCAGTCACGACAATCTACAGCCCATCAGATTAAACCCGCGGACGCAGAATCAAGTATGTCGCGCTGCATGAAGTCGCTGTGTTGGTGCGTGTCGGCGGCAGCTCCTGGTGGAAACTCAGATCAACCATCACAAATTAGGTACCGACACCGGCATGACCGGGCCTCCCTCGGAGTCCCGCCGCATTTCATCCGGCAGACTCACTACAACGCCATTTTACCTATTGCCACAAGCACGAGAACCTGCGGCGTACTAGGCGACACAGAGATGGTATTTAAAGTCGACGACAGAATTAGACTCGCACAATCTGCAAAACCCTAAATTTTCTGTACCACACACCCTGCTAGCCCACGCATCCGCTTCCCAGGCGGCATCACCGCATCACCACCAGCAACCTCACAAAACACCAACAATATCCTCGTCCCTCAAGTCCAAAACCAACATATGCCCCGGCGCGTGCCCCAAAACCACACCCTCCAACCCCGCCGTCACAACCGCCTCCAGCGGCGAGACACCGCAGCCCCAAAACACCGGAACCTCCGCCTCGCCATCACCGCCGCCCCTCAAGACCGGCGCATCCCCCCATTCCGGCTCCCCGATATCCCCGATGCCCAACCTCGCAACCGCGTCCCACCCCCAATCAAGCGGCTCCCCGTGCGTGATCCCAAACCTCCCCGTCAGCTCCCTCACCCTCCCTACATCGCTCACCTTGTACATCCTCATCGAAACAACGTACGTGCCCCCCACAAACACACCCGCCGGACACAACGGCACCGTGGTCCTATACATGGCTACATTCCTGCCCAGCAGTACATGCTGGGGCGGCAGCCCGGCCCTCATCAGTTCGCTCTCGAAACTATACGAACAGCCAATGAGGAAAGCAACGTGGTCGTCTGTCCAGTGGTCCTTGACGTCTGTGACATGGGACGCCACGAGCTCGGAGTCCTTGTAGACCATGTAGCGTGGGATGTCTGTTCGTAGATCGCACCCTGTCGAGATCACGTCTTTGTCTTCAAGGCCCCTGATGCATGATTTTATGGAGGAGAAGGAGCCTGTGGTCGTGGACTCTGCGATTAGAGGGCAAGGGACTGGGTTTCGTCCACACAGCGCGCGGAAATCATTGGCGTAGCGAGATGGTAGAACAATCATGTTTGATTGAATGTATCCCCGCGATATCCCCGCTGTTGGACCTGTGTGCTCGTTTTCCCGTGCCGCTAGACGAGCATCTAAACCGGTGAATAATTCTGAGGCTTGCATCTTGAGAATGGCCACGTTGGCAGCTCAAGCTAAACACAGGGAAACTATTTATTCCAAACAAGTATTGCTCCGATGCCACTTTTTCATTGTATTTATATTGCGCAAAACCCAGCTTGTGCTTTGGCCATGTTCAATCATCAACGCCGAGTGGCTGATGCTGCATCGTCGCGGACTTCCGCTTCCGCTCCCCACCGCACATGCTGTCGACGCTATACTAGTCTCCCAGGCCCTCGTCAAAGGTACATGTATAATATAAAAGCCGCCTGGGAAGCTAAGGCAGTAATAAAATTGGGTATTGATATCGACCTTGAGGAGCTACTCATACAACGTCTAGCCAGATGCTTTTGACAATACCCCTACTTCCCAACAAGCCAACAAGTCCTGTCCCATAGACTGAATAACACTGGAAACCTAACCCAAGTACAAGGCCCATTCATTCAAGACCCCCAAAACGGACTTCCATTAGTAATCAAACGTCACTATTATTCACTCCATCGCGATGATCGATCCAAAGTGCGTCTCACATAAGATCGCAATGCTCGTCTGGCATCTATGGCCCAGCGCTTGACACGGTCCGCCACCCAGTCGGACTTGATATTGCTATTGGGTGGTTGTGTGCGATTATCAATATTGTTGAGATTGGTCTCGGAACCTTTCAGTGTCATATTGACTGAAATGTGACTGTCACTCTGCTCCAACTCCGGAATCTTCTTGCATTTTTTAGGAGGTTTAGCTGTGAATGACTCAGCAATGCGTAATCGAAACATGGACATCTTTTTGCGCAAGCCATTCTCTTGCACAGGACTCCTGCCCGAACTGCAGCTTGGCCTCTGAACGAGGGTGTCTTTGTTTGAGGAAGATAGAGACCGATTCTTGTCTGTATTGTCCTCTGGCGAGGGCGGGTAGGGTATACTGAAGGGATCAGACGGCTGGGGTGACTTGTATCCTGTGCTGCTTTGGCTATGCTGAGTCTCGAACGTAGACTGAACACACCCCTCAGACTGAGTATTACCTCGGGCATTGTCTTCATTTGCAAAGCGCTGCCCAGGTTTCGTTCCGATGCTCGAGTACAAGGCCAAATCCGCCAACGAATTGCACTGCTTTAACCGATTGACCCTGGTGAAAGGTTCACCTGTGGCTTGCCGGCCTTGGCCAAGTTGGCTTCGTGAAAGCTTGAGTTTTAGTTTCGGCTTTGCTTGTGCAGTTGATTGTTGTGACACTCCCTGTATGTCTCCTTTGATATGGGCACAATTGATGTTGCCGAGGCCACTAACCGGTGAATAGGATGGCTTGATCCGAACTTTGAACTTGGAGGGACTGCTATGCTTGCCTGATTGTGGTGGTTGTTTCAACCCAGTTGGTACTGGCTCGGCTAAGTGAATTTCATCGTCCTCTCGAACCATGTCATGTAGCCTAGAACAGTCACATAGCGGTTGTTCATCTAGCTGGTCATCCCATTTCAGTAAAGGGTGCTGATTCTGACTTCCCTCGCCTGGCATTCCTGGAGGCAATGGTGGAAGAGCTTTCATTAGCTGCGGGATACTGTTTTTTACCTTGAGTCCACGAGCAGGAGAGATTGGCTCTGGCGATAGGATGTCCAGTTCTTGCTCATGCACAGACTCATCTTCGATATGCCCAGATTTATCATTCAACTCGGCAGTATTGATTCTCACAGCTGCTACATTGCGACGATGTCTCTGATTGCCGAGTTTGTGGTTTGTTGATGCAACACTGTTAGTATCACTCTCATCTGAAGGTTTCTGGGCAGAAATGTCCGCCGTTTTCAAGCACGGAGATTTGCCCAGTAAGTCAAATGAAGAGAATATAGACGCAAAATCAGGCAAGGTTGGATCAAGGGCACATCGAGCAACGAGTGATCCCTGTTGAGCACCTAGTGTATTTGGATGGCATTCAGAGTTTGGCTTGGCTTCCACCGCTCTCAAAGACTGGCCCGATTTGGAAAGTCTTGCCATATTGACGCTCATGTTGTGCTCATCGCTTTGAAGCAGGCTTTCAGCACTCTTTGATGCTTCAGGGTCTGCAGGCGCAGACTGAGATAACCGCCTGGCAGCGATGAGATTACTGAGGTCGGTGTCGTCGGCGTCACTAGATCTTGTCGTTTCTTCTTCCAGCTTTGGGCCTGACTTCAGCTCCTCCTGATTCCCTGTACTGTATTCCAGACTTGAGTGGGAATGGGGTGTAAGGGTGTCGACGGCGGCATCTTGGTGATCAGGTCTGTCAGGCTTTGGTTTCACTGCAAACTCATCATAGTTCCGACCCTCGTCATCCTGAATGCGGGGAGACTCCATCGAAATTTGGCTCTTGATGTCATGGTGAGATGCAGTCGGTCTATCAAAGTCCTCGCTGTAGTCATAGTAGAACGAACCGGCCAACTGTGGTGGCTGTCTTGAGCCCTTTGCAGTGCTAGGTCTCCGATACATGTCAACAATAGATGTTAGACTAGGGGATCTTCCGCAACGATCAACAGGCATTCTCGCATGCCTCTCAAATCGTCCATATCTGCTTGCGCCAGATTGCGAGGAGCCTGGGGTTCGAGCCCTGTGAGACATGGGCCCTGAGTAGTACGGCCCTGGGGATGCTCTTGAGGGCAACGATGCCGTGGATCGATTGAAGTCCGGCCGAAGAGACAGAGGAGGTGGCCTTCGCGCCCAGTTGTTATATGTTGAATTGTAAGACCCATGAACGGTTCTCTGTAGGCATCATTAGTTTCCATCCCCCAAGGTTTCGTGCCAAGGTAGGTCAGCTGTACCTGTGAAACACGATCAAGTTCAATCATTCGACTGTAATCAATACACCCGTTTTCTGCTAATGCAGGAGACGCAGGTCGCACCCCTGGCCTCTTGAGCCGTGTTGGATATGGAAATGGTGAACGTGGCCGTTGCAGTCCACTTCGGCTGGATTGACTCTGCAAAGTCCCCGAAGATTTCTGGGATGGAAGCTGACGAGAGCTATTCGTTGTGATGGAGTAAGATCGATGACTGATGTCATCAAACATTGGAGAACCTGGCGTCATGTAGAATGCTTGATTGTCATACCCATAGAGCGAAATGATCTCAGATGTGGTGTCTCTATAAGAGCGAAAATGTCTGTGGTCATCGGCGTAGTAAAAGTTCTCACCCTTTCTGGGTGTGTACTTGGGAGGAGTTGTCCCCTCAAGCATGTCTGGCCTTGCCCTGGGATGCTGATGATAAGCTGCAGGAGTCACCGATGGTTGAATGGAGAAGACGCTAATATCTCCTGTTTCGGTGGTTGTCTTCAACATGCTTGTGAGCGGCCCCGGGGACGGGGGCAATATCGAATTGAGACTGGCATTCCGTAGTGCACGTCTTTGATGAGGTTTTTGTCCCCTTGGAACGCTTGTCGATGGGGGAAGATGGGAACCGTAGGAAGCGTAAGTGCTATGAAGTGAGCCGTTGCTGGTGGTCTTAAAACGGGACTTGGAAACATCCATGGTAATTTCATGTAAGGCCGTGGCCTGCTAATACATAGAACTGGGCGAAGATATAACGATAGACTGAAATGAATACGGCAATGAGACAAATCTGAACAACAAGGAGATGATTGGGGCCACGGCAAAATGTGAATTGGTTGGCAGTTTCGAGGACCAAATACTGGCTTGCAGTGAGACGTCACAGTTGGATGTTGGTAGACATGGTCGTCCAAAAAACGTGGTAATGGGAGAATGAAAGACAAATGGAGACGAAGTTGCTACGGGCTTGATGTAGAGGCAGCCCGAATCTTAGCTCGTTAAACCGAGCAGCTGTGACAAGAGATGAGCGAAGCGAGAAGTCGCTACACATCGTCAACCTCGCATGATATCATCGGGTCGGCAACAGCGCGTCGCGGGCGTTGGCAGTGCTTGGTGGCCATGCATTCACAAGACCGATACCCTTCCTGCTTTGACAGGGTTGCCATACCGACGGCATGATGAAGAGATGACAGAAATCTCGATCGGTCGTCCAGGACATGGTTTCTCGGGCGATGTGAATCGAGTCGCTTTTTCTGAAGAATTTACGCCTCACTTGCAGGAGCATTCAGGGCGAAGTCTGTACGGAGCGGGCTTGAGGTTTGCCAAGGAAGGAGCTCCAGGCAGGAAGTTGAGGAAGGAGGTCCATATGTGCACGCCTATCTACCGCCTGCTTCATCTGCAGTCGAAGTTGGCAGGAGCGACACCGAACCCTGACAGCTGCGTCTCGATAATATCTGCATCTACTTGTGAACATTGAACAGTCGAGGCGCAAGTGTTTCGTCACTAGTCCACTTCTGGCGGTCGTAGGTGCATCCATTCGCTCTTCCTTAGACGGTACGGAAAAGTATGTGCTAACATCTCAGGGCGCAGAAAGCTACACGGCGCGATGAGTAGATACAGTACTGTGATGGCGAAATACCCACCTTCTGGTTGAGCCGTACGGACCGACCTTCGAACGAATCTCGCGGCGAGCTCTATTTCTGGGCCCGATCACAATCGGAGCATGCCTTGATGTCTCTCGCAGATGCAATCAATCATTGCTCACCGGTGTTCTACGCATCGTGGACGAAGCGAGCGCGTAACGAGTTAGGCCTTTGCCGAGGTCATCTGACTCAAGACAGGGAGGTGGTCGAGACAACAGCAATTTTCCATGCCCCCAGCGTGACAGCAAGGTCCCCCCCGTGATACTGTTTTCTTGCACAGGGCCGGAATGCAGCATTCCTTTTCGTCTTTGGACAATGGAAAAATGGCAGCCTGTGCTGTGCTGTATGTACGCCATTCTCTGCTACTCAGAGTGTAAGGCCCGGGTCTCACTATAGCGACCAGCACCCACAACACTCCGCACGTAGTACGTACAAAGAGATGCATCAAGAGTGCTCCATAATGCTGACTCAAAGCAGAACCTACCAGTCATGCCACGCATCCGCAAGTGAGTGGGCGAAACAAACTCCAACTACCGAACACTGGTCTGTGCTTCACCTCTCACAAACCGGACAAGGGACATGTCAACGGGCATCTGGGCTCTGGGGCTTTAACACATGGATTTGAGCGTCCTGACTAGCTCACGTGCTGTTCTGCTCAAGGCAGAAAGAAATACTACCCAAAACAGACGGATAGAAATTGACATGTCTCATGCTCATGTTTGTTGTCTTGAGGCAAAGAAAAAACATTTTCCCTTAGTTTAATTACACCCCATGATTTGCCCTGCTGGTCTCCGGCCGCATCCGCTTTCAACTCGTCCTAGCCTAGTGTACATACATAAGTAGTAGTAATAATACCTGACATATGCCATTAATCTGTACGGTACTACAGCGTAGTACTTCCTGTTGAATACTTCGTACAATAAACTAGTACTACTAACCTTGGCCCACACGATGGGATGGAGACTGGCGAAACATGTCTCCTACTATTGTTCCGATGCATCCCTGTCCATGACTAGAGTGATGTTCCTGCCGGCCGGCCAGTCGGACGAGTTCATGTCATGTACATACATGTGCCTCTCTCTTTCAACCTCCTGGATGCCAGCCAGTTCGCTTCATGTCTAGTCTGGATGCACTTAATTATTGGCCCTCTCCTTTCCTTTGAGAAGCCCAGAATGTGGCCGGCTTCTGGGGGGGTTGGCGTGCCTCTCAATAGGCATCGCTCGTTGCTCATTTGTGCGTCGGTTTTTTCTGAACTCATTGTCCCTCCCCTCTCAAGTTGACGGAGACATGGTGGTTGAACTCTAGCGCCTCATGGGGAGATCCAACAAAGCCGGGCCTGCGTTTGGCTGCTCGGAGGTTCGCAGATCCACCTCGTCCTAGCCGCCCACATGTTGAAGAAGCTTGGTGCCTTTCTAGCCTTTTAGTCAGGGGAATGTGGTGGGTCTTCGGCACAATGGCAGGCATTTCGGCTGTCTTGGGGACCAGTGGACACAGCAGGGTCCTGTCGCTTGTCACCCTGTCACCCATAACCCCTCTCATGGCCCCCACGGCCCCCGTCACCCCGTCACCCTGCCCCCTGTCCCCTTGTCAGTCAATCCCTACCCAAATTCAATGTTTGGTCACTTCACCTTCTCCTGCTCCATTGAGCACCGAGTCGACCAGTGACATGGCATGTGCCTGCAAGCCGCTCTTGGTTTGGTGTGCGTCTTCTCCTCTATTTCCCCTGCTTCTCGACGGCTTTCCCCCGCTGTTCTGTGACTCGAGCCCTCGATTGTGTTAACCGACAGCTATTGTACGGAGTACTTTTATTCCAATATTGCCTTGCCGTCTTCCTCCATTCCTCCATCCGTCTTCTCTCTTGCTTAAACCTCTCGCCACATTCTACACTTGTTTCTCTCGGGTAACGTATCCTGAGTCCTGACCATTGTACGCCTTGCGCATTACTTGCCAAGCTCGAATCTTTCTACCCAGACATAATCATCTCCACTTCAAGCACCGAGTGCGAATAAGACCAATGGCATCCAAACCCGAGTTACGCCTCACCACAACCATGCCGGCAGCCAACTCCGATCTCGAGGCCAAGCAACCCCGAAGCGCACTGCGCAGCCCTCGCTTCCGCGAAGATTTCGATGCGCCCTTCTCAGAGGCCCTCCTAAACGCATCAACAATGACACTCGCCACCGAGAGCGATAAGTCGCCGCTCTCTCAGCACCCCAGCGACATCTCAATCACTAAGCCGGCTCACTCGCCCCGCCCCACGCAATCACGCGAAGATAGCTGGTCATCCACAAACTCTAGCCGAAGCGCGAGCAGCTCGAGCTCCGGCGTCAATGACAGGTTAAGAGAATGGGCTCGGAAGTCGTTCTTGGGGCTGAGGCGCTCGGACGACGGGGAATCCTCGCGGCCATCATGATCTGTTGCAGATGCAAAGTAAAAAAAAAGACAAAACACCAAAAAGCAAACGACACCGCAGCTATGCTTTTATCCCGAAAGAGATTCATGACGTATTATGAGCGCTATGCCCACGACTATTCATGTCTTTAGAATATGTGACCCTCCTCGAGGCAGTTCGCAACTAAAGAGAGAGAAAAAGGCAGGGAGGACATCTATGACTGACACAGCTATGTTCCCCCCTTTACTAAAAGGCGTTTTGATGGACGATTTACCATGTATATAATTTTATATACCTATCTACTACGGCGACACAGCCGCTTTTTTAATGATGCACAGTATTTGTTCCATGCCGGGCCAAGTTAAAAAATAATACCTACTCGTGGCTAGAATACGCCTCCGCCAATGATGAATATCCTCTGCTCTTCCTTCTTGGCCCACTGAATAATCTTGTTCGCGCCCTGAGTCATGGCCGCGCGAGACAAGTTTGGTCCCCCGATGCAGTAAAATTCAAAGACGGGCGTGATCCACGCTAGACAAGTCGCCTCCTCGCTCGAGCAGTGCAGAACCTTAAGATGCGCGTGTTTAGCGTGCACAGAGGCATGTAGCTCGTGGTATAGCGACAGTAGCCTTCGTCTCTCGACGACATGGGCGAACAAGGGTTGTAGCGACGACATGCAAAACTGCACATTTGCCCGAGATTTGTACAGGAAGTGGCTGACTTGGCTTCCGGGTGCAACTTGCGACACGGCAGGTCGGCCGGCGCGCGCTGCCTTGCGAATGGTGGCTAGGCTGCCGCTTTTCGCCAAGGCCTGCGCAACGTCGTCGCGCATTTGCTTGAGGCTGAAGAAACTCTCCTTGTCTGCGCTTATGAGGATCATGGCTATCTCTTCGCTGGGCGTCTGCACATTTGTTGGACTGCCTGGCGGTTGCACTTCCGGCGAGTCTTCGAAGAAGCTGACGTACATGTACAAATAGCCCTTGTTGTTGAATGCAGGTAGACAGATGGGAATCCAGTTCTCGCCGCCGCCGCCCTTGATGCCGTCTGATTCGAAGAGCATGTTGAAGATGAGCCGCAGGTCACTGGGGTGGAGAGAATGCCGCCGCGGCCGCACGACACTCACGAGTTTCCCTCCAGCGACGATGAGCCCGTAGAGCAGCTTATCGGTTCGTAGCTTCAAAAAAGTATTGTTGATGGCGTGGCGCTCAGACTTGCGCAGCTTCAAACACTCTAATGAGCCTAGGAGGGTCGATGCAGAGCCAAGTGTGAATGAGTCTGCCAAGGAGGATAATAAGGACTCTGTGCCTTGGAGTGGTTTGCGCAAGTCGGACGATGGTCGGTTGACGAATATATTCTTTAGCGTGGGTAGTGTCAGCGTTGACAGAATCTGCATGTATAACGCCTCGAGCTGGGACCGAAGTTGCGCATCACTCTCGCCGAGCTTGCTTATAGCCACGAGATGAAGAGGGCCTTGGGTCAACACCACGAATCTGGTGCTGCCCGCTGTGAAGCCTTGCAAAGGGTTCTTGGCTCCTTCATAGAATGATATGATTGTCTGAATAACTCCGATGGACGAGTTGATGAGGTCGAGGTCTCCGTGACGGCTCCAAATAGGTTTTCCGGCAGATGACAGGATCATGTAATGCTTGAGTTTTGACTTCCACATTAATACTCGCTCTTCGTCTTTGACATTCTCGTCCTCTTGGGATGGAATGGGCTGGAATTCATCCTCGAAACCGGCAAGTCCATCCTGAGCCCCTGAAAGATGTCGTTGGAATGGCTGGACTGTAGCAGACTGGGCTTGGAGCAAATTCCACGCTGGAGTGCGCTTGTGAAAGTCGGAGACCATTAAGCTTGCAATGTCCCCAGCTGGTCGCATGGTCGGCGCAAAGCTCATCATGCTTGCAGCGTCATCAGGCCCTTCCCCACCAGATAGGCTGGCTTTGTATCCTGGGGAATCATAACCACTGCCCACGGGGGTGGAAACTGACCTGTTCCCGGGCGTTGAGAATGTTCCCCGAGTTCCGTCCGGAAAGGAAAGCGTCTGGATGTCCACAGACGTCAACGCCGTGGTAGGCTGGGCCTGCAAGCCTCTCGATTCTCCAGTTGTAGCTACAGCTTTGCGAGGGGGCAACGGGGGAGGCTGCTCCTCCTCTTCGGTGGGAGGTTTAGTCTCTCTGCCCATGATACTGCCGCGGATGGTAGTTGTCGCATCTCAAAGGGGAGGTCACGGGGCAGGTGAGTGATGTCGACACGGCTTACACTACAACGGGTAACTAAAGCGCCCGAAAAATGGTGGTAAACTGTCAAATAGACCAGGACATGGTTGTTTTTGGCTTTGGAAGCCGACGACAGTGAGGATGAGGACGGGGTCGAGGCCGAAGGCGTGGATGAAATGCACATGTGCGGTCACGTCTGCCTGAGGGGCTGTGACGTCTTGACATGTCTTGTAGCAGCAGCTGGCTCGTGGCTCGAGGTGGCCTTGCGCCAATGGGCAACCCTGTGGCTTCTACCAGGTTAGCAGCAAACCAATCACAGACGTTCCAGCCACACGACCCCTGCGCTTCGACCACTCTTTTGGAAGTGGTGGCTTGTGAAACGTAGCCTCACATCAGTCAACTGATGCGGATGCGTGTCGACCTGAAGGATGGATGGTCGCGAATCCACCCCACGTCACCCTCCCTTGATAGCTGTACTGCTCGGTCTAACACACGATCCTTCGGACCAGACGTTCGACAAGCGATGCCCTCAGGATACCACATGATCCGATTGCTTCACGACCATGGCGCTTGATCCGGGATCCGGCGCCATTGCGGGCTCGCCTGAGAGTTCCGGCCGGGATTCTCCCATACCGCGTCAATGGAGAAACCAACTTGGAGGAGGTTAGCCACCAGGCAGCACTGTTGTAATGCCGAATCGATGCTAATGCGTGGGAACAGAGGAAATCCCGATCAAGGACAAAGCTTATCGCAGATATGCTGCTGGTGTTGAGAAGACACTTTCGCTGTTTGAAACCGCCCTCGAGGAATGGGCAGACTATATTTCCTTTTTGAACAAGCTGCTCAAGGTATGCTTTGCGCCAACTCGTCCAGGAGCTTTAAATATCATCATATTTTCTGACGTGGTTGTGACTAGTCGCTTCAAGCTCGGCCACCATCGTTTCATTCCATTCCAACCAAGGCCCTCGTTGCCAAACGTCTTTCGCAATGCCTCAATCCCGCTCTGCCATCGGGTGTACACCAAAAGGCCCTCGAGCTGTACAACTATATATTCACAACGATAGGGACGGATGGCCTGTCTCGGGACCTGCCCCTATATCTCCCGGGCCTTGCGCCTACACTGTCATTCGCCTCACTGTCTGTCCGATCGCCGTACCTAGACCTCTTGGAAACCCACTTCCTTGACCTCGACCCCAGATCGCTACGGCCAGCCATGAGATCTATTATACTTGCCTTGCTTCCTGGATTAGAGGAGGAAACAAGTGAGGATTTTGATAGAACATTGCATCTGGTGGCACGGTTCAAGGAAGCCATACGGCCTCGGGAAAGTGTGAGGCTGGGAGAGCACCATGCCTCTGGAGACGATTTCTTCTGGCAGTGTTTCTTCCTAGCTGCCATAACTAGCCATAGCCGCAGGTCTGGAGCCTTGGCTTATCTTGTGCGCTATCTACCTAAGCTTGGCCCGACTGCCTCCGCTGGCGCTGGGGAGGAAGGAATCACGAAGAGCCTGCACGCTATCGTAACGTCACCCGAGCCGGGCTTACTAGTACGATGCTTCGCAAGCGGCTTAGGTGACGAGCAGCTGTTAATTCAACGCGGCTTTCTCGACCTTCTCGTATCGCATTTGCCCCTTAGTTCGGACGTTCTCCAATCTCGGGTAAAGCCAGCGGATCTAGAGCTGCTCGTGAAAGCAGCAGTTGGTGTAGTTACCAGACGAGATATGAGCTTAAATCGTCGTCTTTGGGCATGGCTGTTAGGGCCTGAGCCGACCGGTCAAGATGGCGACCATAATGAACAAAACCAAGCCTACCTATCCTCGCGAACGACCTACTTCGAAGACTTCGGGCTGCAGCCTCTCACCAGAGCGCTTCTCCAGATGATTCAAGGTGCATCTCGTGGTAACAGCGCCGAGCGAGCCCGTCCATACAGAATTTGTCTCTCTCTCATGGATAGATGGGAGATTGGCGGCCTTGTAGTACCTGAAATCTTCATGCCGGTTGTTGATAGTGTCCGGAAGTTCCAGGCCCAGGCCGCCAGCAAATCCGAGTTCGACGAAGTTCTCCGTAGCGCCAGCGTTTTCTTCGATGGTATCGAAAGTGGCTTGATTTACAGCGAGATTGTTGGCTTATTGGCTCAGGCAATTGGACCAGGAAGCCTCATTGCAAGGGATCGCATGGATAAGCTTGCGTTGGTCAACTTTATCGTGTCCAGCTTTAATGTTCGCGAAGAGGAGATGGTAACAATTCACGCGCCGCTGACATGTTTGGCGGCGTTGTTGATGCTGGAGGACTCCAAGAACCGCAAGGCGAAGACGGCCTTGACAGATATCGAGTCCGAGAAGCTGTGCGACCAAGTTCTCGGCGCCGTTGTTTCACTATTGGAACTTGTTCCTGAACGAGCATTCCCTCAGAGACTCGAGCAAAATGGGAATCAAAAAGACAGAACAGCTTTGCTATCGACATCCAATGTTGAGCTCTTGAAAAAGATAAAGACGTTTTATGTACATGAACAGGGCAATTTGGAGTCATCACAACCCCCTTTTACTGCTGTAGAATCAGGGGAGTTATTGTTGGAGAAGGCCGTCATTTACATTTGCGATGACTCAAAGGACTCGCCTGTGAACGACATCGCGATCCGCGTACGAATCTTGACTCAAATTCTTTCCAAGACGCCTGGAAATTACCACTTCGACGCAAAACAGCTTGTGTCATACCTGCATGGCAAGCTAAGCAAGTCGCAATCCCTATTGTTCCCTCATTTCTCGGCCATGGTTATGTTGTCAACACAGCTATATTCTGCAAGAAGGATTCAAGAAAAGGAGTTTTCTGACCTCATAGGACCATTAGTTCGCCATGCCTGGTCCTACTTGTCCGCTTCTGAACCCAAATACCACGTCGAAACCGTGCGTTGCTTGTGGCAATTGCAAACGGTACTTACCTTGTCTGGTCGTGACATTGAGGCCGCCATTGCTGAAATTCTGACCAAACCAATGGCAGGCCCTGAGAAGACGTCTCATTCGGCTGAAAATGGACGAACCTTTTCTGTACTGTGGTCACATAGTCTTCAAGATGTGTCTTCTGAGCGTAGAGGCTCCAAAGGCCAGACACTGGATCAACGACAAATACCACGTCTGTCTGGCACCGATCACTACCAGGTCATGCTCACACAGCCCATGTTTTTGGTTTTGGATGCCCTTTTGGACGACAGGACACAAACGTACATGGTTGTTAAATCATGGCTGAATAGTATGATTGGAATCGACAGGTGAACATCTATACACGTCTAGTTTCGTCTTGTGGTGCATGCTGATTGTTACAGGCTGTTTCTGATATTCGCGATGAAGATGGCTCAATTGCCATTCCTCAACCATGTCATCACCCATCGTGCAAGCGAGAAAGTCAACTCCCAGCCAACCACATTCACAGAAGATGATGATTTGGATTTGTGTCTCTACTACCTACGAACGCTCCACAATGTCCTCAAAATATCTGGTGATATGTCCAGAACGGTATTGGCATCTAAATACGTCTCTTTTAGTGACGGCTCGGCTCACATCAGGGGTATGTCATTGTTATCTTGCTCAACTTTGGTTTCCTTGCTGACCATACATAGCTGGAGCGGAGGAAGACGAAATGACGCTTCAAGATTACTTCGTTCGTGTGTGTATGATATGTGTTATAGGCGAGCGGCCATCATCTTCCAGTCCCGAGTTGGGTGAGCGGATATGCCAACTGCATCGATTTGCACTAACAATTCTCCATCAATTTTTATTCAGCCGATATGCCGCTCCCCTGTCCAGCCTTGAACTGGATCATATCCTTGTTGATAAACTCTCGAAATCCATCAACACCCCCGACCCCTACGTCCAAGTATTATTGCTGGATGTTGTATATGACACCGTTAAACTCAGAAACATGGCGTTACATGACAGACAGTCGGCAGAAATCTCGGAGAAGAGACCTGCGAGTGCGGACAATTCCAGAATGGGGCACTCATCATTTTCATCAAGCGAAATCCAACCAACAGGTCCACCAATGCCTCCGGCTTTGCTCAAATGCTTGCAGGCCGGACTGAGCTCGCCAAATAGCCAATCGGTCCTTGATAGCTGGATATCGTTTCTTGGCCAAATTATCGCCCTCTATTCGCAGAGCATTTTTCAAACCGTAATTCCCCTGGTCGAGACGCTGTGCAAGCACATAGGATCCACGTTTGCTGGCCTCCGCGACACTTTCCTAAGCGAGCCATGCGAAACCATCACGACAGGGAACACACCCGAGTCGACATTGATCTACCTACTCAACGGGCTGGAACAAGTCCTGGCTTTGGCGCATGATCAGCTCCTCGCTGAAGAAGCCCGCATCCAGTTGATAAAGGGGCCTGAGCAACCATCATCGCTATTCGGAAGCATGGTATCTGGTGTTTTCCAGTCAGAAGGTCCTCAATCACGAAGCGCCTCGGCCAATGATCGCCTTACTGTTCATCTCGCTTTTCAAGATGCGATGCGCATCTGCTATGCGATATGGTCTTGGGGTCAAGGCGATGACTCCAGGAAACAGGATTCTGGCTCCTCAGCGTCTTTTGGCTACACGTCTTTACGTATGAGAAACCGTGCTCGCAGATTAATGGAACACCTCTTTACCGCAGAGATTTTGGAATGTCTAGAGACCGTCATTGACATCTGGCGAGCTTCTGGCAGCGACACGGAGCGGACACAAATTTTCAACTTTCTCTCATCCCTTGATGCATGCCGACCGAGGCACTCTATTCCCGCGCTGTTTAATGCAATTTATAGCCGGACGAACCCTGGCGCCTTAGATCCAGCCCGGAAATCCACCCTGACAATTTCCCTGCAAGATTCCGATCTTGTTGTGTTTCTTGTCGAGTATAGCAGGTCTTTGGAAGATGACGCCATGGACGAGATTTGGCAAGACTGCATGACATTTCTCAAGGACCTTCTCGGGAACCCATTCCCGCATCGCCAGACGCTGCCCGGTCTTCTTGAATTCGCAGCTATTCTCGGTGAAAAGGTGGACAATACCAACTTCGGAGAGCAGAGACGGATGCGGCGAGAGTTGGGAGTGAGTTACATGCATACAACCAACCCCCCGCGGAAGGATAGCATTCTACTGACACTATTATAGGATATCTTCCTGCGACTACTAGCTGCTTTGTTCACGACTCGACCTTTAACGTTTGCAGAGTCTGGGAGCCTCACCAATATCCCGGAAAAATCCAAGGCGGATGGCCCACGAAGACAGGGGTCGAGAGGAGATGGGCCTGACGACGTCGTCTCAGTATTGGCATCTGTGGTACCAAACCTATCCAAGATCCTTCTTGAACCCGACCGAGTTCTCTCTGCTGCTGGCACCATCTCGACCAATGTTGTTGGGCCGACTTTGCGTTCCAAGTCATTCCCAGACACCGTAACGTCTAATACTTTGAGACTGTTTCACGAGCTGTCGAGACTGCAAAACAACCAAAAGACCTGGAAAAGGGATATTGGGGACTCATTTAACGACAACCGCTTCTTTGGGATGAACCTGGATCTGGTCAAGGATGGATGGCTACCCTTGCTTAAGCAGTGGGTTCTCACGGACAAGGAGCGGATGCCAGAAATCGTAGCTCGCATCAGTGCTCCAACCACGGCAGGCATAGTATTTGGCGTGGGCGCAACCTCAGCGAGACTGGAGGCAGACAGGAAGACACAGCTCAACCTGCGCCGAATTGCAACGCTGGTTCTGGCCGCTGCGGACGATGGCTTCGTTGCAGAACTGCCCACCATCTTCGACAAAGTGGTTGAATTACTATCAGCCACATCAACCTCCTCTCCATCGTCAACAACCCGAGCCGATGTATACATGGTCATCCGGGCGTTGGCTCTCAAAACCAGCCCGATCCACCTCGCCATGACGTGGCCCGTCGTCAATGGCGAGATCCACGCCGCCATCTCATCCGTCGTCGCACCAGATCACAGCGCCGCATCGGACATGTATCTCAACAGTGGCATTTTACAAGCGTGCAAGCTTCTCGACTTGCTCATCTGCGTCGCCCCAGACGACTTTCAGCTTCACGAGTGGCTCTTCATCACCGACACCATAGAAGCAGTCTACCGCTCGTCCACGTATCAGCCCATAGCGCTTGTGGACGAGCTCTCTGAGGAGTTGGGTAGCTTCAGCACCCACGGTGCCTTGCAAACGGATACGGAGGCGCATGTGGCGGCGAGCGGCCCTCATAGACGGCCGCTTCTCGGGCCAGGTGGTATCAACGATGATGTTAGCCTGGAGAGAAAGGATGAGCTAGTGGCCAAGATTTTACGCCCGTTCTTTGGGCAACTGAGCATCTATGCGTTTGAGTCTACGTATGCCATGGGAGCGCTGGATAGAGAGGCTTGTATTGAGGGGTTGTTGAAGGATCTGTTTGACGAGAGGACTATGGTGAGGGCACTGTGAGTGTGGATAATACAAAAAAATAATATTATTGCAATGGGACCCATGAATTTGATGCGACGGTGTGACTAAGTCCAGAATTTCAAGCTGCCAGCCTGTAGTGTAGTGGTGGCCGCTATGGCGCCATGGGTCATCTTCGCGATTGATTGATTCCAAATCATGCCCAGTCTTGTCACGCCATCACAAAGCAACCCTGCAAGACGGCACGAACCACTTGCAACCAAGTTACATTCGAATGCGAAGGCTCATTAACGTGTCTCTTTGTCACCGCTCTCGTGTCCACTCGGCCGACTTTTCTCCTCTCTATCGCCCCTCTCGTCTCGTGGCACCAGGATTCCCCGTCCAAAAAAAGACGGGTTGTAAATCACGCCACCTCCGGGTTTTAAACGCCCAGAAACCAAAAAAAGAAAAAGAATTCTCCCAAAGATGGCGGAAATCAAGCCCACAGCGAGCCCTCGGACGGGCCCAGCACCCTAGCAATGATGCTCTCAAAGGCAAGCCTCTCAATGACGGCGCCGTACATGACGCAGCGCACGACGCCGTTGAACTCGCGCTGCAGCGTGTCGAGCACGGCGCCGCCGAGCAGCACCTCGACGGGGTACCGGCTCGCCAGCTCGAACCACGCCTGGACGGGCGTGATCTCGAGGTCGCCCGGGTTGAGCGAGGCGGCGAGCCCGTGCAGCGACTCGAGCGTGATGCCCGACGCGCCCCATTGGAAGCTGGGCCGCGGCGCCGCCTTGCCGGGCTTCTTGGCCGCGAGGGCGGCGCGGCCGGCGTAGACGCTCTCGGGCGCCGGGGCCATGCAGTACGCGCTCGCCATGAGCGTGTGGCCCCTTTCCGACTCGGAGCAGAGGCCCGGGTCGTGCAGGTGGAAGTCGCCCATGAAGAAGTGGTCCCAGCAGCAGTGCTCGAGGCTGTCCGTCCGGCGTAAGCACATGTACAATTACGATTGCGCCAAGGGGAAGGGAAAAGGAGTCACGTACCCGAGGATAAAGTTGACGGCGCGCTGCTCCTGCTCCCACGTCAGGGCGACACCGGCCACGGTCCGGGGCGGCGGCGAGGCGGCGGCGCTGGCGCCCGACGAGTTGGAGCTGATGTGGAAGCAGGGCGCGCCGAGGGCGGCGTCCATGCTCAGCGTGACCGTCAGGTCGTCGACGTCAATGGCGCCGAAGAGCTCGGGCGACTCCTCGGCGGCGGCGGGAGTGTCGACGGGCCCGGCGTCGAGGCGCATCTGCTGCTGCATCGCCGCCGCCGTCGTCATGGCCAGCGGCAGGCCGGCGGTCTCGAGGGCCTCCCGGATCAGAAAGTTCTCCTTGAACAGCGCGGCCGTCTCCTTCTCCGTGAGGGAGACGAGGTCGCGCAGCTCCGAGACGTCAATCTCGAGCTGCTTGATGTAGTTTGCCTTGCGCTGGCGGTGCTGGATCTGCGCGCGGCGCACCTGCGCGCGTCGCAGCTGGGCCTTGTCCTTGTCCGGCTTGGGCTGCTCGGCGGCGTCTGCGGATGCTTTGGCTGGCTTGTTAGCATGCTTGGAGACTCGGGGGAGGGACGGCTTGGTGAGGAACGGCATTGGATGTGAATTTGAAGGCTGTCTGTGATGCCGGACACTCAAGGTGGCAACTGTGCATGGAATGTTTTGTTTCCGCAAAGAAAGAGTATCTGTAGATTGGGGGGGAATTGATAAAAGAAGAGTTCCATGTCTTTCATATAAAACAGAAAAAACAAATCATAAAATAATAGGAGAAATGAGCAACATGGTCATGTTGGAATCATGCGGATTCCTCAACACCATCATGACAAATCACCCCGGGCGCCATGTACGACAAATCACACCAGCCCACCAACGCATACGCGCACACGCATGAGATGCGGCCCGCGCAGAGCAGGGACCTCGGGGACTTCGAATGTTTGACAGAAAAACATGCTGGGACAGGCACGTACATGGATCTGCAGCCGCGGCCGCTCCCTCAGGCGTGGCCGCCGCCGAGGGCTTCCCGCGAAGCTTCTGCTTGCCCTTCCTCCAAAAGGACGTGAAGGAGGGCCTGCTCGCGTCTTCGCTCATGGCGTCGGTCATAGGTTCCCTCCCCGGGCGTATATACAAATCTACCAACGGCTCCCTCTGGGTTTGGGCCAGGTGAACATTCGCCGGTGCCTGCGTGATGTGCGTGGACGGGCCGGCAGCCGCGAGACGATGGTCCACCGAGGACTGTACGAAGAGGTCTGGTTCAGATCAACCAGGCGGCTGGATGTTCATGTGTCGTGGCGGAAACGGGTTGGCGTGAAACTTGACAGTTAAATGCGGAGTATCGGTCGGTGAGCGGTCCGTCTTGACCACTTCTCGCTTTTTCTCTCTCTCTCCCTCTCTCTCTCTTTTTTTTTTTTTGCCCACCCCGATTCATGCTCAGCCACCAATTCAAGTCTCTGCAGATCGGATCTTGCCCGCCGACTAGAGCAGCCGGTGGATCCCCATTTGGAAGCTCCATGTAATGTACATATACGTCTCTTTTTATATCGGCAGATGCAACCCACAAAATACTCAACTTTGATGCACGCTTGATTTGACGCCTGGCTTTACTGCAATTATACCAGGCATCTTGCTCTACAGAAAAATTCTGCTCATTGCAAGCCACGGTCAACCAAAATTCAACACTTTTATTTTGCGCTACAAGATCCACGCCCTGTGTGTGCTCATATTCGAATGACATCTTCCCAACTCCTCGCTGATGCTAAATAGTGCCATCCCTAAAGCAAGGGGTATCATGTACCCAAGGATGGAAACAAAAAATACAGAGCAAAAATATTCGCACACACCACCATACTCGCTACTCAATAGTGATCACCGTCAGTGTCCGTTGCTGTCTCCTCCACCAACTCCTCGTTGTCGTCCTCCTCTTCCATGCCATCGCTCTCGTCATCATCGTCGTTATCTTGGTTCAGGCCAGGCACCGACTTCCAGTGCACGTAGTCATCCGCAAGCCATCGCTTGCTGATCGGCAGCTGGTATGGATCAAACGGGAAGTATGGGTCGAGCTGATGATAGCTCTCCCCTTGCCCTTCGTATCCGGCATCTCGCAATGCGCCACCCGTAGAGTACGTCGCCGAAAGGAATTGGGTCAACCGGACGCGCTTATTGCTCTCCACCAACGGATAAATATAAACGAAGTTTAGGCGATGTGCTAGCTTGGCAAACTCATCCACGATTACAGGCGCGCACACCTTGAGCGGATTGAGTTTGCCAAAGATTTGCACTGAGAGATCTTTTCTTGAAGTTCCAATCCATTCCAAATCCTGCCCAATGTAGGATGCCGGATCCTCCGGGTCCACGACTTCGGGGGCAGACACTACCAAGTCTTGCCATCTGAAGCAGAAAATGTAGAGCGTAGCTTGAACAAGGGAATAGTATGGGTGAAATCTCTTCAAGTCTGGTCCGCGGCACAACGGCTCGTACTTTCTTCTGTACTGCTCCAGATGATGAAGGAGCAGTGTGAACATGGTTCGCACCAAGCCAGGTGGGACATGCGCTCCGCGAGCCACAAAACTCGCCAGATAGGCTGCGGCGGCTTGCTTCAAAACGTTTGGCGTGTTTGATTGAAATGCAGTGGCCATAAGCTGGCCACAGAACGCATCGATGAGACGCTCGTGTCGTTGCGCGAAATGGAATATGAGAAACTGCGTGTGTCTTGATTTATACGTAGGTAATACCATGTGGTCGAATTCGCGAAGAATCGTGGTAAACATGTCGAATGCGTTGTCGGACCCAGGATTTACAAAGTGTGGGCTGTAGACGCTAAAAAGTGTATCCAGAACCGCATCCATCTTCTCTACACTGTCCTTAACAGCCTTAATCCGCGCCGCTTCTTGGTCGTAATCAAGATCTTCGCTGTCGATTGACTCGTTGTCGCTGTCGTCAGAATCATCATCCTCCCAGGCCGACGGCTGTCGCTGATTCTCCCGCAGCGCGTACATAACGGCTGCGGTAACGTCATCATCCAAGTCTTCTAGGTCCACCTGCATCTGGGAATCGATTTTAACGACTCGGTTCAAGATGAGGTCCAGGATCTCATCTTGCAAATCAGGCACGTATTTCTTGACTTGAAGCAGGTTGTGGATATAGGCCATGTGGACTCGGACCGATTCGTCGGGGAAGGGGAACTTGGAGCTGAGCAAGTTCTCCAGCACTGCCACCGCGGATGGGAACATCTGCAGGATATATTCGATGCCAGAGTGTAGCCGATCACGCATTATGGCCCTGCTCACCTCGGGGAAATCTGGTACGGACCAGGCGGAGGGTCGACTGTCGCGAAATTTTTCCACCATCATTGACAGGACGGGTACGAGGTAAGACCCTTGCGCACTGACAAGGGCAGCCAAGAAGTGCGTAAAAACCTTTGCGAAGGCGGCGTCTCGTCCCAGCCAAGAGCACTGCAATATTGTCCTCACCAAACCGCTGCATTCTTTCCCTTTCAGAATAGGTATGCAGCTCGTCAAAGCCATAACATAAACTTGGAGTTCGTATGGTTTCAAAGTATCATCGTCTTCTCCTACCACTGGAGGCAGGTACCTTTGTCTGTCCTTGGCAAATAACTCCTTCAGCATGTCGTACTGGCCGCCATTGCCGCGGAGATGGTCCTCCAGGGCGGCCCGTACTTCCAATTTGACGTCGTCCATTGTTCTGCGGCCAACTTCGTACGTTACATTTCGAATGTCGTCAAAAAAAACTTTGCGTCGCTTTGTTGGGCTGTCGGGCGGCGCTACAGATGTAGAATCGGTCTCGTCGTGCACCTCTTTCCTTCTCCCCAATACAGAAGCGGGTTTCAGAATAGACTTGACAGGCGTTGCGGTTCGTGGTATGTGACCAGGTAAGGCCCTGGTGTTTGGGGTGAATGGTCGCATCAAGATGGCGATGGCTCGATGCGACACATTCACTAAAAAATCTTGGGCAGAAAGAGCCGAGTTTCTATAGCAACTCTAGCGATGCGCAATCAAGGTATGTTCATGGCACAAGAAGCACGAACTGTGGCGACACATTAAGATACGGGATGCCTATCGTCTGGGGATATCATGGAACGCAATCACTGGCCAGCATCAAGGGATGATCCGACCGTGGTAAATGAAATATTGAAGCGGAGAAGGTGGAAGGCGACGTCAATGATGTTGGAGATGTGGGACAGTTTTTTTTTTCTGCAGAGGGCGGCGGTGGGAAGATTTTCACCGTGAAAAGTGGGCCCTGCACGTGCCTCTCGACTACCATCTTGGTCGCCACTCAGAGGTCAGAGGTCGAACTGAAACTGCCAGATTTAACATGGTGAATACATCTGGTGCTGGCTATGTATCTATAAACATGTCATCTTTTTTTCGGCCTTTTCATGTTGGTCCTGTAATTTTCTTCTAGTCGAGTTTGTCTTTAGCTGCATCCTTCTCTGTGTCCCCTGGATCTCGGCCACGATACTAATCCCCCAGACCGGTATTAACCAAAGTACGGAGTTATGGTTCGTGCGCACCGTCAAATGTTGACCCACACGGTGGCTTGCCAACGTTGAACTTGGCTTGCGTACTCCGCACCCAAGCCAAGTACGACACTGAAGTACTACTCCGTATCCCTTTGGGTGTTCGAAGGTGCCGATTTCGTACCGGACCTATTTTGTCTGAGATACCTGGTAGGTACTTGCTAGTACCTTTAATATATATTAAATTATTTAATAAAAATATGTCTTTTTATATATAGAGAGATAAGTAGTACTTATATTTTTATATAATCTTTTAGTAGATTAATCTCCTTGTTCGGTACGAAATAGGCACCTTCAAACATCCAAAGGGATACATACTCCGTCATACCACACGCTCTGCAACGTGTGGATACCATGCAACGCTTCAATGATGAAAAGCCCAGTTTGGCCCGGCAAACAACCTCTACGGTAAGGATTCAGCTTACCGATTCATTCCTCGAATAACAGTCAGGAACGTTTCACCCGTTATTCTTCAAAATTTGTCACGGAAACGCATCAAGTTATCCACAATAAGTACTAGTCTAAAACCCTCTCTATCCCAAACTGTCAAATCCGCGCTAGGCTCTGTCAAGTCTGTCGACCATGTGCACTTAATAATTGTGCTTATTGAAGCTGGCTGAGGCTCTATTACCAGAAGTTCCTTCCCATCAGCAAAAGAAGGCATCGAGGCCAGTTTGAAGCAAAACATGTTTTCCAGCCCACGTTTCGTTACATAGTTGTAACCTCTGCGCTGCTAAGCCCTAATTGATTCCCAAATAAAATTTGACGTATACCATAGGCGCCGCCTATACTTTTACAATTGCTAATCGCCCCCCAAGAAGAAGAAGAAAAGGAACAAAACTAGGAAATGAAAAAAAAAAAAAATATCCCCTAGGACGAGCCAGGGGTTGCTGTACGGATATTTTCGTGCCTTGGGAGTTGGCAGCATTCGGCCTAAGAAGGTCCGGGGGTTCTGGTTCTCATAGCGTTCGTTACAGCATTGCCAATCTCAGTTGAAGAATTTGCGTGAGGGTGGCGTTCTAGTAGCCATCTCCGGCTGCAGCCCCGTTATGGCCGGCATGTTGGCCGTACATATAGTTAGGGTCGGCGCCAGCTTCAGCGTTGTTCGAGGCATCACCACCGGTAAACTCTTGCCCTGGCGCATTCCCGTCGCCCTTTTCACCGGGCATCATGGAACCAGCCCAAGTGTTTTCCATGACACGCTCTCGGTTGGACTGATTTTGTTGCTGCCGGCTTGTCAGTACACCAGACTGTTTCAACACCCAGACTTACACAACAGCAGATGGTAGTATATTACCTCTCGGTATTTGGAAAGATAGACTTTTAAAGCCTCCGCATAGTTTTCAAACCCCAACGAAGTCATAGCGAACAGAATATCTTCACCATTCACCGTCTTTCTTTTCTCTTGCTGGCATTTTTCGGAAGCTAGTTGACAAAAGTTTCAGTAGTCGCCTTTTGAGCCAAGTTGTATGGCTAGGCAAACAGATGGATTGACTTCGACTCACCTTCGCTGGTGATGAAGGAGATGAATTCGCTAACACATTCCTGCATACACTCCTTAGCCTCCTTGGCTATCTTCGCGTTGTCAGGAAGAGCATTCTTCATAATTCGGGCGACTGGAGCAAAGTTACGAATGTTAGCATCGAGCTCATCATGATATTCTTGCTTAGTAGAACGACTTGTTCCCGGTGAAGTAGGAGCTGGTTCGTGAGACATGAGTGGCCAACTTGTGAGAGACACGCCAGGCGGCTTTGAAGACCCTAGATACACCAGCCAAAGACAACAAATCAAGATGGAGATTAGAGGGAGATCAACGACTTACCATTGGCTATAGGCAACCATCTGTCTTGCTCTTTAACTTCAAACTCATAACCAGCGGCGCCGCCAGCCGAGTGTGGGTCTTGATTGTCATTCATTTGTCCTTCGTCGTCGGGTGACTGTGCACCTTGCTCGACATCCTTTGGAGGAGATTGGGGGGAGTCCGACATATTTGGCTACCTGCAGCGGCTGCTAGCGTCCGTGTAAAAGGTGTTCGGGCTGGTACAGATGGGGTCTCGAGAGGTATGATGTGTCCCCCTGGCCACGTTGACGAAGGGCAGAAAGCAGTCTAGGAGGTCTGGGCTGCCCGGGGCTGATGGATGTTTGGTTAGCTGCACGAGATGCGTCAGTGGTGACGTTCAACGGACAATTGCGGTTGCATATGGCTTTCACCATGCCTCGCCTAGGGTACAAGGCAACGTAATGGGGCTATGACGAGATGCTTGGGCGTGTACGATATAATTCTTGTAGGTTGGGAGACGATGGCGCACCAAAAGGGAGGCCAAGGCCAAGGAGGGGGGGTGGGCATGCAGGGAAAACGAGAGCAGAGGCAGAGCTTCCAAGAACACGGGTGTCGGCAAGGCGAGGCAGCACGACACCAAGACGTATGAGATGGAGCGCCGCGAATCTTCCCGTGCGATCAGCTTGACGACGGGGGCGTACGTGTACGAAGCGGTCGGAAAAGAACGAGGTCTCCCAGGATGACGGGCTGAGAGAGAGGACCAGCTTTTTTTTTTTTTTCTCTTTTCTTTTCGTTCCTAACGCCGGGAATGATCGGGGACTGGGTAGGACCAGGTCGCGACGGGCAGGGAGCAGAGAAGAGCACGGGATCGCGGGCGAGGCGGTTTGGGGTTTGGATGCGCTTCGCGCTCGACGACATCGACGCAAAGGTTGCGACGGCGATGCGAGGTTGCACACGGCGCAACCGCAACAGCCACGGCAGGCCGTGCGTCCCAAGAGGCGCAAAGGACGAGACAGAAGCAACGCAATTGAAAAGGGCTGGCATACCGGCTGGGGTCGCGAGACAGGAGCCCAAGCAAAATGGGCTTTCTTCAGACGAGGGAATCGGCGTTGTTCCGTGAAGGTGGCAGCAACTGCATTGGTGGAGCGCAGAGAGGCGTGGGGTTGATTGAAGAGAAAGAAGGCTGACGAGGATGCGAGGCTAGAAAACCCGTCCAGTCCGGTTGCTGTCGACCCAACATTGCGTCTGGTGCTGTCAGACTGGTCTGGTCCCTCTGAGCTCTGAGTGGGCTGGGCTGGGCTCCATGTCAATGAGCTTGTCTTCGTCGGCTTGAGTCTGGTGCTGTAGCCTGTTGGTGCCTGGCGCTCTTCAAGGCGTCTCATAGAGCTCGAGTGCTGGTGATGGCTGCTGGAGACCTGCGTAATAGTGGGCTAGGGGGCCTAGTTGCGGGGACTGGGATCGACTTCAATACTGGTGGACTGCAGCTCATTGCTACCAAGCACAGCTACCAGGTAACTAGCGGGGCCAAAACCTCGCCGGTCTAGCTGTGCCCCGCCCCAGCTCTAGACGTGCGACCAGACTTCAATGTTCACTCTTTGCCTACTACTCCATCCTTCGTACTCTGTCTCCAGAGTCCTCGTTCAATGCCTGGCTGTCTTGCCACTGCTGCCTCCGGCTGGCCCTGGCTCACCTGCAACGAGAGACCCGCCGTTCGCTCGTCTTTGCAACAGTCGACCGCTGTCATTATCGATAAGACGCAGCACGCTGGCTTGGCACGCTCTAAGCTGTTTCCGGCATAGTCTAAGCAAGTAGTTTCCGTACCTGGAATCACGCTCACACATCGGTACTTCTCCTGCCGCCCCGCCACCATATCCAAGACAAGTACTCCGTACGCAATGCCACTCAACAAGTATCGTCACCTCCAAGGTTCCAACCTACAAGTAGGAGGGTGCATGCATCTCTCTGCTCGTGAGTACCCAGGTAACTGCGGGCTCGAGCTGCCAGACCTACTTCACTTCCAACGTCAATCGGCGACAACATCTGTGCCGTGATCAAACAGCTCCATAATAATTACATTCCTCTTCGCCAGCCTGCATCGAGCACAGGGGTCAACGAACTTGCTCCTACTCATGGCGGTGTGCTTCAGGCCATGCGCATGATACCCGAACCTACAAGGGTTAGTTATTGCATCACTCCATGGCAAGTGAAGTCGGCAGGAAGACCGGTCAAGAAGAGAAAACATCTCTTGGGCCCCCCCTGGCTTGATCCATGGAAAGTCTGACACCATGCCGCATCCAACACAGCATCTAGTTACAATAAATGCACATTTTCGCATCACTGCTGACTTCATGCATACCCAGGTAGTTGGACCAGAGTCAAACGTCATGGGGGAACAGATCTTCCTGTCAGACTACGTATCAGGCTGACCTGCGTTTGCCCTCACCACTACCCCAACCACTACTTCTGCCAATCAGTCGATGCCCAGAGCGTCGGAGCCGTTCAGGAACCGTAGCCTAAATACAGACCCAAAGGCCCATTCTGCGGCCAAATCGCCAATACACCCAATGGTTGGGCAGCACTTCCAGCCATACCTTCCGACTGGGCCAAAGGTATAAGGCTATATCATGTACAATCCAGGCTTCCTGCCTCGAGCCCCCAAGGCAGAAAGACTGTGCATACAAGCCATCTCCGACAGGACGATCATCATGTTTGAATCTCGTCAAAAATATTACGCCCTTGGCTGCAAATTTTCAGGTTTAGCCAGTCAAATGTTTTTTTCCACACTAGCCAAATTATGATGATGGACTGTATCTGACACGGACGGAAGACATTCATATCGGAACCGTTCCCCTCACACCCATCATGTAAATGCCGACACTCGCATACGGATAACGACACCTCCGACATCTGATCACCACAATCCCATTTACCAAGGCTCTACTGCATATGCGGATAGTCTAGCTGCATGGAACCCAAAATCCTTCATCAGTTCCGTGGTCATGGCTACGGTGTTCTCGACTTGGAACAACCCCAACATCGCTTGGAAACCGATCTGGACGGTGACGTGATGATGCGGCCGTCTGCTCAACCTTTTCAAGGCATCACCAAGCATTGGCGGCGCTCTTCTCTGCCGCTCGAATCGCCTTGGCGCTCTTTACAAGTGTCTTGTTTCAAGAGCGACCACTCACCGAGCTTACGGAACCAACTGCCGCTTCGAGAAGTAGAGAGGGTGGCTGGCAAGGATACGGGGGCCATGGCAAAATCGCCCATGGCCACGCCAAGTCCGAGGAAACTATATTCAAGGTAGCCATGGGTTGCGAGGCTTACTGCATCTTTATCGTGGGCAGCTGCAATCGTGTTCTGAAATGTGTCATACACAGAATGGAAGGACATGTCATGTTTAGGCATGAAGTATGCATATATTTTTCTTCTTCTGAAACGCGAAGCTATTATTCCGCGTCTACTATCATCCTCCTTGTACTGGATTGGACATTAGTAAGGGAATCGCATCACAGAAGATAACATATCTGGTTATTATTGCATTTGTTTTCTCAACGTGAGAATCTTTTCCGAATGACGTGGCATTGCCAACAGTACAATCTGGAAATGGTGGTGGGTGGGCTGTCTCCATGGATGCCGGGTATTCACATCTTCGGTCACGGGTTTTGACTCTCAGGATCAAATTACAAGAAGTAGGCAACACAACGAAGGGCATGCACACTGACTATTGATGTTTGGCAAGGATCAAGTTGGAAAAAAGTTTTGCAAAAGTTTTTCCGAAGTTGCTTTCCACCAGTGTTGGTTGGATTGTGCGCCACAAAAGATCTTTAACATGAGCTGAGGGAAAAAAATTCATAGACCAGTTGGGCAGCGAAAGGCCAGTGCCGCGCAGGCCAAATTCACGCAACGATGGCAACTCTAACCGGCGGCATCACACCATCACGGGTATGTTTCCTGCAGCTTCCGGTCACGTTTTGAACATGATATGCAGCTAGAATGTGTTCGTTCCAGCAACGCAAGGGTGAGTGTTGGCTCACCCATCATGCGCTAATGAAAGGAAAAGCCGCGGGTAAAGAAAGCCATACTAGCCTGAAAGTGACATGTTCCAGCAGATGGCTTGTTCACGGAGAAATGACCAATGGCCAAAGTCAAGACGTGACAATCTTGCCCCAATCCCCGTACATCATTCAGGTTCCTGCTGTTGAGAAAGACTATCTATTTCCTATGAAGCATGGACCTTCTCTTTGCCTTCTCATTGCTGGACTACTTGCACGTTATTCTTCTTCTGTGATATCTCGTCAGTAAACCGCTTGTACCAGCATCGAGAGGACAGGTGTTGGTTGTGGCATATACCTTCCACTTATCCAGTTCATCCTGTTTCGTCTTATATTGCTTCACCAAGTCATCCAAAACCTTCTTCAGTCCTTCTTGATTGGTTTTCAAAGCTGGGACTACATCCTTGACGGTTCTCTCTACGAGAACGCCATTAATGAGTCGGAAGCACTTGCGATCCTCCGATAAAGGCTCCAATGTTTCCAAAACCAACCTGTTTATTTGCAAGCCAAAAATTGTAAGCGGTGTGATGAAAACTGAAGCGGTGAGATAAAAACCGGGGGAGAAATATCGGTGCTTCGCGTGTGAAGACCAGGGGGGCCAATTGTTCGCGTGAGCGCGGCAGCGACAGCGACGAAGCGTAGGGATATTCGACCAGGTATCACTGAAAGGGGACTTACTTATGCTCCTCAGCTTCTTGCTCGATATCTCCAATCTTTTGCGCTATTTGCTGCAGAGTGTTCTTGTAATTTGAGTATGTCGTTTGAAGATCTACTTCAGAATGAGCTGCGAGGAGGCCAACAGAAGGAGGGGCAGAATACTAGACGCTTTCGACATACCTTGTTGCCTCTTTCCCTCCGGCGCCGCGGCCGTTGACGCAGACATGGTGCTAGTAGCTGGCTTATGATCCCAATGCGGCCGTTCCCCTCAGCTCTTTGCCCCCTCGGGGTCCTGTCCGTATTTATCGCGTTGATGCGTGAGGCACAAGATGGTGTTGTGGTTTGATGCTGGCAGCTTGACTTTCATCCCACCAGGTGGATGACTTTGGAAGCCCACCTAAATTCTAGGTCTCTGGTTGGCCCGGCGGCACTGGCGACCACTCGAAAAGTCGACGTCCCAATCTAATCTCGTCCTGGGAATCGATTCCAAGCAATTCACTTCCCCTTCAGCGCCATAATCCCAGGCTAAAATGCACCCGCATCTGCATACCAAGAACGCATTAGGTACGCACCTCTCGCAAACGGGGTTCCTCAACAGTATATATATATGAGCTAACAGGTGACCGACCAAGCGTGCGAAGAAATCATCGCCGCCCTCGAAGAATGCCACAACAGAGGCTTCATGCACAAAGCCACCGGCGGGTGCAACGACGTCAAGGACAAAGTGAACCAGTGTCTACGACTCGAGCGGGGAAAGCTACAAGCGGAGAACAGGGCGGCGGCGAGGGCGAAGCGCGACAGGATCAAGGAGGAGCAGAAGGCCTTGGGTCTCTAGATGGCCATGGTTGACGTGGCGTGGGCGAGCGAACGGGAAACTTACCACACGATCGGCAATCTACCGCAAGGTGATTGTGTACAAAAATTGTACTTTCATACGGGCGTTAGAGGAAACACGACGAAGAAAGAGGTCCATTGAGTGAGAGGGGCATTTGTACACTACAAAGGATCAACGTGACATGATACTACTCAATTTTCATGATTATTTTCGAGCTGAGAATATTCCTATACTGTTCCATATATGCATCGGGCTACGCTGTGGCTTTTACAACTTTTGTTGGTACGCCCGGCCAAAGGTAAAGAGACCAAAGACTGACAGAACACTAAGCAGCACCGGGACGGGCTTTCGGAGGCGAATTGCGCGGGGAATGGCGGATCCTCCGAGAACAACTGAGGCCAAGAGACTCAACTCGACGCCGTAGGGCTGCTGGTTCTGGATGCGGTAGCCACCAAGTCCGTCTACATCATGGTTAGCTTGCGTGAACTACTCGGTGCGAGGCGCAGGCGGCTGCGGCGGGAGCGGGAGACAGCGTACAGAGGACACCGACAGCGGTTCCTGCTATGATTGAGGGCATGGATCTTGTGCGGACGTAGCCCATTATACCGCCGCCGGCAGTGAGCGCGGCAAGAGCGTAGGATGAGGTTTCGAGTTGAGGCTGCGGAGCGTGAGTTGCTGAGCCCAGCTACCACGGTTGATTGCCGGTTTAGCAAAGGGGAAATACATACCATCGTTATTAAAAATTTGGAATAGGCGAATAGTATCTGCAGTCTTATGTGCACCTTGGACAAACTACGTCTCGCTAGGGGCACGAATATGTTCAATGAACAGAACCAAGTTGCATCCGAACCACTTCGGTGCCTCGGAGGAATTGACGACATCAGCGGGTCGCACCACCCCCAGATCTGGCCCAGCTCCTCCAGCCAATCAGCGCCCCGCTCTCCTTGAAGCTTACCTGTCCAAAGTCTCCAAATCCGACACCTGCCACCATAGTAAACCATCCCTCCAAAAGCTTTCCTCTACGAACTTCTTTCTTCGCCATTGAAGCCGCCTCCCCCCCCGATAACCATAGTCCACAATGGCTCCCAAGAAGAACACCCGCGACCGTGTCGCCACGCCGTCCCCGGCCGCCGTCCCCGTCCAGGAGGCGCCCGCCGCGCCAGCAGTTTCCTCCCTCCCAGCCAAAACGACTCACAAAGGCGGCCGCGCCAACTGGGACGAGGTCCTGCTCAACATCTACCAGTACTACATGAAGGAGACACCACAGCGGACGAAGCTGATTGATGTGTTCTTGCTCTTTTTGATTGCCGTCGGCGGGCTGCAGTTTGTGTACTGCGTCCTCGCGGGCAACTATGTGCGTTTCTTTATAGCCTTGGACAGAGACCGATACGGGACGTATGTGCTGACGCCTGAGGGTAGCCGTTTAATGCTTTTCTGTCGGGCTTCTGTGCTTCGGTTGGTCAGTTTGTTTTGACGGGTACGTTTTCTTCCCTTGTACCACCCGTGATGGCTGGGGGATGCTGACGATGGGGTAGTGTCACTGCGGATACAGACGACTGCGGCGAATAAGAGCGATTTCCCGTCTGTTTCTCCCGAGAGGTATGTGTGGTCTGCGAGCAACTTGTGATGTGACTGATTGGGGTTGCTGACGGGTTGGGTTTACAGGGCATTTGCCGATTTTGTTGTTTGCAGCCTCATCCTGCACTTCTTCTGTGTCAACTTTATCAACTGAGGGCGTTAAACAAGAATAGAGTACCGAAGATGCGCAGTCGCATGGTGTATGATATGCATAGTCTGTTTTTTTTCTTCATATGGGAGCATTACAAGATTCAGGGTGGGAATAGAGATCAAGTGGACAGAAACTCAAAAAAGCCAAGCCAACGTCAATTAGGGAATCATTTATCGCATTTACTTCGTGACTATCTATTCGGCTGCTTCTTGTACGGGAGTTGCAGCTTTTGGAGGCCCCCCTGCCCTGGGTGGCGGTGGTGCCGGTGACCCTTTACCAGACGGAGCATTGTCCAGCTCTCGGCTCTTCTTTTCTTGCTCCTTGAAGTAATCGTCCATGAAGTTGTTGTTGGCGGGATGATGTCTGTCCTTTTTCTTGGCCGCCGAACGCGGTGGTGCACTCATGGGATCAGACCCAACCATTTGCGCGGGCACCAGATATTCACCACCAGTTGAGGCTGCGGCAGCAGGTGGTGGTACAGAGCCTGCGCCTGCAGAAACGAACCCAGCCTCGCCGGCCTTCTCATTGACGGCACCGTCAAACATGGTCTCCCCCGGCGCGCTCACGGGCTCGCTCAACGGCGCAGGCAGACGGTGCAACGCGCCGTAGCCCAGCACACAACCTAGGGCGCCCTCGCCGCCCCAGCCTCGGCTAGGATGTATTGTGACCTCTCTCGTGACGTTGTATTCGTTATTGTACACGAAAAGTCGCAGCGGCCGGCCAATATGATCCTCCACAAGCTCGCCCAAGGCACTCTCGCCATGTAACGGTCCTTCAGGGCTGCCCAGTATGTAGTCGCTGTACGGGAGGAGGCCGCCCTGGTCGGCGGGCGACCTGGCCGCAACGTCTAGTACGTGCCAGATGTTGGCGGCTAAAGCAATTGGTGAATATTGGAGGGTAAGGCCGAGGGATGCGGTATCGGGGGGCACATGGATGTGCATTTCTCGCGTCCGTTGGCCCTATGATCTCCAGGTTAGTTTTGACGGCGCCATCCTTCAGCGAATATGATGGTAGACTCGTATACCTTTGCATTCCATAGACCGAGGGAGACTGTGCCACCGGCGCAGTTTCGGATTTCTTGTGCGAAGAGCGCTGGGTTAGGGTCTTCCTACAATATCAACGGGACAGCGTCAGCTATGCGGCTTGATATTCATGTTTTGGAACGGGCTTTGATCGCACAATTGGCCGTCCGTTGATCCCGACGATAAAGTCAAACCATGGTTCGATCGCCAGCTGTAGGTTTGTGTTTCTCAGGACCTGGAAACCAAAGGATCCCTGCTCATTGCGTCGCTGGGGCACGTCGCCGTCCAGACGGGACATGAACCGATTCAGGGCGTTGAACATTATTGCTGTATCGTGAACAACCTCATTCAATATTCCTGGAGTGGTTTATTGGCTGGCAAGTTCGAATTTGAGGGTGTTTGGGAGGCTGGGTGTGATCTCGGGGCGAGTGACTTTGGTCAGATGTCCAGGTGTCGTCTGAAGCTATCGCAAGCTGTCCCATTGCAGCCTTGCAGGCGGGAGGTCAGCGCCACAGTTGCTAGCGCGGGGCGCTGGTGGTGTAGCTGGGCGGTCCACTTTTCTTTTTCCTTTCGTCGACGGCGTCTGTGACTTTCAACACTCACTCTCACTACTAATATATTTTCAACCGACATCTTGAGAAGAAGAGACACGACAAAAATTGATCTCTGTATAGTTTGTGCGCAGACAGGCTTTCATGCAAGCAAGTCGATATGGCCGCCGCCAAGGTCCCTGAAATTGCAACAAGCTATGTCTTGGAGCCAGCCGACAAGTTTCCCCTTACCGACGAGTGCAAACACTACGAGGGCAGGCATCAGGTGCCATGGGATATTCAAAAGTGCGAGGCGCTCACCACACCATCAGCAACGACGTTTACATACTAAACCTTTGCTACAGATACTTTTCACAGAGATATTCCATATTTTCCTGGTACGACGAAGGCGTATACCTCACAGACGACGCCTGGTTTGGTGTCACTCCAGAACCAGTAGCAAAGTATGTACCCATATCACGACTTCTTGCCTTGATAGTTGCATCCTAATGGCCGCAAGTCAAATCGCTAGCGAATTGTCAGCTACAGACGCCTCAAAAGACACCCTCATAGATGCTTTTGCTGGCGCCGGAGGCAATACTATCGCCTTCGCGCTCACCAACCGCTGGAAGCGAATCATCGCTGTCGAACGTGACGCCTCAACCTTGGCATGCGCCCAGAACAACGCAGAGCTCTACGAGGTAGACCCTTCAATAATCACCTGGGTTCATGCAGATAGTTTTGAGTACCTGGAGCTTTTAAACAATCGGCCTGAGGAACTTCATCCAGGCCTGAGGGTCGATGTGAGCAAGACGGTGCTGTTTTCAAGCCCGCCGTGGGGAGGCCCAGGATACAGGACAGACGAGGTGTTTGACCTGAGCAACATGCAACCGTACAACTTGGATAAGTTGCATTCGTCATATAGGAGCATGGATCACGTATTGTATCTGCCACGGACGAGTGACATTCGGCAGATTGCAAAGCTGGCACCAGAGGACAGGAAGGTGGATGCTGTGCAGTATTGCATGGAGGGCGCCAGCAAAGCTTTGGTGGCGTACATTCCGAGATGTGAGGCCCAAGGATGATAATATACGGTATAGTGTGGGAGCGTCACATGAGAATTACAAGAAAAGCCACCGGCATGCTCCTCAGGAGGTCAATACGCGAGTCGCAGTCACTCCTGGAGCGCTTTCTCGCAAGCCTGCACCTTGGCTGCATCACATGAATATGTCATCCACGATTATGCTTCACATAGTATATAAGCTGCAATGCAAGGAACTCTCTATTAGCCTTGCAGAGCATGATTGGTAAGTGCATCCAGTGTGGACCTACTATTCCAAGCGGCTCAAACTTCATTTGGAAACATCATTGACATGTCAGGGAGTAGTGCTACCAGGACCTTTCGATAACCATTCGTTCAGATGTAGTGACAAATACGTGGAAGATTCGTATTTCCCTGCCAAATGCACTCGTTCTGGAAAGTGACAAATATACCGACCCTCTTATTTAGTGTGCCAGGATCAACTCCCTGTCCCAACCACATCCCGCAGTTCAGTCTTTGGTTTCACAAGAGGCCCAATAGTGCCCCGAACTTTGGTTTTTTGCTCAAACGCATACGCAATCTCAATCAACTTCTCCTCGCTGAACAGATCTCCAGCAAAGGCTATACCAAATGGCAAATTTGGCCCATCGTCGATGAGATTTCCAAATCCATTTTTGCTCTCAGGCCAGTCGTCAGGCCGTTTGCCTAGTGGCACGGTAATGATAGGGCTGCCGACAATGGCCGGAAGGGAGTTGAGCATTTCGCTAGGAAGAACAATGGCATCCAGCGAATTGTTCTTCAGAGCACCAAGGATTCCTTGTGGCCCAGCAAACTCCAACTGCTCCGTGTACATACTCCAGAATTCGGGGGATGTGTTATCGAATCCTCTGTCAATGGCATCTTGCCAGAGTTGGGTATCCCTAACGGGCCATTCTTCCTTGGGAAACTTTTGTGTGAAACTTTGCAGCTGCTTCAAAGTGGTGATGTTATAAGGATTGGTCTTGAGATGGTTGAAGTAGTGTGAAGCAACATCTGTGAGCATATCAGCGCCCAGGATAGGCTCAATGAATTTTCCAATCTTTTCACTGCCAGGGATTTCGACGTCGTCAACAATGGTTGCATTTCCGGACCTAAGAACTCCCAGCGCTTTTTCGAATGCCTGCAAGAGAGGGGATGTGTCTTGTGACGGCGTCAACAAACCGCGAGGTACGCCAATCCTCTTGCCGCTCAAGCCGTCATCCTTACAAGCTGCGACATAGTCAGGCAGCCTTTCTTTGAAAGGGATAGCCGATGTGTAGTTGTCATTCTTGTCTGCGCCAGCAATGGCGGAAAGGAGGTACGCGGCGTCCTTGACTGTCCTGGCCATGGGCCCAACAGTGTCTTGATGCGAGGAGATGGGAACAACCAGGTACCTAGAGGTAAGGCCGACAGAAGGCTTGATGCCCACAATGTTATTGACATTGGAAGGTGAAATAATGGAACCATCTGTCTCGGTTCCCAGCGCCGCCCAGGCCAACCCAATGGACGACGAAACACCACTTCCAGACGAAGACCCCGAGGGATCCTGGTCGCGAAGATAAGCACCCTTTGTCTGGCCTCCATAGGCAGACCACCCACTACTTGTGTTTGAGCTTCGCCAGTTGGCCCACTGCGACAAGTTTGCTTTGCCGAGAATAATGACACCCGCCTTTCGGAGCTTGGCGGCTATCGTGCTATCTTCCTTTGGCTGCGCACCAACAAGAGCAAACGACCCGGCCGTGTTGTTCATCTTATCCAGGGTAGCGATGTTGTCCTTGATAAGAACGGGGATGCCGTAAAGAGGTCCACGGCTGCAAGCCGTCTTGTTCTTGCGCGCCGCGTCCATGCGGGCGGCAATGGACAATGCATCAGGGTTGATCTCGTTGACGGCGTGCAATTCATCGGCGACCTCTTGGATTCTGGCTATGTAGGCCTTTGTAAGGTCAACACTGGTGAAGCGGCCTGCGTCCAGACCATGGCGAAGCTCATCTAGAGTTGCGTCGAGAAGGGGCGGAAAGTCATCCCGTCTGACGGTAGCCGAGACAACCCCCGGGGCGGGAAGCAATGAGCACACGCCCAAGCTTAGCTTGAAAACAGTCGAGAAGATCATTTTTGGAGGAGCTGCAGTGGCTGATTGTTGCGCACTCTGACATTCAAAGGCGTCTGGGGCGGGACGCTGCTCGACTTATATGCTTTGGGAAGGTGTCTACAAAGTGCATCCAGGTCCAACTCAGACTAACAGAAGTTCCCAATGATAACGGACGTCTCTCCGAGTTGGCGGCGAGCCGCGCCGCTACGGTTATTAGACAGGCGAACCTTGCAGTTCAATGGGCTGCAGAGCCCGAGCGCAGCATCCAAACCTAAAGAAGAAGGGGTCCTGTACCTTGGCTCCAGAATGTAGTTACACCACCCACTGTACATGGCCCATGTAAGCTACGTTTGTCAATGCACGGCTTGTCATCTGTTGATTCATGGCGATGTATCACACATGGTTCAATCTTGGCTCGATAGTAGTGGCGTGGCTTTGCTGTTCATCCCTCCACTCATCCGGCTTCGTAATCTGCTCAGCCAAGGCGAAGGCGGTGCGTTCATCCAAAACATGCAAAATTTGGTTCGGGCGTCTTGTCCACAGGGACGTGTCTCAGCTCATTCTGCATCGCCTCGCTTTCTCATAGCTATGTTGCTTCCAGATTGTCGTCATCAGCCTTATTTTGCACAGCATTCAGCGCCTCAGGGGTCCCAGGATCGGTATTCATACGTAACCAGGCCGGACAATTTTTCCTGATGCGTACCGACCGTATGCGGCCTACGGGTTGACAACCATCGTCTTGCCGGCCAATTCACGGTTGTAGCTCCCGTGGTCGTCACATCTCGTGTGTGTTTCGGTTTGCGTCACAGAGAGGAAGCGCCATTCTGCGTCGTTGGCCACCAACTTTAAAACGACATGGATGCCGGCTCTCGCTAAGAAAAGCATGTCAGAGGGTTGCGGGCTGTCTGTGAGAGTCTCCGCGAGGGCTGGGGTGAGATGTTTCTAGAAGGGAAGGTGGACTGGAAGCTAAACTTGGGGGTATTCCATCTTGGTGGTGGTGAGTCGTGACGGTCATAACGGCGAAGACTGTGCATTTCGGAATAGACGGGCAGAGAGGGCTTCTTCAAACGGCGACGATCTAATCTGTTCAATTACTTAACGATGCGACTTGGTCTTTTGAGAGGCTTTGAGGTGTTTTCCGATTGGGTGAAGCACGGGTTCAAGGTATTCCATGTCCGTCGTCAAGACTGGCGATAGGCTGCATGTGGCCCCCACCTTGATGTTCAGTGTGCGACCCGGAGAGATAATGCAATGCAACCAACTCCTAGGTACTGAGGTATTCCCTAGTAGATAGCCGACTGGGCGAGGTAATTTCAAAGACAAATCGTGCCCAAACTACGACAAGGAAATCCAAACAATGCTTGGTAAAGTATACACTTGAGATGCCGAAAATGATGAAATTTTGAAATGATGGCTTGGTAGGGCGATGGTGTGGTTACCTGTCAATAGGTACCACCACAAGTACTGCTTGACGTACCAGACCGAAGACCACAATCCACATCAACGTCGACCAATGCAATGCAGCGGATTCAAAAGTTGACGGTTTGTTGCTCACCACCATCCAGTGATGCCCGAGGCAACGGCTTGGTTGCTTCATTGCCCGCCCACTTGATTTGATTTGAAGCACTGCATAATTCCCCATCATGGCCAAGGATAAAAAGAAGAATTCAGACGCCAAAAAAGCCAAAAAGGTACCCGTTCCCGTGTCTTTGCTCGTCCTTGCCCCCCTCCATGCCCCTCATCAAGGATCGTGAGAGATGCACAAAAAAAGTTTTTTTCCCCTTCTTCGCATGCCTTTTTACTGACCACCCACATACATGCGTAGGCTGAAAAGGCAGCCAAACAAGCCAGCAAAGGGGAGAAAAAGGCCAAGACAAAAGCTGCCAAGATTGAGGGCAGTGACGCCGAAGATGTCGATCTTGATGCCGTCCTTGAAGAGTACCGTCGCCAGCAGGAGCAATTCCTCAAGATCACAGAAACCGTGTGTCATGGCCCGCCTCGACCAAGGGCCGCTTCCACACTGATGGCTTCGCCCACGGATGCAAACAACCTCCTCTTGTTTGGCGGTGAATACTTCAACGGCTCTCTGGCACAGTTCTACAATGACCTGCACATCTACAACATCCATCGGGATGAGTGGCGCTGCGTCACCTCACCGAATGCCCCGTTGCCTCGCTCGGGACATGCCTGGACTCGTGCCTCGAATCCCAACCACGTCTACCTCTTTGGCGGCGAGTTCTCGTCGCCCAAGCAGGGCACTTTCCACCATTACTCTGACTTTTGGAGGCTGGAGCCCGCCACCAGGGAATGGACCAAGATCGAGGTCAAGGGCAAGGATAAGAGTCCACCCGCGCGGAGCGGTCATCGCATGACGTACTGGAAGCAGTACATTATTTTGTTTGGCGGCTTCCAGGACACGTCCAACCAGACCAGGTATTTGGCAGATTTGTGGATTTTCGACACGGTCAACTTTGTGTGGCACTGTCCCGCGCTGCCTCAGGCACAGCTCAAGCCGGATGCTCGATCTTCGTTTTCTTTGCTGCCGTGCGATTCGGGCGCCGTGCTCTACGGTGGCTACTCGCGTGTAAAGGCGACGGTGAATCTGAAGAAGAAGGCGGGGAAATCTCAGAGCCAGGGACAGAAGAATGTCTTGATTCCCAAAGTCCACGACGACTGCTTCTTCCTGAGAATGGCGCTACCTCCCGCTGATGCCAACTCCAACACGCTTCCAACAATGCGGTGGGAACGGAGAAAGAAGCCGGCCAACCCTCCCAACCCGTCTCGCGCGGGAGCCACCATGACTTTCCACAAGGGACGAGGCATCCTATTCGGCGGCGTACACGACGTTGAAGCTAGTGAAGAGGGCATGGATAGCGAATTCTTCAACCAGCTTTTTGCCTGGAATATTGAACGCAATAGGTTCATGCCTCTGGGTCTCCGCAAGCCTCGTCAGCAAAAGAGAGCTGCTCCCGAACAGCCGCGTGTAGGCCGTCGTGGCCGCGCGCAGGCCAATGAAGAGGAGCTGCTGAAGCAGTTGGCTGCCCTCGAAACGGGTGCTTCTCTGGATGACGTTGATGGAATCGAGATTGATAAGAAGGAAGAGGAGCCGGAGGAGGACGAGAAGCCAGCCAGAGAGATGCCGGTGACAATGGAGCCGCCCCATGTTCGGTTCAATGCGCAGATGGCTGTGCAGGATGACGTTCTCTATATATATGGCGGGACATTCGAAAAGGGCGATCGCGAATTCACATTTGATGATTTATATGCCATTGATTTGAGCAAACTCGATGGATGCAAAGAGATTTTCAACCGCCCGGTAGAGGATTGGATCGTGAGTCGTCACCGTGCAGTATTGTCTGTTAATGTATTTGCTGACCCTGGGCAGGAATCCGAGGATGAGGACGACGACGAGGATGAGGATGACGAAGAAGACGAGGAGGACGAGGATGAGGACGAGGATGATGAGCCTGAACAGCTGCATACGCCCAGTAAGCGCAAAAAGCAAGATGTCGTGTCGGATACCGCCTCCGAAACAACATCTGCTCCGCCCGAAGAAGACGATACGGAAACAACGGCAACATCCGTGGACGATGGTCTGCCTCACCCTAGAGTAAGCTCCGCATCCATTTTATTCTTGTTTCCCCGCGCCGATCCAGATCCAGACGCAATGATACTAACAAGGCATGGCAGCCATTTGAGTCTCGTCGCGAGTTCTTTGTACGCACAACCGCCGAGTGGCAGGAAATCCTCATGACTAGTCTCCGCTGGAAGAATATTCAGCCCGAGACGCTGACCATCAAGGAGATCAAGGCCAAGGCGTTTGAGCTCAGCGAGGAGAAGTGGTGGGACTGCAGGGAGGAAATTACCGCCCTGGAGGAGGAGCAGGAGGCTGCGGGCATCCAGGAGGTTGTCAGCTTGGCGGAAAGGGGGGATACCGGCGGTGCTGGTGGTGCCAGGAGGAGATGACATGGATCGTGTGGTTGTGACTCAAGCAACTCTGCGAGAAGAGCTCGCGTTTCATTCGGAACCGCCGCAGTGTCCAATACCATATACTTGTCCGTCAATGAGAATATGCGTATCCAGGTGTGAATGTGTCTTTGATTACGTGTTTCCGGAGCAGGTTGTTACAAGTGCGGCACAGAATCAGGCTGGTTGTCCATCCAACTGCCGTGTAACCAAAGTCTCGTGCGTATCCCAAGCCAAGCATTCGCTTTGAAGCACAGAAGTATACAACAATCGTATTTCATTCTCCCTCCAACATGACCACTAAGTTGCTTCATTCTCCCAACACCCGTCAATGCACGCAAGCCGACTCCCTAACACGACCAACCAACACGCATCCACAAGGTCATACTTCCAATCGTATAAAACACCAGCAGCCTCCCGTACTCGCCGAAAAAAGCCCCTCAACCACCCGCAACACCGTCAACTCCCTCGCCAGCAAACCCAAGTCAGCCCAAATCCTCCTCCACAACCCGCTCCGCCGACCACGCCGCCCTCTTCCCCCTCGTCCACAACCACACCGCCGCCAGCCTCGTCACGAGTCACGAAGCCTGCCTCCCCATCGGCGGATACTCCTTGCCGTCCCTCTCGACCCTCGGCTCACACGTGCACCTCTCGTCGGCGGGGACGCCATCCATCACGGCGGGCACATGGTTCCCGCACCCCCACCAGGTGGTTTTTTCTAAGAAAAAAAAAAAAGAGTCCGTCAACGTGATGAAAACAAAACGCAGTCAGCGGCAACACTTACTGCATGTATCGCAGGTAGCTTTTCGGCACATGTTGTATCTGATATCAATGTAGTGGGTAATTGTATTGACTGCACGTGGTGCGATGGCGAGGACAGGAAACACACAAGGTCGGGGAGGGGGTCTGGTATTTTATACACGGGCGGCCGTCGGGACAGCCGGCTCGGCTGGTTTTTCCCCCCCTTCGGCGATGTGGCTTCCCCGGGGGGCCGGGGAGGTCGCCGATTCCTACAGAGGGCTAGTGGGCCGCTCTTTCGCCGATTCCGGGGGCGGAGGCGGCCCTTGGCGTGTAAGAGGGCCGACGGCCGTACGAGCTCGACATAAGTTACCGCGAATTTACATGTTCCAAAAGGTTCAGTCACGTAACTACAGCCCGTGGATTCGGGGAACTACCACCAGCCCCGCGAGCCGGCGAAATTCAGCCCCTGCCAGAAACACAAGTCCAACAAATGGTCACCGAATGAAAGCGTCACTGAAATCCTCTGGATGCATCCCGTTCAAGCATGTGCCCAAGCGGCATAATCAAAATAAAAAAAGTCCTGCTAGTGAAATGCTTCCCGCCGCCCCGCCATGCTAAGTCCCAGCGCCCTGAAGAACAAAAAAAAAATGCACCAACCCGCAACTTCAACTTCAACTTCTCCACGGTTCCCCAAATAAACCATCTTCAATACTCAGGACTTGTCCGCACCAGCTGCCGCATCCCGCAGCGCCTTCTCCCTAGCGGCCGTCTCGCTCTCCGCCAGCGCCCTGATCAAATTCACCGCCAGCTCGCGGCCCCTCGCGACAAACTCGCCCGACGCGTCGGACGGGACGTGCAAGAAGACAACCTTGCGCGGGCGCTGCGCCTTCCACAGGTGCGCCAGGGACGAGTAATAGATGAAGTCGCACAGATAGCGCCCGGGGTCCTCGGACACGCGCAGGTCCATGTCCTTCTGCCAAACCCGTCAGTCAGTCCCCAAACGCGACAAAAAAGCACCAAAGTAAAAACAACGTACCGAGCTATGTCCCCGCCACCGGTTGTAGACGTCGTCGACGTCCACGTCCGTTAGTATCTCGTCCGGCAGGCCGTGCCAGATCCAGGCCTCGTCGTCGGGCCGCCCCTCGGCCCCCTCGGCCGGCAGCTCGTTGTCCACGTCGAGAGACCGGTACCCCCGCCGGTGCGCCCGGCGCTCGAGCTGGTAGAAGGGCCGCGGGCCCGCCATGCCAATGTGCACGGCTATGTCGATGGCGCGGCCCTCGTGCGCCGCGTCCCAGAAGGAGGGCACCAGGGCCCGTACCACGCTGTAGTTGACGCGGATGGGCTCCGGGTGGACGATGATGCGGACGGGCGGCGTCTCGGGGGCGTCTCGGGAGCCGGCGTCCTTGGCCCGGAGCGGCGCGAGGTGCGACGGGAGGTCTTTGGCGATTTCCCACGACGGGTTGACGGGGTATTGCTCCCGGAAGGGCTGTCGCGCGCGCGTAAGTGAGTCAGTCAGTCAGTCAGTTCCCGGCGTGTGTGCGGTAGTCAGCTGGCTTGGGATTCGCCACCAGAACTGGCAAAGGGGGTGACGTACGCCGAATCCGGTGACGAGCACCGTCAGTTCCTTCTGGTCTTTGCTTTGTGAGCCCATCGTCGCCGGGTTGGGTCAGGCGGTATTGTAGCTTTTTCTGGCGTGCGAGGCGTGTCGTGCCTGGCGAGGAGGCAGGTCGGACAGGACAACCGTTTGCTCGGGGCCCCCCCGGTGTGAAAGCTGCTGGGTGGTGATGACGCCCGAGACAACCCAGGATCCAGGACCTGATGATTCTGGGTTGAGGCTATTCTCTTGGACAAGCAGGTCGAGTTGGCGCATCAACGTGGGGTAGGTAGCGTTGGGCTCGACTAGGAGCCCGCTGAGGGGTCAACGGTTCATCGCCGTGACCGAGGCGCATCGCCGAGGAGCGTGACATTTGGGGTGGGGTCCAATGGGCCCCCAAGACATGTACGACTTCAAGACGCACTCTTCTCTCACGCTCACCACCATGGCCATTCATCACGTTTGATTCTACGAGTCCCATGGAAAACGGCCGGCTCTCGTAAATCATCATGAGCTCGGCAAACATGCCACACTCCCTGTTTTCAAGTACCTACTCGAGTACTCCGTAGTATATTCACGCCGACGTCTAATACAGGGTAGCCCAAAAGCAAGCCGCGCCTAACCCCGAGCGGAAGTCCCGCGCACCGCACAGCCTCGCCAGCGGACCTTCCGAGTGGAGACTCCGGCCATGGGCGGACTTTTTCCACACAGGGGCCGATACGGTGAAGTCGAGCCTCGGCGACTCGCTCTGACCTCCGCCGTGACATTTAAAGGAAAGCGCTGGACCGTGAGACGGACAAAGATTGATCTTATATATACAGTCACAGCACTTACTCGGAGCTTCATCCGCATCTCCCTAGACTAGACATTCAGTCTAATTGCCGCCACAGCAAGCATCAACAGCATCAGCAATGGGTTCTCAACACAACTACACCCAACCGCCTCAGCAGGCTTCCTTCGACGGTTTCCTCTTCGACATGGACGGCACCCTGATCGACTCAACGGAAGCCATTGTAAAGCAATGGAGCAAGTAAGCTCCCCCCCTAATTCACGTCCCCTATTCATTCGCCCGTACTCGGAGAGACGGAGGCAAGTAGGAAGCGGTGAGACTAACCTTGCATAGAATCGGCACGGAACTCGGGCTCAACCCAGAAGAGATTCTGAAGACGTCCCATGGGCGGAGGAGCATTGATATATTCAAGATTGTCGCCCCGCATAAAGCCACCTGGGATTGTACGCGGCTTTCCCCGTTTCACCTCTCATCATGCCTTGGCGGCGCATCAAGCAAAAACTGACACTCGGCAGACGTGAGGGAGGTAGAAGGACAGCTGCCCCTTCTATACGGTGACCTCGCCTCCGAAATCCCAGGCGCGAGAAGCCTCCTGGACGCGCTCATCGCCCAGTTTGCACCATGGGCTGTTGTCACGTCCGGCACGGAACCCCTCGTATCGGGCTGGCTGAAGCGTCTAAAGCTTGCCATTCCAGAGCATCTCGTCACCGCCGAGTCTGTCCAGAACGGCAAGCCAGACCCTACCTGCTACCGTCTAGGCCTGGAGAAGTTGGGCCTCCAGGACCGACCCGGGCAAGTCCTCGTCTTGGAGGATGCCCCCGCGGGCATCAAGGCTGGCAAGGCGGCAGGATGCAAAGTCATTGGGTTAGTGACGAGCCATACCGTCGAGCAGGTTGTTGCCGCGGAGCCGGACTGGGTGGTTCAGGACCTGGAGTCGGTCCGGGTTGTCGGACGGGAAGGAGGAAAAGTGACGATTGAGATTTCGAATGCGTTGGTGCAATGAAACGGGTATAGACTTGGTAGAGAGCGAACTTACTAGTAGTATTGACCTATTACTACTACTAACAGCGTGTGTGTATGTATTTGGGGGACCTACCAACAGAAATGGGGCTTTGATCAAGGCATCCACCTCGAGGGAGGCGAGGGAGTGGTAATTATTGACCCGGGATACGGGGACGATTAAGCTTCAACTAGCCAGGAACGCGGCATTCCGTAGCATTTGCACAGGACAATCCCTTTGTCGCGGCACCAGGTGACGTCCGCGCCGATACCAACGACGCGCCAGACCGGTCAAAGAGCTTCCGAAATGGATCAAAAGTCCACAAAAGGTCTCAGAACCGCGAACCGTTCGCCGAAAATCCACCCGGCACAAGCCATCCTCCTTGCTTCTGAATCAGATCGGTTCGCTTCGGATGCAGATAACCGCGGTGCAGTCTCACAATGCTGTCGTACAATCGTCCAAGACCAGCCGCTACCGACGGGGCGTCATCTTAAATGTTCATCCCTTCCTTGACTTTCACGTCACGTCGCGTAAGCCTCCAAGATGACTCTTCTTTCGCCCTCGCCCTCGCGTTAATTTCCAGGGTTAAAAGAAAAAAAAAAGCTTCTCTATGGTTCCTGGAATTTGTGTCACACATTGTAATTATTGTGTCTGAGCCTTATTCGACGTTGTCGATGCGGATTTTCTTTTTCCAGCGATTTCTGTCTCGCGCCATCGAAATCTCGCTTCGCTTCTGAACCAGTTTTCGACAAGGACAGCTGGAGATCGGGTTGACTCAGGGCGCCCTCAACTTGATGGCCTGATCGCGGTGGTCGTGTGCTCTACAACAGTTGCCATGTTGCCAAATCCCCCTGGCCTACGTCTAATATCAGACCTGGTCTGTTGTTCCGCCCTTGGTTGCCGAGTCGGTAGTTCTTGACTGCCCTTCGACTGCCCTCGACTGCGGTCCCATCCATATACATACTCCGTACGGAGTACATACGCGCTCGGCGCGCCTCCTCCTGGTGCCAGCCCATGCAGGCGGCAAGAGACAAATGCTACCAGGGATCCTTGGAGCGCATTCACCTGGCCCTATTGCAGATACTACTACAACTGCGCCGGTTGCGCTCCCTTTGTTTTCAACGAGGGGGAGAGGTCTGATGATCTCGCCAGTGGCCAACTATAGCATGGCATTTGGGCTCATCGTGACAGTGTGCCCTACCAGCCGCATTCGGAGTACTTTGCAGTAAACCAAGAGCTACTGTACGACCCCATTTTCTGTCAGAAAACACGATGGATTCTGGCCTTGGTGCCTTCATCGGAGCAGCTCGGCGCTCACAGAAAGGACGCCACAGCCCGCGGAGCCTTGTGCTGGCCTGCGAAAGCAGCCCGACTGGCAGCCAACGTAGCTCACCGGCAAGAAACAGAATGTCTGCATTGCATTGTGCTGTACTTTGTAGGACGTTGCTCCATGGCTGCGCACCTGCAGGAACGCCTGTTTGCGGAAAAGGGCCAAAACCTTTGCTGGTCACACAGCACAGTTTCCTAGTATCACAACTGTACAGTCAGAAGAGAGTTGTCTTGACTGCTGTGGTCAAAAGCTGAGCCGGCCCCGAGTCACTCGGCGACATGGCCTGTCCAGTACTCCGTGATGGGTATGAGGAAGGACATGTGGTGCTTTCAAACCCAATCCCGCGACTTCATTCCCAATGGCATCCCGAATCGCGGAGGAGCTGCCACAGTACATACATTGCAAGAGTCCAAGTGTAGCAGACAGCATGGCCTCCTCATGAGAATCCTTGAGCCCCCAAGTTTGCGACTTGCGTACTCGGTACTCGATACTCCGTACACAACCTGGAAACGCACGACGAGGATTAGATTATCAGCAAGTAAGATGATACGGCTTATGCCCAGGTCCCCACTGGCCGCCACAATGACGCTACTTCAATGCCGAGAGCCTTGATGCTGGGGGGATACAACCACGCCCAGCCTTCTAAAGGTTTCTTCTGTGAGGTGAACCAGATTGCGCTGACCTGCTGAACCTGCACGTCGCCATTTTCGGACAAACATGCCCTTTGGCTATGGGTGCAACGACGTCCCGCCTCTTGGTCCGTGGTATCCATCCCCCCTTTTGTTCCTTTTTGGGTCTTTGCACAACTACTAGTAGTAGTCGACTCGGCGCGGTTGTGTTCGACTGCTGGGGACAATAGTACATATGTACGTAGTCATGACGCAGGTGCGTGGTTGAATGATGGCGAGATGAATCATGCTTGCATCCACGACAATCCGCTTCAGCACCGAGTCTTGCCACCAGCATCTCGAGCTGATCCAAAGATGCTTGCTGCGGGGATCGTGAACGAAGGCCAAGTTGGACGCTGTGTTGTAACTGCGTGAGCTCATGTAGCCGATTTTTGTCGGGTGTGGCCTCGTGTCGGCTCCATTGCACACAACGCGTTCCCCTGTCCTCGGCTCCCCTCGTTCGGCGGCTGTACATGTACATACATATGTACATGCATGCAGAGATATACATACACGCTCGCAACTCCCCTGCCAGTTTCCACCTGAAAAAAACATGACAAGTGACGACGAGCTTGGAGAGTCTCCAAGTGTTGGTTGGCCGTCCAAGCCAAGCTTGCAAGGTCCAAGTCCCGAGCCCGCAACGCTTCATTGGCCCCAGCGGAGTCCTTCAGGCACCTGCCGTGTTGAGCATCGCGTCATCATGATTTCTCACGATACTTTTAATGAGCATGTCTTGGGTATAATTATATCCTCTTCATGGGTTATTCGCCAGAGCAAGCGAGACATCAGCGTTGACAAATGCCGTGGTGCAGGCAATTCAGCCTCATCTCAGCCTTCGGGGCTGGCAGATGAGCGGGGGTATACAAGGCCGTCCTATTGTTGCGGAAGGATGTGTCGGTATGAGTGGGCTGATGCTGGCATCATGGACGCTTGTCAAAGAAGCCAGCTTCCAAAGACGGGCAGGCAGTGTGCGCTTCTGGCAGGCGGGTTGGCGTGAACATCGAGACGTCGAGACATCGAGACATCCGGAGACACATGGAGCTCTCCACAAGCAACTGTTAGTTGTTCCATCACACACGTGGCTGCCGGGGCCTCGCAACCCCCCAAGATGCCCGTCCCTGGTCCTCTTTGCCAAGGCTGAGTTAATGTGTGCGACCGTGCAGGAGGAGTGCTGCGGGTGGGAACGTACATCGGCCCTGGTCTGCTGAGGTCCGTCGGCAAGCCGAGGGCCAACTGAGTCGTTCCGGGCACCTCGTCTTTCGACATTTGCCTTCCCCTCCGATGGGTATTGCTCGATGCCCATCTCTGTGGCTCCCTGTCACTCGAGTTCGAGGCCCAAGCCGAAGGCGGAGGCTTGCTCTCCGTTGTGGCTGCAGCAAGGCCGGGTCCGCGCGGATCGCGCGTCGTGGGATGGGCAACTCTGCTCAAGCTTGCTCAGCAGCTCAATGGAGTGACGCCTTCCCTCTGTCTGGCTCTTGACCAACTGCCAACCTCAATTGATCCCCACAGTCATCATGGCACATGGGCCGCCATCCACACACCTCGTAGTCACTTTGTCGTACGTAGCAGTACGGGGTACAATGTGCTTCATCTCGGCTTGATCAAGTGGCATCAGGGTTGGGAAAGGCTCGCGAAGCGACGGGACTAGCGCGTTGCCCAACCCGTGCGAGTTCCCAACAACCAACCCTCCGAGGCCCAGCCGCTAATCTGCCAACATAGCCGGCGCATGCTTTTGCTTGATTTGGACAAGCCTCGGTGGAGTCCCGCAAATCGGCAGCTGTCGTTGACATGTCCGCCTTGGAGCCTCCTATTGTCCAGTCTACCGAACTTGAGAGGCCCAAGCTGCGCCCGCCCTTTCTGGTTTCGGCAAATCATTTTCGGCCTTCAGATGTGCATCTTCGGGCCACTGCTTTTGCCCATGAGTCGTGATGTGCGAATAAACAACTCCCGCAAGAGTCGTGCAATTGTGCCGGGGTTCCGGCATTGGCGCCTCCACGTTGGCCAACCTTGCCGCAGCCTGAGGATGCCTCCTGGCGCCTTTGCTCCAGCTGCCTAAGCTGTGTCTGGCTGTGGAGAGCAGGACGTGTCAAAGAATAGGCGCGTCGACAAACTAGTTGTACTGTAGTGAAGGCAACAAGAATAAAACAAACAAAACGAAATGGGCCTTGGCTTCTACAGCGCTACCAAGATATGTACCTCTGCATATCTTTATTCCTTCATTGCCCCCCCCAATGAGAACTGATCTCACTTCCAAACCATCGTTTATGACTAGTAGCAAATAAGAGGGACGGAGGATATGCCTGTAGAGCAACAAAGAAGCCCTTTGTTGACCCTTTTGTTGATATAGTGTGCTGATACGGTATGGGTCATCTCCGAGCCGAGTGACATGGTCCTTGGTTTGAACGAACGCGCCAAAGAGTACCCGGTCCAGTCCACGATGGTGATGAGCCACGTACCAAGCAACCGGGACAGACGTCTAGGCCTGAGTGCCCCAACTGGTTTGCTCCGGAATGAGAATGAATTTAAGCACAAACAGGCGCGTGCTAATTAATCGACTCCTTTGCGAAGCTGAGGTACATCCCCCCACTTTCCGACTTCAGCCACGATATGCAACCTGGCCTGGATCATTGGGCTTATCGGTTGGCTGTCTGGTTGGCTGTCTGGTCCGCTCAAAGGCTCTCGCAGGCTCTCGCAATGGTCTAGGCTTTCGACAGTCCTGTGAGGCTCGGGCTAACCCGATATATCTTTCAAGGCTGTTGTGAAGTCGAGATCTGGCGGGGATTGCCAGCCCTGTGCAACAAGTTCTGGTGTGGCTGATGCTGAGACCTGTTTTTTTTTAAAAAAAATTTTTTGTTCCGGCCTTCTTTTGCTGGCTTCTTGTTCATCTTTAAGGCCCGTGCCGAGATCTCAGTATCAAGAGGACGGTTCTCTCCAGTTCCAATACTTCGTAGCATCGGCGACTCCACGTTGTTGACTCAATACCATGCAGTCCGGGATGCTTGCATATTCATGATAGTACATCCATCCTAGATTCGTTCTCTAGCTGAAATTTGAGCTCTTCACGCCGCGGCATAAGCCGCCTATTGGTCACCCATAGTCTAATCTGGTCTGTTGGTTAATGCACCATGCTCGATGCCGGCACGTGGCAAGCGTTGACTGCGATTTCGTTGTACAAACTGCCGGCAACATCCGCGGAGACGAATCTGAGACCAAGGGCAGGCTAGGTTGCAGGCGGCGAGCATTTTTGCGTCGTTTTTGTTGGAGGGACGCCCAGCTTGCCAGCCCAACCCTACCCAACGGGGAACCAGACAGCTGGGTTGATCGGCGCCGGTATAGCCTCAATAGGCTTAACAAGAACTTGCTGCCAAGAGGAATGACATATCTACTTACTTTAAGCTCTATGTCATGCCACCGGGGGATATTGTACATATCTTCTGCTAAAGTCGCACGCGCCATAAAGTCCCGTATCGGGGACTCATACTCCCTGCCCGTATCTTGGCGTATTCTGCATAATTTCCGACTATGCTTAAAGTGTCCAGAATACGGGACTAAAACATGGGCGATGAAATTGACGCTCCTCAATTCGCGATCGCACTTTCTCAGAATGGTTCGTTTGAAAACTTGACACAATGATAACTGGCTAATAATAAGTGTCACCCCCCGATGTCAAGCTAATTTCCGCGGCACACAGCTCCCCTTCGGTGCTGGCATTTGGAAGAAGAAGTGCTTACGCCAATGGCTTTCCCAAGGCGAGGCTCCAAATAGATACGATATGTACTGCGTACAGAAGGGTGAGTGACAGGGCAGCGGCCTGTCAAAGGGCTCAGCCTGACTCGAATTATAGCATCGTAAGTTCTTGTGTTGTCATGATGGTGGCTTCAGCTGCGAAGACGTACTGGCCTAGATTACCACCGACAGCTCAGACCAGACGCTCTCAGGGGCACTTCTCCGCGTTCCCGTTCCTTCTATTCGGGTTAATTTGGCCTTGCGCTGCACCAGGTTGAAAACAAGGCGCCCGTCATGCTCACTCGAACGCCATGGGGCTTGGAAGCTAGACAGTGTTCCGACTTCAGTGCGAGTGGGCGGAGACAGATTGGCCGCGAGGCAAAGAGTGAGATTTGGATGACGACGGACAGGGTTCTGATGTTTGGTTGGTGGTTACGTGGGCCATGGGCTGCGTGGACTCGGGCGTGGTGTACGGAGTACTCTGTATACCTACTAAGAAGTACGGAGTGCACCTGACCTGGGGCTGACTGTGGGAGCAAGAATGAAGTTGGCGAATCAGGAGCAGCCGTAAGCGAAGCTGGGCTTCGCTTTGGCTGTGGCACGGGTGAATTGCACCCGCCCGTCCAAACTCTCGAGGATGCGCCCGCCATCATCGATCGCTCTACTGTGTCTGGTGTCTGTTGCGTCTGGTAGCCAGTGTCTTGAATCTTGTCAGCAACCTACCTAGGTAGGTAGTCAGCGGTCGTCCAGACGGCCAGATTCCCTGCCATCCTATCACCATCGCTAGACACCAGATGTTGTTGGAGGCGGTTTGTGGCTGTAACGGGCAGCCTGGCGACTTGGGAATTTCTGGAGGAGATCCAGAGGTTAGTCACTTCCCACATGTTGCTTTGCTTCTCATCGTTATCTAGCGTCCCAATCAACCCCCGCAAACTCAGCCAGATGAGGGACTTGCCTGGTGCTCTAGTGTTCGAGACAAAGGCTGTTGAGGCGGCGCGCGGGCTTTGGCAAGCGAGAGTTTTGCCAGTGTTTGTCCTGGTTTTCTGAACCGAAGCCTTCAACTGTCCGTGCCGACGCCGACTGCCAGAGATAATCGTTTGTTGTCCGGGTGCCAGTGTTGCACACCGAGGGTTCGCCAATGACAACATCATACCACAATGTGGGATAATACAAATCACATGGCTTGTCAACATCTAGACTAGGTCGAGTTACATGGTGCTCTGTGGATATCTAGCCATCACCCATCAGTTTTCCCTATGCAGGATCTGATAACTAGGCCAAGGGTAGCTCTCCGACTTTCAATCACGATAAATCATGAGCCCTTTCGCGAGGCATGACGATTTTGGTCGCACGGCCTAGGTATGCTAAATGAGAAGCCATTTTGGATATGGAAAGGCGACAGCACATGGCCAAGTCTTCCCTGCTGGTGCAGTTCTGGCCTTGCCACTGTCATGTCAATCAATTATCTGTCTCCGCGCTGCCTCACCTTGATAACCCAGGTAAACGAGCTAGTTGAACCCCCACAGCCCTTCCATGACTCTCTCCCAAGGGTTCTCCCATTGAGCTCTTATCCACCAGGGCTGTTGTGACGCTGCTCCAAAACGTCCAAAAAAAAAAAGCAAGACTTTGTAACTATACAGTAAGTGTAAGACGTCTCTTTTCGCATGGCACCTACTAGTACGGCGTGTCACTACTGCTAATCACTCCAGATGATAAGTACAGACGAGGCCAATGTCGGCGAGCCGCGCTCTCACCGGAAACATGTCACGCTGTGGTCAGACCACCCAAGCACCATTCTTCTTGAAGCAAGGTAGCAGGGCTGTCGGGCAATGGGTTCGGAACCTGCCATACGGTGGGTTGCATTTGATCCCGGAACGGCCTAGCCCATCCTACTCCCTGTCCGCACATGGCAGAAAACTAAAAAGCAAAAACCAGAGGCACAGCCAGGGCCTGAAGCGATCAACAAGCCAGAGAAAAGCAAGACATGCTCGAAATAGCTGTAGAGAAACAAATTCTGCGGGCAATACGGAGTACATGGCCTGGAAAAAGAAAGTAGTGGTTGGCATCAGCCAGCACCGAGAGCAACAGAACACGCAGAGAAGTCTCGAAGTCGCTTGTTACGACCACCACCCTGGCCCGCCACGGATGGCTAGGTGTCGCGGAGGGTTGCCAAAAGCAGAAGACGCCCGTTTTAAATAAATGGGGGAATCCCACCGCAAACTCAATCTATTTAAGTAGAGGGAGGAACCCAACGCGCCCAAACGACTGCGACCGCGACGGTTAAACTGGGGAGAGAGACCTCTCCGCAAGGCTCAAGAAAGCTACAAACGGTGGCTGTGGTGAGCGAACTAGGCCCCCTTGCCAGGCGAGCCATCAGGGAAAACAGCAACTCGGTGTGTTACAACGACCCCAAAACCAACGACGCCAACGATGGGGCCATGATCTGTTTAATCTACGCAGCCACCCCGGCTGTGACGTGCAGCCAAGCGTGTGAGCGGACGGGACAACAGCCAATGGAGGGCGTTCTGGTTGCGCAGCACCCGCCGAAAGCGGAATTTGCCCAGCTCTGAGGGTTTGAGCCAGACCAGTCTGCCAGGACCTTTCCATCTGGTGTACGGTAACACATGTACGGAGTGTGGGAACTACGGTACGGAAAAGAGCAGTGTATGTATTGCACCGTGGGAGCTGCATCCTGCAGAAGGAGTACCACGCGAGCTGCAGGGAATCGGGCTCTTTCTCGCTGGACGCCTGTCCTCCTTCTCTGGCGTGGGCCTGGAGCTCTCGTGGAGCCCGTGGTCCGTGTTTATGATGGAGCCAAGTTCAAGCCTGTGAGGTAATGAGGGTAAGGTGTGGTAGGCATGAAAGGCAAGAAAGGGAAAGAGAGCTGCATGATAAAAAGTGACCAGGCTGGAAAGAGAGAATTGGGTCCCATTCTCTAGGCGTACTGCATTCAACGTATGTGTACGGAGTACAGAGTACATACATGCGATATACTATCCTATGGAGAGGAGCCAGACACAAACACTAGAGGGCCAGGCCACTTGTACGGACTGGAAGCCACGGGAAGAGCCGTGAGTGACAACGGAGACAGACAGACTGGTATCGCAGGCGCAAAGGCGTTTGCGGATATGCATGCTCAGATTCGGGGCATCAGTTCGCCGCCGCGCTGGCCCTTCCTTCATTGATGGATACACAAGTGTAGCAACGGAGCAGCCGGCTCGTCGCATCCACATGCTTACCCGTCAGCTTCAAAGGTTGAAAGATGGAACAGCAGGAGGCACAGGGCACATCTGCCGCATCTGCCAGAGCTGCTGAAGTAGTCATCTGGAACTTGGTTGCAGGATACCTGCCCGCAAGGGTTGGAGACTTTGTGGACGTCGGACGATGCTGAGAAGTCGCCCAACGGATGCAATGTGTAGCACTGAAGCTCGTACGCTCTGTCCCAGGTCCTGTCTACTTGTTGTGCACGCGAACATGGTGCCGCCATAACTATAGGCATGTCGCAAGACGGAGAGAATCAGACGACGACGACGACGACGATGCACTGCCATGGTGTTGGACAAATTTGGCAGAAACGGTGCCGGCGCTCCAACTGACGCAATACGACGATGGAGTGTCTCATGGCGCCCGCGCTCTGCCACGGCCATGCGATCCCTACATGTACAGACATTGACGCTAAACATTGAACGCACGACGGCGAGGGCAAGGGGGATGCCCTGGGCCTAGCGGTATCGCAGCCAACAAGTGTGCAAAGGAGCTCGCCATGGCCCCCTTCAACGTCTCCCCAGGCGCCCGCGGTTCCACCGTTGCAAGGAGCGGCGAGAGGAGCGAGAGGAACGGCCCCCAGTTGTCGTCGTCCTGGTGAAGAGGGAGCTTGCCAGGGATGCCCTCAAGTGCTCATGGCTGTGACTGGACGGGCCACGCGCCGCCACTGCGGCAGCCTTGGTCCGCCGCGGTGCCATGGCTGTATGGCTCGACCCAGCCCACAACGCCTCGAACCTACACACCCTCCCCCGGCTAGTGGGAGTCGTCGGGAGACTGTGAAGATTTGTGCGAGATGGCGCCCTGCGACAGGCTGCGCGTCCATCGCGATGGCAAGGAAGGAAGGAAGGAAGCAAGGACGGCAACCAAGAGAAGGGCGTGTCCAAAGTGGCCCTGGGCCCAGAGCCCGAGCCTGCACATGTGGCCCCCCTTCCACACCACCCACCCCTGGCCGTGCAAGCCGCGCCTGGCTGCGTCGCCAATGTGGTCGCCATACAGCCCACTTACACCCACCAGACAAGGACAGTCCACCAGACCGCAGAGCCGAGCACTGAGCAGCCCACCGCGAGCGCCCAGGTCGCCCGTCTCTCCGCGTCCACGACCCAGAGGGGACCCAAAGGAGATGCTGTCCCTGCCAGAGCTGGCCGTGGCCAAACCGTCCAGATGTCCTCGCGGGCACCCTGGAGCTGGAGGGCACAATGTGCTCCGGAGGTGCCGCCACATGCTCTCGTCGCTGCTCTGGGCTCTGGGCTCTGGGCTTGCCCATGTCCTGGCCTCGGAGGGCTGCTCGATGATGCCCGTCCGCGGCAGGGGTCGTCGTCGCTTTGCCTTCCGTCCCCCCGGCCGCAGTTGCGCACCAAACACACGCCATCTCACAGCCCACGATGTCCAGGGCCTAGGCCAATGCAATGCCGGAAACCATATGTACGGTACAGAGAGAGAGTGTGTGTACACACCAGACTCGTCGTTCCCTTCCTTCATCTACCCTCTGTGCCCCCTCGCCCAACTTCTCAATCCCTCGTGAACACCTTCTCCTCATCTAAGATTTTGTGCCCCCTTGACAACATCCTCACCAACAGGGCGAGACTAGACATTTGATTGGGTTGTGTCTCACTCTTGCGCACCCTTTTCGACAACCTCTCCATCGGGCCATATACGTCTTTGTCTGTTCCCTAGGCTATATTCGACCCTTGATAAAGAGACGACGCCAGCTTTCTGTCCCGCTTCCGGCCTCGCATTGAAAATCCAATAGAGATTGCCGTCCATTCCTTGCCGTTAAAGTTCTGGAAGTCTTTACAAAAAAAAAAACTGACGTCCCTTCGTTAATCAACCTTGTCTCTCTCTCTCTCTCTCTCTTGATCGGCTCCGCCGTTCCGTTCCCTTACACGACTTGACCTTTCGCAACATCTCGTATACATTGTGCAGCAGCCATCGCCTCAATCTCTCCAACAGCACCAAGAGCCACATAATGGGACCCTTCTCCCAGCAGCAATGGCCTTCGTGGGCTTACTCCAACGTGGCAGATCCATTTTCGACATACACGCACTTTTCCAACTTTAACGCTTACCTCCACGATTCTCTGGACGTCTATCAACCACATCACAGCCGCCTGGTTCAACACCACCAGATGTCCAGGGCCACTGAATCGAAACCCCGCCTGTCCAAGGAAGAAGTCGAACTTTTGGAAGCCGAGTTCCAGAAGAACCACAAACCTAGCAGTACGACTAAGAAGGCCCTTGCTGAATCCATGAGAGTGGACAATGCTCGCATCAATGTCAGTGAATGTCTCGCCATGAAATGGCGTTCCACATTGAACCAGCATGTTGTGCTAACCGTTGGATATAGAACTGGTTTCAAAACCGACGGGCTCGTGAGAAGAAGGAGAACAATATCAGGGAATACGAGGCCAAACAGCGATTGGAGAAGGAAAGATCCGAGGCCTCGGGGGAATCTCAGTCTGAGAGCAGTCGTCAACGTGATTTGGTTGCTTCGAGTGCCCCATTCCCCCAGCCAGGCATCAACACGAAGCCAGAGTCTGACGCCGCCCTGTCCCCCTCCGAGAAGTCACTTCCCGACCCATCTGGCGAGACGAATGAGCCTAGCCAAAGCGATGAGTCTGACCTCCTCTCCCCGCTCTCGCTTCCCACAAGGCAGGAAATCGGCATGGCTCGTCCTTCAAAATTCAGCGGACTCTTGCTCAAGACTGAGCAGGACGAGGATGATAATTGTGCCCTGTCCGATCGGGTGGATGAGTACTTGGCCATGGAGGACGGGTCCATGCTGGCTGTCACCTCAAAGGCAGCCGAGCAACAGCTCTTGGCCGGATTTGGTGGCCAGCACGACACCGACAGGCACGAACAAGATGCCGACTCATCGCCATTCACTGATAATTCCGAACCAAGGTCCCCTGAAGAAGACATTGCCTCCCGCCGAAACCGACGCCCAGCTCCGCTCTCTATTACCGGTGGCCGGAGCCACTCGTACTCGTCCAGAGCCTGCGATTTTTCTTCAAGAACGGGCGACCAGGCGGTTTCCATGCGCAGGATTTCTTCCAGTACGGGATCCGGTCGTGTGAAGAAGTCTGCTGCCACCCCTCGAAGCCCGTTCTTTGATAGAAGCGCAGATATCCTTTTTCAACGAAGACATTCGCCCAATGCAATTGGCCGCCAAGGATCTGCGGCGCCTCCTACACCCGATACTCCTGTTACTCTCCAACAACAAGGGTCAGTGGATGCTGCCATGCCGTCACTGTACTCTCTCGAGGGCAAGTATACGCCACCAGATGTTGTTATATCTGATCCCACCTTGCGCACACCACCGACCACGCCAGGCTTTGGCGACTCGCTTTTCCACCTTGGTGCCGGGTACGAGATGGGCATTTCTGAAGAGACCATTATCGGTCCTGGCATTGATCGAGCCAATCGTGGGGTGCAAATGGCTGGCAACCCGGCCGCGTTTGCCAGCTACATACTCAACAACGCACAATGCTCAGCTCAACAAATGGCCCCCCTGTTTCCAACACAAATGGCGCACCCTTACTTTGGTTTCATGGGCACCAGCGACAACTCCGAGTACAATTGGTCCGACTTGTCACCTTCGACAGCATCCACGTCCTCGAGCTCTCAACAGAGATACATGGCTCTCAGCCACATCCAAAACTAGCTTCATCTCCGTACACCATCCATCACACGACACGACTACCCCCTGTACTCCTAGCCGCTTGCAAATGATGTGAACGCGAGGATCACTTGTATAAAACGTTTTTTTTTTCTCTATATATTCTCAGCACGAACCCACGAAAACCCGCACCGAAAGACAGAGTCCGGATTACTGTGGTCCATTTTGTCTACCTTGACTGCAGATCAGATATACAGCTCTTGCATGTGGGAGGATGCAAATTTTGCTCCCCCCGTCCCCTGTTGTTCTTTTTTTTTTCCACGTGCGTCTCTGCGCATGTAATGAATATCATAGTATTTATGGGAGGATTGGATTATCATGTTTTCTTTACTACAAATTTTGTGTAAATTCTCGGCGCTTCGGTATAGCGATGGAAGGGGGCAAATACCCAAGGAGAAGGGGCATATCATTTACAGAGGCTTATTACAGCCTCGAGAGAGTTCATTATCGGCATAGGCGACTGAAAAGGTGGCCGAATAGCCAGCATTTACCCAATACTAAATTCTGAATACAGTCGACAAGATATACATGAGCATTACGCATTGGTCAAAATCAAAAAAGGGTGATGTGCTCTGCACTCGTGATATGCAAGTGAGCCTGATTATGAGGCCAGTCTGGAAATACAGCAGCCAAGCCAACGGCCAACACACAATGGTATCCCTTTCCGGCACGTATGTATTCACGACAAGCTACAAAGCAGCACGGCAGTGGGGGCGAACATGTCAAAGCTGCAGAATTACCCAACGGTATATCAAGGGGTGGTGCATCACAAAGGGGGGAGGGGAGGGGACAAAATAACCTTTTTGTGCAACAGGGACGCCGCGGAAGCACCATGACCAAGGCAGGCCGGCCTGAAGCCGGCACCGACACTGAGCGTGGCCAAGATATGTACATGGTTGAAGGCGGAGGGAAGCCTCGTCGTGCCAGCGAGGGAGGGTCAAAGGGGTAGGGACACTGAGTCTAGGGACAAAGAAGCAGTTGAACAGTCAGTGCTGGTACGTGCCACGGACGGGCTCATTCTGCCACGTCGTGCTTGTAGTTGGAACATTGAACTTGGGCCACGTTCTGCAGGGCTCGTGACACTATTTTTTTTTTCTTAAAAAACTGATTAAGCTTGTTTGCGTGAACGAATCTGCTTATCTGGGAATCGTGGGCGGCAAAACTCTGGGGCGTGAGTGAAGCAACTGCGCTGGCTGGGGAGGGTGTGGTGCATGCAATTTTACGCATGTATGTACGGAGTTATGTAGGCATGTGCATGATATGATGTAAATGGGGTGGATGCACGGAGTTTATTTTCTAGAAAGAGGTTTGTCTCATTGTCGCAGGGCGGCGGGTGTTGTGCCACCCCGTGTCGTGGGTTTTGCCGCCGCCGCCGGGCTGCTGATTGGCCGAGGGGCGCAGGGACGACACATAGCAAGCACGACAGACAGGGTTGGCTTTTTTCCTTGAGCTTGGGGGGGGGGGGAATGAATGAGAATGGGCGGATCGACGCGTGCGGGTGCTGCTGCGCTGGGCTTTTTTGCGAGGGACGCTTTGGGAAGCACGCGCATCTCGGCCGCGTCGGGGGTGGGAAGGGCGGGATCTGCATCACGATCTTGCGGAGCGAGAAGAGTGGCAGGCAGGGCATGTTGTACATACATACATATAGTGGCCGGGGGGGGCAGAACGGGGGGGGGCCAGAGTTGCATTGGAGCTAGATGGAGATGGGGATGGACGCAGGAGACATTTGTATTTTTGTGGCCGGCTATTGCTTTGCAACGAGGCCATCTCAGAAGCCGCCCGTCTCGCATGGTCTGGCACGGGGTCCAGGAACACTCGGACACGGACACGCAAGACGACCAGATGCGAATTTCGTGCATGAGGGGGGGAGGGAGGGAGCAGCCGGGCCTGTGGCGGGACATGGGCAGGGTTGGCTCGGGACGGCTACTGCTTTGCATACGAGGTCCTTGGTGATGACCGATTACGACTACGATCAATGGTACAATGTACGTACTGTATTCTGCCCGCGTGCCAGGGGTGCGGGGCGGATATCACGGCCGATCCCAGCCGGAGGAGTTTGGACGCGACAGCGCCAACCCCAAACTTGCCAAGATTCGTTTTTGGGGAAAATGGGACACAGCAGGGGGGGGAGGAGCTCCTGGTCGTTGGATTTCTCCAATCCGGCGGGCTGCATTCCCGTTTTCTTTCTTATTTTCCCGACGCACAAAGAGAGGGGGCTTCCGCTTCCAGAATTCCCCTACTACGAACAGGTACAACGCTCCGGCGAAACAAAGGAAAACATGAAAAAGGTGCACTCACAAGAGCCGCGAAAGCACCCAGACTTTTGGGGAGCGCGGACCAAACGCCAATTTCGCCGCGGCCAACGCCCCTCGATGCCTGCCTCGTATCTCCTGTCAGCCCGCCAGGTGCTCCGTATTAGAGTTTTATCCATTTGGTATCAGGTGGTGCTGCAAAGGCAAGCTTTCTTCCCAGCGCGACACAAGAAAGAAAAACAAAATCCCCCGAGGCAGAAATGGCAAAATGCCAAAAACCCCGGCATCCCTGTGCGAGAAAGTTGCGTCTAAGCGAAGACGCCGGGGCCTCTGAGATAGAGTTTAGCCCGTGGGCAGAGGGGGAGTGCCGGATCGGCCCTTGCTTTTAAGAGAAAAAAACAGACCGTTGATCCAGTCTCTTTTGCTCGTTCCCCCCCCTTTTCCTCCCCATTTAGAAAAAAAAGGGGGGGACCGATGTAACAGCGATTGAATGTTTGGCTTTGCAGGGGGCGTGCCGATCGCGAGAGGATTTGTGCCAAGGCTGTCTGGATATTTTTTTTTTCTCCCCTCGTAACGCTTTGTCCTCTCCGTCATGGTCCCTCCTGGTTGGTCCTTGGTTAAAACTGCCGCCGCTTCGGCTGGATTGGCCCTTTTGGTAGTGGGAAGGAGCGATGCTCGCTGGTTTTTCCAGCCTCGTGCGGAAACACGGCACCGAGGTGTTCTTCTTCTTTGATGCGGGAGTCGTCACAAAGACGTCGACTGGTGTTTTGATTGTTTGGTTTCTTTCTGCCCGTTGACCCAGAGCAGCTTGTTCGGTTTCTAGCACCCGACGACCCCGTGGCAACGCGGCCAAGTCCACCGAACAAGGTTTTTCCATCGTGGCACGCAGAGCACGCATGTATGTACATACGGCCGTTTCGGTCCCGTACGGGGCTGCCTTCCAAGGGCATTGTCTTCTTGTGCCGAGAGTACTGTGGTGTACTGTACATGGTTGCGTACATGCGTACAGTACAACCCGCCGCCCTTTTAGAGCCCACTTTTGATATATCGCCAGTCAGTACTTCGTAGTATAGGAGTTTCATACAGGCCATGATAGACGGGGCCTGGGTTCCGGGACCCAGTTGTGGGGAGGAACGCGTATTTGGAGCCGTAGAGAGTCGATGAATTGTGGTTTTTCCCCCTTTGACCTGCATACATCTGGCGAGCCGAACATGCTGGATGCCCACGGGACGAGTGTGAAACTTGGCATTTACACGCCTGTCCGGGGCCCGTCGGAAGAGAGTGCCTCCAAGGCCGTCTTGGCGTGGGATACAGTCTCTTGGTGTTTTTGCCGAGCCCTGCCATCTTGCCTGTCGCGTCCGAGATTCTTGGTATACAAGGGCGGGCTGCGATACTTGGCGTCGGGGCCATGCTGCGGAAACGGTTGCTTCTGTAACCGTAGAGTGGGAGTGTCGTCTTGCTGTATCCGGGATGCTGTATACAAGATAGATTGCCTTCTCGGTATGGATTTTGGCTCATCGGCCGGGAACTCTTTTTGTGTCTACACAAATTCCACCAATGACGAGAGTGACACGGCACAAGGATGGTGGGAGTTTGAAAATCTAAATTCTACACGCAACCACAGCACAGAACCTTGAGCTATACATGTCCTTACTTTGTCATAGCCCACAAGGCTTCGTCTTTGCATCTTGTGGCCCGCAATCCTCCGTAGTTGTTGCGCTCTGCCCCCCAGCGCATCCAACACTTCTTCGCCGAGTCCGCGCGCAACCAGCGCCGCCGTGCCTAGCTCTACAAGCACGCCGGCGTCGTTCTTGGCTGCTGCCAGCAGAGCCGTCAACCTGTTGCTTCTGACGCTCCATGTGCCCCTTTGCGCTTCCGCGCTGCTGTCCCATGTGCCACCTAGGTTGTGGTACACGGACATGCGGACGTCTCGGCGCTGTCCAACGCTGGCCGGTGGGACTGCTCGGGGGAGCTGTTGGGTTGATGCCCAACAGGAATGGACTCTGGGCAACCAAACCGCTGCCGGATGCGTGTCCAAGGCCTGGCTCCAGGCCGGACCTGTCGGCATGGCGGCGACTAGGCATCATGGCCTCGCCTAGAGCGCGCTTAGTAGCTCGGTTTCGCGTTCCCTGAGACCTTTGAGCTTAAAGAAGCTGCCCCTTTCCCCCAGAGTCATGCGTGTGAAATCTTTGGTCACGCAGCACTATTGGTATTTGTAGGACGCTTCATAGGGGACCCAAGTTCGCGCTCACTGCGCGGCTCACGTCGTGGCGGCTCGTGGTGGTTCCGCAGACAAAGCTGACGCTGCAGCCCATGCTCTCGATCTCTCGCTTGAAGATCTCGTCGTGTCGCTCGCTGCCGCCATTACCAGAGAAGGCGAGACTTTGAGCGCCTGTTGAGCCATTTACACGGAGACGAAACGGCCGAAATCGCCAGGCTGCCTACCAGTAGATACGAGGCTGAGCTGTCGAGCTGGAGCTGTTGATGGGTGCTTGATGCTGCCAATCTGCAAGACTCCCGACTTTTGAACATTGACCATCGTCTAGCCAATGTGATTACCCTGCTGCATGTATCTGGATGCGTCTTGGATTCGATCTGCGGCGTCTACTTGTGTAAGCCAGATGGGCTGTACATGACCGGCGCGTAGTATTGCGTTATTGTATCTCAAGAGCCTATTATAAAACAGGCGTGTTAGCATCGTTTTTCGAGTTGGCTGAATTTTATTCTGCTCATGGAGTAAACGCAAACTCACGCTGAAATCACTTCTGGCTTCTCGACTCCCATTTGGCTGATTTCCACGTAACAGTAGTCTCTATTCTCTAGAGACACGTTCATGTCCGGCTTTCCGGCTCTCAGGAGGTCTCGTTTTCCAATATCGACCATGATGCTCTATTTAGTAGCCCAGTTCCATGTCGCGCAAGAGGTCGCCGGACAAGGAATTCAAGATGACATCTGCGCGGCAGTTGCTCTCGCACATGACGCCTTCCGCAAGGGCGGTGCTCCGGGAATCAAAAATGTGGCTTTTTGGCCTCGTGACCAAGGACGGGTTCTGGGAGTTTGAAGATGCCCATTGCGATCCGGACATCGAGTTTAGGTGTAAAGCAGTTGGACCCATGTGTCGATGTAAGGAGAAAGACATCAAGTGAGGTGCTCACTCTAAAATTCAATCCCACGCAATGCACTTCCGCCTCTGCCTCGCCGTCATGGGTGGCTCAAATGATTCTTCAGGCTAGTGGCATAAATCAAGGCGTCCCGGACGATCGATTTGGAGAATCGCTTCGTGGCTTGCCTCAGTCACCTACACCAGTACAGGCCCGTTGTTTATCCAGGAAAGGGAGAAACGATTGGCGTAAACGGCGCCGTCACGGATGGAATACTCGTAGTCCGGTCCCATAGAGCTCTTATAGTTTCTGGCGGGGAACTTGGCAAGGGCATCAGCTGCCACGCTGGCAGAAGCGCCGCAGTTTTCCGTCTCGCAGGTGGCTAAGTCTATTGCTAGCTTGGAGCGAAGAGTCCGTGATAATCCCATTCTTAAGGGGTATACAGGATCTTGACAGTATATATGTGACGGTTGAGTAACCCAGAAGACGCCATATTCGTCCAGGTTGGCGACAAATTCCTGAAAGTGTCGAAACTTGACTCTCTCCATTCTCTCGAAGAAGGGACCATCACAGTCAAGGATGAAATTACGTCCTGTCCCAGCTTTGGAGTCTCACCTTTGACGCAGCGAGATGGTTCATGTCCCCCCTAAGTCTGTAATTCTTGCTCTAGCCTGCTCAGATTCGTGGCCTTGTCTGCGCATAACACCGTGATGCCGTTGCTGAGCTCTCGATAGAGCAAGAAGGGCCTAGCGACTATGACGATGCTTTGTTCGGATGTAAATGTGACGCACCCGAGGAGACGTGATTCAAGTAGAAAATGTGACCTCGGCACGAATAAGGTCATTCAAAACGCCCTCGGTAGTGGAACCAAAACCGGCGCCCAGTTCAGGAGGTTTAGCGTGCTGAACCCTAAACATTTGTCGAGCATGTCGCACTCACTGAGAATGCCCAAAGGATCCTATACCCCTGAGAAGATGGGCGAAGCATCTGCACACACCCTTGACATTGCTGCAGCGACACACTCGACCGGGGTGTTGGTGAGAGCTCAGCGAGTACACCAAGCCGTTTTTGAATTAGAGTTCTGCACTTGAACGTCCTGCTTGTCTTACCATGCCTTATACTTTTGTATTTTCGGCCGCTTTCTGTGAGATGATGCAACACAGCGGTGCAATCTCGTTGAGACCGCCACCATATGATCTTAAATGGCGGCTTGTATTGATGGACACGTCATTTTACTCAAAATTGACGTGTTGTACCAATCCGCACCTCGCCTGAATACTTGTGCTGTCATCACCATCTGCGCCTGGATCGCCAACGGGCGTCTCAATAACCCCTGAGAAACGTAAGATTGTCTTAGAATCCACAACGCAGGTGCAGCCACCAAGAACTGCGTTTCCATCCACGTCGGGAGAGACCGATACCGATATCATGTCCACGAAGATTCAAGTAATTGTGAGAGACGCTAAACCTCGACAGCAGAACTTGTCGGTCGTCCTGGCCAAGCCATGCCTGGCAGCTAAGAAGCTGAAAGTACAAGTCCAAAATGACCAGGTGCAAGTGATAGTTGACCTCATCGCCGTGCCGGTAATTGCGTGCCATTACCACGGCTAGTCAAGGGCATGTGCTCCAGTGGAAGTCACAACATCCTCCGGGCAAGTGAAATGTGCCCCATAGTCACATCCCTTCCTCCACATGACCTTATACCTCGTCTGAGCGCTGATGTTTTTTGGTAGCCGATCTGGTTAAGCTTCTGCCACGATGGCAGCGGTGTCCGTTGTGGCTTTGTCCCGAACCTGGCCGGAGTTGTACTTCCTCCATTATGGCCATTGTGCGAGGCCATGGTAAACTCCTATTAGTGGCTGTTGAGCTCGTTCCTACCCTGACTTTCTCGAATACCAAAGACTCAGGAAAGAAGGGGTATTCATCTTGAAAAGTGTAGAACTGTCATCTTTTGTGGCGGTGAACAGTGTTCGTAACCAAGGCACAGCGTTGAAGACTGCTTGGCAACACAAATCTTGGAATATCAAACCAAGATACCAAACAGAACACGCAGCAACTCCCCTATGCCGTCAAGACGAGATGTAAAGAATCCTCTACAATAAATTTCCAAGGTGCTCCAGAATCCAGATCATGGACTTTCAGGTTCACAGCTCCAACGCACCAGAGGATTGGCGTACGGGTGCCGAGAACAGCCCAAGTTTGCAAGAGAGCTGAAGGGTTTCCCGAGGCAGTGGGGAAGTATTATGAGAACAGGACATCTGGAGCTTTGACCTGACCAGGTCGGCTCGAATTCTGGAGATTGGACAGCTCTGGCGGTGCTTTGCATGCCACGCTGACCATTAAACGCCGAGGACAATATAAGCAGCACCCTGACCACTCGGTAGTTCCAAAGATGTCGTGCTTGCAACTCAGCTCTTCGATCCTATCATCTCCTGTATCATCTTAGTCACACTGTTCATGTGGCCACTTCACTCTTCGGTCTGGCTCTCCGTGCTCCCTCTGTTGCGTTCCTGTCTCTATTAGGAGTGTGCACTTTGCTCACCGTCCTTTCTTCAGATCCAGGGCTCAGGCAGCTGACCTCGGCGCTCGTGGTCAGCATGACTGCCACCACCACCGGCAGGCGACCGGGCGCTCTCAAAATCCTCGTCGATTGTGTGCCCGCGCGTGACACTGAAAACCAACAACAGCCCCCTCAGTAATATACGCACATGTTGTTCCCAGTTCTGTAGCGTTGTGTTCTTTGGTTGCCTCTTTGGCGAATCCGTTAATGCATATGAATTGAGGGGTGTACCTAAGGCGAGACGACATATACGAAACTTGTACGGAAAAATCAGTCAAAAATATCGTCCAGTCGCTGTGGTACAGCATGTGGTGATAACAGGCTGCCTCGCTTTGCAGGGCGGCAACATTCGAACGACCCCCACTTTAACTGCAATGACTGGCCCAGCCCGACGTCACCGTTTGTACTTTGTACCTCGACGCGTCTGTCATCGAACTGGTCCACATGCACCTTAGATCAAATATATGTACAAACGAGACACTACCATTCCACACAGAATTATTTGTACATGCATTGGTGCACTGAGCGTATTTATTTGTCGTCTCATTTTATAGATAAGACTCTTTTTTCTTTACCATGTCCTTTGACGAATGAGTATACCTAGTCATTTATGTCCTCTCCTGCTGTGCTCGACGCAGACGCGTCGCGTCCACGGTCTGGAATATTGACACCCAGCTCTGACGGGAGCTTGAACCGCCGGCGCCTCAGTTCGCCAGATGGACGTACAAATAGACGGGCAGATGCGGCGGCAATGGACCACCTCCTCAAGCCTTCCTTTACAGTCAAGGTTGGAGAGCCTCGCGACATCTAAACTCTGTCTTCACTGGACCTTGCTAACGAGCGTACATAGCCGCATCCGCCAAATCTGCATATCCAACCCCGAGTCTTGCTTCCATTGATGCTACTTCCCCGAGAGCATTTGTCTCTCGCTAGTCTCGATTTTTCTGCCCCCGATAATGAATTACCTCGGACCCGTTTCGTGGAGTCTCATATCAAGATTCTAGATCTTGAAAGTCGCCTAGCGTCTTCAGCGAGCATTGTAATTGCAAGAAACGAGCCAAAACGCACAATATATGCCCTCGAGAGACAACCAAATGGTCTATACGTCATGTGCAAGCTGGGTTCTTGGGTCGACCTCGGAGAACTGGCAAGGCGGGCAACAGCACTATGCCGCCAACGTCTGGCTCCTGCCAGGCAGCACAGACACGAGAGGGAAGATGACGCGCCATTGACGACACCCCACTTGCACAAGGAGCACAAAAAGAAGAGGGCTGCCATTGAGGCTATTCAAAGCCTCGTAAGGAAGAAGTCAAAGCCTCAGGCGGTGCAGCAAGAGCATGGAAGCGACGAAAAAGGCGACGAAGTGGAGGTAGACATCCGGGCATCTCAACTGCCATCCCCGGAGATCAAATCCGACGAACAAAATAATGCTCAGAACTTAGTGAACGTACAGGATGATTCAATGACGGGCCATTCTGTTGACGACGCCCCGCCAGCTTCGTCACAACAAACCGCAGAGGAAATATTTGACAACATTCGTGCGCAATATTTTGAAGCATTGTACAGATCTATGGTATGCCTACCTCCCGACCTCCGCTGCGGTTCAGTTACTGACGGCTTTTAGGGCTCGTTGGCGTATTTTGCCAAAGGACCTCTTTCAAGAGCGCGATCCGCATTCCATTTGGATCTCGAGTCCAACCTGAACATGGCAGACTTGATCGACTTTTTGAAGAGTCTGATCCTTACGACGATGCAAATAGACAAAAAATATCGTGAAACCATTCCAGAAATCATTGCCAAAATGAAGACTTTGATCGAGACTTCAGACGAAGGCCGTAAGAAGAAGCGCAAGCTTAGAAAAATGAAGCTTGGAAAGGATTCATTATATCCCATGGAAGACGAAAGCATCCGCAAGTGGTGGAATGCGAACAAGCCGCAAACTAACGAGGAAGAAGCATCAATCTCGACAACACAACTCAAGTCGCATATTTCAATGCTTCGGACCAGGGAGACTCAGCTTCAAATGATTCTGATTCTGGAGATTCTTGCCTTGGAACCGTTGAAAGCTGCGGATGAAGCTGCGGTTTTGAACCTACCCACCTTGCCAGGAGCAGACTCTCGACAAGAGCAGAATATGGCACCCCCGCCTAAGAAGCGGAACAAGCATAACTTACCCGTCTTGTTAGATGTACACGCAGACCGACTTACCATTTGGCAGTCCACTGCTTTTGATGAGCACCTCTTGTTGGCAGACTCTCAAGTTACACATACTTCGCCCGAGGGCCAGATTCAGCAGAAAGCCTCGTCGGAGCCATTGAGGGACTTTTGTGTGGATGTAATTGTACCCTTGTAAGTAGTCTTTTCTTCTCATTGAGGAGGTAGATGCTAAGCATTCCCTAGCTTTTCCGCCCGATTGCCAGAGCGATGCGATGCGATCAATCGCAAACTCGGCGGTCCGGTTATTGTGTCTCCCGTCAAATCCAAAGCACTGAAGCGATCCTCTAGCAAAAAGGAGCAAAAGCCAGGGGCTGCTACAAAGCGACCAGCTCCGCTTAATTCTAGGAGAACGCTGCAACGGGCTCTATCAACGGAGCAGCTACATCGGCGCAGCGTTTCCAGAGGTCCTAGCAACACGATTGCACTATTAAGATCTGCAACGTCAACGTCTGTGTCGGGAATAAAGCGCGAGGGAAGTGAGCCCTTGTCCTTGAAAGATCTACCCAGAGGAGACTCTCTGATGGGCAGATCAAGACAGCCTTCACTACCACGGAGTAACAGCACAAGTAACCTTGAAGAAATCAAAGCAAGTAGGAAGGCATTGGTGGAAGCAGAACTGAAGGATGCAATTTCTGCCCTGAGGAAACCGAATCGTGAGGTTGTTGGCAAGGCTATGGCAGAAGCAGACCAACACCGTGCCATAACTAGTCTGTCTGCAAAGAGTTAGTTCCCGATCCTACCTTTGTCGAAATCCATGGAAACTGACCTCCAAATAGAAACAAAGAGGATGCCTAGGAGCACGTTGGCTTCTTCGATTCAAGTTAAGGCAACGCCAGCAAACAATCGCTTTAGAGACGTCCTCGCAATGAAACAAGAGTCGTTCGTTGACGTCTCTCTGGAAAGCATGGAGGAAGTCATACCTCCCTCGAGCGTTGACCATTTGGTTCCGTCCACAGGACACAGGCATGGTCACAGAGACGCTTTTGCGGATAGCGTCTCGCCCGCTATGGACCTTGTTGGTGGAACACCAGCTCGATCCTCGCTGCAGGCCAGTTTTATTAGACGTATGGCCAGCGACGGGCTAGCGATTCCACCGTCATCTCCATTGTTTAGCAGAAACACAGCCATGGTGGATGAGTCCCCTAGGCCTCAAAGCTCAGCCGGAGATACCACAGGATTTCGATCTTTGACCAAACCGTCTAACGATGTCATGGCAACACCAGTCAGGAAGAATGTATCAAGACTAGATTTGATTCAAAGTCCAGTGCCTATGAAGGAATCTGACCAGCAGAGGACGGTGTCGATTTATGAGAAATTGGGTTGGGACGATGACTTTGATGACATTTGACGAGGTTTATAACAAGCATTTTAAGGCGTTACATAGGGGGGCCACACAATCGGGTACACATTTGGAAATGATGGGAGGAATGAGAATAGGAAGGACCAGGCATGAAGCATTGCATCATTGGAGTTATTCTGAAGAAAAACGGTTTATTATTACATGGCTATTGGGCATTTTAACTGCACTTTACATAGCATATATGAAGTTAGCAGAACAAGGACGTATACAATCATGAGTACTGTATTTTACTTTCCTATTCATGCAGCAGCGGGTTCTACTATCGTGGTAGGCAAATCCCGTATATCAACGTGCTCCTGAGACCCCAAGTCCACCACCCTCACTGCCTCGACACCCACAATGCCCTCGCGCAGGGCCAAGAACTGCAGCTCGACGACGTGGCATGCCCCAGGGGCCAAGGGTCCCACGCGCGTATCGGCACTGAGACAAATCACGTCGGTTGCATCCATGGCAGAATTCTTCTGCAGAGCATGAAGAATGTTGACGTCCACCACGGCGTCGGCGATTTCCTTTTCGCCCCTCCGCCGAGTCGCCGTCGACGGCGGACGAGCAGGCCGGGTATCGTTGCGGCGACGCCTCGGCACCGCAACAAGAGCGAGTTTCCGCGGCGGGCGGCTCGTCTTGTCAGACGACCGGTTCACAACGTACACTGTCCACGAAAACACGTCCCCGGGGTGGACTGGCTCCGAAGGGCCGGTGAAGGACACGGTGATGCCGAGATCGGGGACTGCGGCTTCCGCGCGGGCGGAAGCTTCGAGGCCGGGCAGGGCGTCGGGGCGGGTGACGGATGGGGACTTTAGGGGCGTGACGGTCGCGTTGCTGCCGATGGACAGCTGCGAGGGCTTGTGGGCCCTTTGGATGCCGGATGAGTCGGCCATGTTGTTGAAGCTGGGGTTCACGGGGATGGTGAAGTCGAGGGCGGCGTTCCAGGCCATGGACAGCCTGGGGGTGCAGACGCCGGGGACGACTTGGGCGGTGGCGGTGATGGAAAGGTCGAGCGATCCTGTAAAGTTCCTGGGCGCGTTGTCCACCTGGTGCGGTTTGATGTGATACAGGAACGTGACGTGGTCGTGGGACACGCAGCTGATGGGGAGCTTCATTTGCTCGTCGTCGTTGAGGCTCTGCACCGTGCCGTCGTTGGTGGCGAGGTTGATGTCGTCGAGGAGAACCTCGCATTCCGCGTGGGGCGTGAAATCGACTTCGAGCATGGCGATGAGCGCAGAAGTCGACTGCGCCGTGTTTGGGCGGGAGAATCGTACCCGGGCGTGGATCGCGGGGTGTACTGGTATTCTGAGGTGTGGTTGCGCGCGGAGGTGCGCGACCTGGTCTTGCTGTCTGCTGACGGGGGCGACTCTGGATACACGGAGGGCGGAGAGGTGTGGTTTGATGCCGTTGAGGGCCGGGTCGGAGGAGAAGGATTCGAGAAGGTTGAAGCTGGATGGCATGCCGCTTTGGAGATATCCCGTGCCGCGGGTGCTGGCCTCGCCTCTGGCGTCGGGCTTGACGCTCGCGGATGCGGTGAAGACGACTGTTGGATGTTGTAGCCGTATTCTAGGCCGGCTTAAGAACACGGGCAGTTTCCACATGGCGTAGACACTCTGAGAGGCGCCGTCTTCGGCATCCTCCTTCTCTTCGTCTACGACAATAAAGGGGTCAGTGACGTCTGGAACGCGTCCTTTGAATATCGGTTCAGACACCGGTTGTGAGCTCCGGTCTGCTGGGACGTTATTAACAATCTGGCCTTCAAGCGAGATGACGAGCCGTCTGATCTGTGCCTGCAGTTCATTCTCTTCCGACCATGGCATCTTGAGAATGAGAAGCACGTCAACCGTTTCATCTAGTCGGGACGTTGGTGAGCGAACTTGACAGGGGGCGAAGTGAGCTTTCATTACCGAAAAAGAGCGATTCCCGTTGCTCTATTGATTCGAGAATTGGCTTCCCGGCTCCGGCATCTTTGAATGCATCGTCTAGATTGATGTTTGTCCGTGACGGCACCACGTATGTGAGATACGACTGCTCAAGGAAGTCCCCAACAGCAGTGGGAGCGTCGTTGGCAATGGTGGCCTTGTCGAGGCTCTCGCCAGGGTCAGCCATACTGTTAGAATGAGAATAGGTTTGCAATCGGCCAAGCATTCATGTTGCGCGGTCTTTATATCGCAAGTGTCATTTTTGACTATCCAGCAGAACCCGTCTCCTGGACAACATTTGAAGGCCGGGATCTCACTTGATGTTGGCCGTGACGTTTGGCGCATTAAACGTGGCCCCGCTTAGTTGCATAGCAGCCTTTCCCATTGGCTCGTGCGTCAGAAACTGCAATCACCACCAACCTTTTCCCTCTTGTTCCATCATCAACCTCGACGACAAAGTTGTCTTTCGCGCGAGGCCCTGTCAATAACATCCGTCGACACCGTGCTGGCATTCGCAGCTGAATATTCATTGTATTTGCACTGGTTATATATACTTTCTGGATGATTAGTATTGTGGCGACAGCGGCGCAATGAACGGGTACAGTGCTCAAGCTGCCTCGGCCTGGCAGGAGCATCACACTCCTGACGGCCGGGCCTATTACTACAATAGTGCAACCAAGGTGACTCAGTGGACTAAGCCTGAGGATCTTATGACGCCTGCAGAGGTATGTTGTATCATTACGCTGTCTTGCGTATTCATGCTAACCACAGTTGGCGCGCAGCGTGCTCTCTCAAGTCAACCATGGAAGGAATACACGGCAGAAGGCGGCCGAAAATATTGGTACAATACCGAAACAAAGCAAAGCTCATGGGAGATGCCTGATGCCTATAGAAATGCGCTTGGACAAGGTGGTGGTCAGCCAGCCTATGGTCAGAACGGAGGCCACTCCCACGGCGGCTACGACCATCCCCGCGAAAGTCGAGATCACCGTGAATACTCCGGTCCTGATTCGCGCCAAGGAGGCTACGGTAACGATTCCAAGGCGCCGGCCTTCATTCCTGCCGCCACTGACGAACCCGAGTACGCGTCCCCGGAAGAGGCAGAGGCTGCCTTCATGAAATTGCTGAAGCGCAGCGGCGTACAACCAGACTGGACCTGGAGCGATGCTATACGAGCCATCATTAAAGATCCGCAGTACCGATCAATCCGAGACCCAAAAGGCCGACGGGATGCATTCGACAAATACTGCCAGGATATGATTGTTCAGGACAAGGAGCGCGCGGAGGAACGCATGGCCAAACTTCGCGCCGACTTCGAGACCATGCTGAAGCGACACCCCGAGATCGTTCACTACACTCGCTGGAAGACAGCTCGGCCCATGATCGAGGGTGAGACGATCTTCCGATCGACAAATAATGAAGAGGAACGCAGACAACTGTTTGAGGAATATGTTGTGGGGCTGAAGAAGGCTCACAAGGAGAAAGAGACAAAAGACCACCAGAATGCTCTTGAGGCGCTCAAAGATCTCCTTCCAAAGCTCAACATCAAGGCCTATACCCGGTGGAGTGAGGCTCAAGATATCATCTCTGCGGCGTTCCGAAACGACGAAAAATTCCAGGCTCTCACCAAATATGATACATTAATCACCTTCCAGGACCACATCAAATCTCTTGAGCGTGCTTTAAACGAGAAAAAGCAGCACGAGAAGAAGATGAAGTACCGAAGGGAGCGCAAAGCTCGAGATGCATTCAAGTCACTTCTCGCCGAGCTTCGACAAGACGGTATAATCAAACCCGGGGTCAAATGGAGCAACATTCATCCGAAACTGGAGCGAGACGAGCGATATACGAATATGCTAGGCCATGATGGTTCAACACCGCAGGATCTTTTCTGGGATGTTGTCGAGGAAGAAGAGCGATCCCTTCGCGGACCCAGAAATGAAGTTCTAGATGTTCTTGAAGTAAGTATTGCCACATGGGCTGGGACACGTCATTGCATAGGTACGAACTAACGACCTCTCTAGGATAAACGGTTTGAGCTTACTCCAACGAGCGATCTCCAAGAGTTCCTGTCTATTATGAAGGATGATCGACGCACTGCTAACATTGATAATGACATCTTGCAACTGATTTTTGAACGGGTCAGTCTCCCATTGAGCTTTTGCGCCCGCTGCCGCCCAACTTCAAGCTAACATGGGTTATAGCTCCGCGAAAAACGCGTTGCCAAGCGGGACGATGACAAACAATCTGATCGGCAACAACGGCGCGCCGTTGAAGATCTACGAGCACTTTTGAAACGTCTTGATCCACCCATTGTGTCGGGTGACACATTTGAAAAGGTACGACCTCGACTACTGAAATCAGAAGAGTTCCAGGCCGTCAATTCCGAAGACCTCCGAAGAGGCGCTTTTGATAAGCACATGAGGCGACTTCGAGAAAGGGAAGAGGATGACGCCGATCGTCGCCATAGACGAGGAAGCCGCGTCTCTACTGAGCGTGAGACTTCCCGTCGTGAAAGAGACCGGTCTAGAGGTGAGAGATCTCAACGTGGTACCCGTCCTGTAAGGCGCAGTCGTAGCCCCGAGCAGGACCCGTATGAAGCCGATCGGCGGAAAGCCATCGCAGAAAGAGAACGAAACCATCGCAAGTCAACCATGGCAGAAAATCTTTTGGCCAGCGACCGGGGCGGCCGATTGTCTCCGCCCCCGCGACGAGAACGGGAGCGGGAGCGTGACAGAGATCGTCATGGTGAACGTGAACGTGAACGTGATCGTGATCGTGAACGGGATCGCGACCGTGACTCTGGCCGCGACCGGGAAAGGGAACGAGACCGAGACCGAGACCGTGATCTTGACCGGCCGCCCCGTTCACGACGTGATGACGACAGCCACTACGATCGTGAGCGAAGGGAAAGGGAGGATGAGCGGGAGCGGCTGTACCGCCGTCGCATTGATCGAGGTTCGTATGATGAACTCCCCTATGGAGATGAGCGACCATCAGGTTCACGACGTCGGCGACAAGATGACGATGACGACACGTCGCGAAGAGACTCGAGAGACTCAAAGGTATGGACGGCTTCCTACAGCCACGGCGCAAATACTTTCATGGTATACGACTAACATGCCTTGCAGAGACTCAAGAGAGACCGATCACGCGAACGATCCCCAGCCCGTGAAGCGCGCCCTCGTCCCAAGACTCCACCGGCTCCTGCCAAGGAGCTTGTCAGAAGCGGTAGTGAGGAGGGTGAAATTGAAGAATAAGCCCGCGGTTTCTTCATATCCCCTTAATCTATATTGATCTCCTTACTTACTAGCACTTCTAGCCCAGATGGATATCAGCTTCACTCTCTGCCCAATTTCCTTGAGTCTCCTCTATGTATAGGCCATCTTGCAAGATGTATCAGCTTGCTGTACAGAAAGCGTCGGCTTTCCTTGTTATGGCCGTAGTTGAGTAGTAATAGTTTTTTTTTAAAAAAAAAGGCATATTTATCAATGGATCCAAGTGCTGTGCAGCAATACACATTGTCACCTGCGACACGAGCCATGTGTTGAGACAGATTTACTGGTTTTTTATTCAAATTGAAGTCAGAAAGTATGGGATCCAGATGTGCTTCCCGCGAGGCTAGGAAGTCGGACGACAGCCATCCTGCTTGCTCCATTGTCCCTCAATCTGCGAAAATCACCATGGCCTGTTTTTGTTCGTCCCCTACCTCCCCCTCCCCCCCACTTTGTGCGCAGTCTCTACATCAGCAGCAACGGTTGCACTCTGTCGGGAAATACTCGAGGACAAGACAAAAAAAAAACACAATACAAGCAAATAACAAATCCACTCTTGAAATAAAAACATGTACAGGCCATTCAATCCGCAGGACCAGACAACAGGGGATAGACTGCCGTCGCCGTGGTTACTCGTCTGGTTCGTCGTCCTCGCTGGCGCTGCTCTCTAGCAGCGCCACATCTAGACCGTGCCCGCCGCTGCGCTCCGTAGAGGAAGCTGTCTTTTGAACGCCTTTAACGCCGGGGAATGCATGGTGGAAAAACTGCTCGTTCTTGTTGCCCTTTTCAGGAGCTCTTGTCGGGGGTTTCCTCCAGGAAGAACTGCGGGACGTTAGTGCACTATTCTGCAGGCATGAACAAGGGGGGGGGGGGGGTTTAGACTGGGGAACATGGGGAAAGACGTACGAAATTGCCGCTGAGTTTCTGTTCCTGGTCCAACTGCGATCCGAGCTTGTTGATGCGAGGGCGGTAGTTGGTGGGGTCGCGGCGGAACGTGACGTCGAGGTTTTTCAGGAAGGTGTTGCAGCCGGTGAGGAGGGACTCGGGACGGTTGGCGTGGGCGTCGATTCCGGGCTTGCCGTCAAAGACGATGACGCGATCAGCAAGGTACGTAGCCATGATGAAATCGTGCTCGACGATGAAGGCGGTCTTTTTGGAGTGCATGATGAAACGCTTGATGACGCGCGAGGCAATGATGCGCTGCTCGGAGTCGAGGTAGGCGGAGGGCTCGTCGATGAGGTAGATGTCTGCGGGCATGCCGAGGGACAGGACGATGGCGACACGTTGCAGTTCACCGCCGGACAGGTTCTTGACTTCCTGGTCGATAAAGTCATCGAGCTTGAGGGGCTTGACGACATCCGTCTGGAACTGGGGATTCAGGAAGGCCTGCTTGATCTTCTTGAAGAAGAGCTGGCGGACGGTGCCGTCAAACTTTGGAGTGATGGTCTGGGGCTTCATGCTGATGCGCATATCGGGGACAGAGGCCTTGCTGTCGGGCTTGAGCGCACCGGCTAGGAGGCGACAAAAGGTAGTCTTGCCGGTGCCGTTCTCTCCCATCATGACGATAATCTCGGAATCAGTGAACTCGCCAGCGTCAATGTTCAGTCTGAAGTTGCCGAGGTGCTTCTCTATCTTGGGGTATTGGAACGCACGGGACTTGTCAATGACGAAGTCGTCGGCGCTCTCGGCAAGACGGAAGGTGAGGGACTCGTCACGGAAGCGCAAGTTTTCGGTGGGAATGTGGCCGTCCAAGAAGATGTTGATGCCTTCTCGGACCGAGTGGGGTAGGGTAACGACACCGTAGACTGCGGGCTGGCCGTAGAGCACGCAAATGTAATCGGACAAGTAGTCGAGAACAGATAAATCGTGTTCGACGACAATGACATAGTCATCGTCTCGGAGCAGAGATCGAATGATCTGGGCAGCGCTCAGACGCTGCTTGACATCGAGATACGAGGAGGGCTCGTCGAACATGTAGACGTCGGCCTTTTGCACACAGACGGTACCGATGGCGAATCGCTGCAGCTCACCACCAGACAGGAGAGTGATGTCACGGTCCATGATGTGGTTAAGTTCAAGGATTTCAGCAACTTCTTCCATGTTGCCGAGGGAGGAGCGGCTTGAAATGAGAGCCTTGACGCTCTTCTCCGGGCCGCGGACAGCCTTGGGGATCTGATCGACATACTGAGGCTTGACAACGGCCTTGAGGTCGTCTTCCAACAGCTTGGTAAAGTAGTCTGGGGTTTGTTAGATCAAGGTAGCCACCATTGGCCCGGCCGTCTTGAACTTACTCTGCAGTTCAGAACCACGAAAGTGCTTGATGACATCCTCCCAGTCAGGGGGGTTATCGAATCGGCCCAAATTTGGCTTCAACTTGCCGCTGAGAATCTTCAACGCAGTACTTTTGCCGATACCGTTGGTTCCCACGAGACCAAGAACCTGGCCAGGTCGCGGCATAGGAAGCCGGTGGAGTTTGAAGCTGTTGGGGCCATATCGGTGGGTGACCTGGTTCTCGAGGTTCGTGGGCAGGTTGATGATGGTGATGGCATCGAAGGGGCACTTTTTCGGGCAGATACCGCAACCGATACAGAGACTCTCGGAGATGAATGCGAGACGAGACTCGGGGGTGACTTCGATACAAAGCTTGCCACTGCGAACAACAGGGCAAGACTTTTTGCACTCTTGACGGCACTTGCGAGGGCGACACTGAGTGAGGGGCGGTCAGTCGGTACGGCGGGGCACGAAGAGGCGGGGGAGACTGCGGAAAATCTTTGACGGGTTCGAACTAACCTTGTCGCTGTTGACAATGGCGATACTATCAGGTCATGGTTAGCCTCGGGTCTAAACTGAGATTTGCAAAGTATGGCCGTTGGGGCATTTGCATATGCATACCGCGTCAGCTTGTCAGACATGGCGAAAGCGGCGTGAGGGTCACGGCTTTGACGGGCTTGATGGTGGGAAAAGTCTAGGGTAAATGAAAAGTTTGGAGGGGCACACAAAACAGCGGCCAGAAAATTGGTGGAGCCAGAGCAGGCGAATGAAGCTGATTTGAAATGAGAAAAGGCCGCTCGCGTGCAGAGTAGCCAGGCACGCGGTGCTCTTGGACCAATATGTTGTGGGAGAAAGAAATGGGAGGACTAAAATTGGACTGGAGATAAAATGGAGTCAAAAATATTCAGGTGGCGTAGTTTCTTGGTAGTGCACACACACAATGCCAGCTCGTTTGAGAGTGTGTGGTCATCAATTTTTCTCGCCTTGTGAATCGTCGAGCTTTGGCGGGGCAGGGCATCAGCAGCAAAGAAGAACACATGGTATATGGCGGGGTCAAGTCGCATGTTGGGGAGTCATGATTGGAAGATGGCGAAAGTTAATGCATAGGTTTCTCGGCAGAGTAGATTGGTGCCAGAATACTCGAGGCAAACCAGGCGCCATCAAGGGTAGGTAGGTACTTGCACCACCAAGTCCAGTGCTCATTGTTTTACACCCCTTTCAGTCCAAAATTTTTCCGACACCAAGTTTCAAGAATTGCGAGCACAAAGCCCAGAAATGGTTACAGTGAGAGGAAGTTCAATCAAAGACACGGAGACTTGTGTCCTAGTCTTTAGTGTACGTTAACCTTACTGGTCTGGTGTGCTTGGTTTCTGTTGCATGACGCCGCCCCTGCGCAGCTCCATAAGCCGCTGAGTTGCATGTGTTGCCAGACATGTACACATTTGGAATTGTCTTGGCCATCATCAACCAGATACATCAACTCGGGAGCGGGATCTAAAGCGGAGGAGTTGGTAATACACCAGTTTTCCCGTTCGGTTATTCGCAGTGATACCAACTCTCCCGCTGACTCGGACACGAGATAAGCACAAGGAGAAAGAGCACGCAGGGAAGCCGATGGTCTTGTGTGGTATTGAGATGTATGTATGGTTGACAGGCCTCTCCTTTCTCGGGTCGAGGCTGACCCGGTCTCAAAATCTATATACGGTAGTCTAAGTTGCCCAACATTTACAACAGTGGAAATATTCTCAAATGCACAAAATGAAATCCTGGCTGTGACATGGCCCAGTGTCAACAGCAACCAGGCAATGAGGCACCCAAGGTCGAAGATGTTAGGAAGGATTCTCGGGAATAGCAACTAATCAAGCCTCGACTTTTTGCTCTGTGAGAGAGTCTAGCCTACATTAGCACCACCCAATCTGGCGTCGCTGCTCCATTCCCGAGCTCGGAAGGCAGGGCTAGGAAGAGGATGATGGCGGCAGAGGCGACCATGAGGTTGGTGATGACGATTTGGCACACGGCCGTGTTGGCATGTTTCGCCATGCTTGAACTGGTAGTTGCGAATTTGCACCTCGAAGCGAGACACGAGTGCAGATTAGGATAGGACGCCAATGAACAACATTAGGTGCTGCTTTTGGATATGAAGCCAAGTAATTTACGCCGTCAAGTGTCGTGTATAGATCTGAATCCTGGAGGTTGGTTCACGATGGAGTGGGATGTCAATGCAAGAAATCACGAAATCGTGGCTTGTGGGTTGGCCGTCTGAAGCCCCTAGCAGGTAGGGACGTGGAGGATGCTGGCTGCGCCTGAGAATAAAAGTGGTGTTTGCCAAGGCAGATATACGGCGTATGTAGATGTCCCGTGGTGGGTTTCGATGGTGGTTACTGGTGGCAGGCAATAATCTCAATAGTAGTCTGGTGCCTAAAGTACTTTCATTAGTACTGGATATCACTTTTGATACCAGACAAGTCCTATGTTTTCTTGGCTTGCTACTGGCCATTACTTCTCGTTAGTTACTACTGCGTTGTTGGTCAATTGGGCGCTCAGGAGGCCTCGATACGATGTCAGACAAGTTGTGATGAAGCTGGGCTTGCTCAACCTCAGCAGCGTCGATGCAGGATAGTCCTGCCTAAGAGGCTGGTTTATATAGCACTTTTATCTATGCAACTTAATTCCGCCTCGCACACCGGATGATGCTGGGATCTAAGTCGACCTCACAGCGAAACCACTTGTCCACAGCCAATCCCGTCGTCAATCTCGCCCTGGATTCCCAAGATGCTTTGTATCTGTCTGCCATGTAGGCACCCCTCATCCACGCAAGGCCGCTTTACCGATCTCCTAGAACCATGGCCCGACATTTCTCGCCTCGGTCAAGTGCTCAATTCCCCCGATACCCACTGGAACCCGACCGAGAGCAAAACGAGGGCACTGTATGTTATTGGCATAAAAACCAGGACGTACTCGGCCAGCGTGACCATCGGAGGCATCCACACCAATGCAGCAACGATGAGGGCCTGGCGCGAAAACCCTCTCCGAATCGTGAGCGCCGACTGGATCACGTAAAAGATGACGAGGGAGAGTACACCGAGAACGACAGCCGTGTTTTTCGACAGAAGAGAGTGGGAGTTGTGTCCTGACTGGCCAAAAGTCTATGCGCACAACGCGGAGATTAGTCCCTGTGCCTGACGTCGGTACCGTGTATTGCTTACTTTGATTGTGAGGGACATGGCCTTGCTGGGTTGCTCCGCGGCCGTAGAAAGAAAGAGGTTCGCCGTGACGAAGGACGAGACCAGGCTCGCGCCTGCAAGAAGGGGTACTGTCCATATTGAAGCTTCCTGTGTCATTTTTTTTAGCCTGAAAAGAGGATTCTTGCTCTGAAGAGGATGGTCCTGGAGATTGTATCATGGAGACCACGGGGATGGTTATATGTGAAATGGGGTGGTGTTGTTGCTCCAGACGTCCTTTCACGCCCGATGATGACGTTGGGCAGTGAAACAAAGACAAGCAGGTGACACACTTTCTTTCAATGTTCCATGTCTCCTTCAGACATGTCGGAGCTTATTTCTTTTACTACCATTGTTCACATAAATGCTATTTTTATACTTGAGAATTAAAATTATTACGGCTTTTCATTTTTTATAATTGTAAATCTAAAGACGTGTACCATGTCTCTTTGTAAATAAGGCACCCACCTGCACTTGACACTTGACTGGCTTCATTATTCAATGTTTCGTTTCTCTTCTGGGAATAATGCAGCCGAGGCCAGGCCTTGTGTGACAAGGGCCCGTATAGAGGGCTCGAAGCAAAAGGCTTGGATTCAATAATAATATCGTAGCGTCTCAAAGGTCCCTGGTTTTCGAAAACAATGAAAGAAACGCTCGTGCCTAGGGCCCTTGCCCAGGCACGTCTTCTCGTTGTGTAACCAACAAGTCCCCGATCGGAGGGCCTCTTTGTTGGGCTTTCTCCGTGTAACACCTTGTCCAAGGCGATGCCCGGAACATGGCTTGTGCAAAGAAAGCACTGAGCACCCAGGCGGAGTAGACCGCTGAAACGTCAGAGTCTCATGTTCAGTTATTGAATAGCCCTCGTTTCGGTTATTCGGAAAGCAATGACGGAGGCAGCCCACGCTGATTGATTCATGACCTTGCTATTATCCCACAGGCCGACAAGCGCTTCCGCAAGATTGTCATATAGTGGGACTGTCACGAGTATTCAACGGCACCGACTTGACTTTCCTCTTGTATATCAGCTTAAGAACCAACGTGTTTGTTGGCATTAGGGTCTTGTAAATCACCATCTGGGCCAGCGTGTTTAACGCATCGCGATGCGCTCTGTATGTACACTCTGGTGTTACCAGTGGTCTTGCGTGACCATGTAGGCCTAAAATACATGTACATTTTCTATATTTGGAAATGCTCCGGGCGGCGGCAGAAAAGAGTCATCGACAAGATCAAACCGCCACTACTCTCTATATTCACGGCCCCTGCCCGCTCTACGCCCCCTTTCTCAGAAACAGCCTCGCCAAGCCGGCGATAATCTCCAGCTGGCTCATCCTATCCCCCTCGCTATGCTTGAGCTTCTCCGCCGCGGCGCCAAACATGTTCCACACCTCAATGTACTTATTATCCGTGTTGCGGCTGGTGCCAATCGACGCCAAGGCGTACTCCATCTGCCGCCGCTCGCAGATCCTGACCAAGTCGTCCCTGCCTATCGTGACCGTCTCGTCGAGCGGCCCCGTCTCGCCCGTGTACAGCACGCCCAGGCGGACGCACTCGACAATCAGGGCGGCCAGGCCGGCAGCGAGCGCCGTGGCCACGGAGCTGCCAGAATGGGGGGCGAACCTGCCAAACTGCTTGTCCGGGACGTCCTCGTACGCGCTGTCAACGACGACCTCGTGCCCGGGGAAGAGGAAGCTCAGCTCGTGGCCGTCGCCGACATTGTCCAGCGCGCTGCCCGTGGCCCTGGCGGCGCCGATGCGGAAGCTGTTGGGGTTGCTGCCGTGCGGGTACGTCAGGTCGGCCGACTTGCCCTGGTCGCTGGCGGCGCAAAACATGAGCGCGCCCTTGGTGTTGAGCGCGTTGTGGACGGCGTCGTCAAAGGCCTTTTTGCGTCCCGCCTCGGTGGGCGGCTTGACGGTCCACGACGCGGATATGATTTGGGCGCCCTGCTCGACGGCGTACTCAATGGCCTGCACGGCCGAGTCGGTGTTGATTTGCAGCTTGGCCGAGGCCTCGCCCGCAAACGTCGACAGCTTGATGACGTGGATGACGGCGCTGGGGCAGATGCGGTGGATGAGCCTCGCCATGAGGGTTCCGTGGCCCGACGACGAGTCCCAAAAGGGAGACACGCGCCACGACGACCCTTCCCGGTAGTGGTGGAAGCTCTTTCCGGGGAACTTCATGCCCTTGAGGTCCGGGTGCGTGATGTCGGCGCCGTCGTCGATGAGGGCCACCTTGACCGGGGCGAGGGCCGGATCGGCACTCTTGTCGTTGAGCGCGCGGATTTGCCTGAAGTGGGAGGCAAACTCCTCCATGCACTGCATCCACTTGTGCGGATCGACTGGTCGTTGTCGCCGGGGCTGCAGGTCCGATGGCTGGGTGAGAGATGGCAGAGGGCCGCCCGCGCCGAGCAGCTGTATATACACTTTTGGCTTGGCTTCCGTGGGCCACGACTCGCCGAGTCGCCTTTCAAATGCATCGAGGTTCTCGCGGACTCTGGTTTCCGGCTCTAGACCCTGTGTACAAGTCGAATTAGCCGAGGTGTGTGGGATTCATGACCGGCACATGGTCAGTTACCTCAACTTGGACAATATATATCGTCTCCAATGTCGGTATCAGTGCCAGGCCCTCCTTCTCCGACCATGCCCGTAGCACGGTATTCCTTCCGCTCCAGTAGAGATGGACTTCCCTCAGGCACTGCCCAATGCGAGCCAGGGATACCGGGTCCAAGTCGGCCCTCCGCCAGTCCAGCATCTCAACATTCTACACCGTGTAAGCCCGGGACCGGCATCTTCACTTGGGCCTGTGAAAGGGGAGACTCACAAAAGGCTTCAGCGACTTCTCAATAGCCTGGTCACTGTGTGACGGGGCTTTGAGATCCTCCACAATGACCTGCCTGCCACTTAGTATGCTGCACATGTTGTGCTGGGGGGTAGGGCGGACAGTACCTTGATGATGCGCTCGACACCCTTTTGCGCCAGCCACTCAAAGAAGAAGACCATGTCCTGCAGGCGTCAGAAACCAGAATATAAGCGTTGAGCGGCAACATTGACCCGGTACTCACGGTCCGGCCTTGGCGGAGCACATGCCGACTATCCTCTCCCTTGTCCAGCGTACTCTGCGGAAATGCAACATACTGCAGTGCACTGTCAAACTGCAGGTGCCCAAAGTGCTTTCTAAAGTCCGTCTTGGTGAGTTTCTTGGGGGGCCCAAAGTCAAACCACAATTCCTTGTCTATGGGCAACGGTGCTTAGAACAATCTTCCTCAAGCAATCCTACTACGGGGGGACAGTGGCAAACCTTGTTCGTCCTGGACATGGAGACAGCGCGACGCACGCTCCGGCATTTGCGTACGCAGATAAAAAAGCTTGAGCAGCTGGGCAATCTGCCCGGCGGCCTGGTCCCGCTCCTCGTCCCTTTGCAGCGCGGCGTCGATTCCGTTCAACGGCGCATCGAGCGGCGACTCGTCCACCCCGGCAGCAGGCGGACATGGATGTTGCGTATTCAGAGACAAGCCCGGTGGTTTGCCGTCTGGAGGCGCCGCGGCGACCGGCATGGAGACTCGTCGCCTGAGGCCGGGGAGAGGCTCGGCCCTGTCTCTCGGGAGCGGCGGCCCCATGACCATCTTGTCCGGCCTTTCGGGCGCCGCCGCCGCGCGGAGATCCGGCCTCGGGTTCGCGGCCGCCGACCTGCCGCCTTCCCTCACCTCCTTGCGCCCCCTGGCCGGGTTCTTCCTGCTCTCGGCCCGCCTCCGCGTGTACTCGTGGTACTGGTACACCGACATGGCGCGGCCAGAGTAGGCGGCCACCTCGACGTCGAGCGCGCCCGGCCCCCGGCGCAGCAGCTCGTCGACGATGCCGACTTGCACGCGGCAGCACCTCTCGTACTCGACGGCCACGTGGAGGGGGGTGCGGCCCTTGACGTCGACGGCGCTGAACATGCTCCGCGGCACGAAGCCGCACATGATCTTGACAATCTCCCCGCGCAGCGCCTCGCCGCTCATCGGGCACACCAGCGCCGTGTGCAAGCAGGTGCTGCCGCGGTCGTTGTCGAGGTCCTCGCACTCGCTGGCCAGCGCGGCGCCAAACTGCTGCCGCGTCTCGTCCTTCTGGTTCTTGCACGCGGCGTAGCTGAACCAGACGTTGCCCGCGGCGAGCGCCGTCGTCAGAGGCGTGCGCCGCGACCTGTCCATGGCGCCCATCAGGTGCGGCAGCTTGTTCATGGCCCGCGACATGAGCCACTGCAGGCTCACGAAGGGCTTGCGGTTGTAGTCGTACGAGGCCAGGTGGTGCAGGAAGTTGCGGCCGTCGTGCGTCGTCCTGGACCACTGCGGCGTGCGGTCGAGCACAAAGCGCGTGCGTTGTTCTCTTTCCTCGCCTTCGTCTTGGAACTTGGTCTGCGAGAGCCTCCTCGCGTCCTCGACGTCGTTTTCAAACTGTATCCGCACCTGGTCCTCGTCGGTGGCGCCCTCGGACAATAGGTGAAACTCATCCTCATTGTCCAGCGTCAGGTCCTCGTCGTCGAGTGTCATGGTGACGGCGAGACAATGGCCGAGGGAGAAGGCTTTGCGACGGCAATGTCTGTATGATGGCGCAGTCTATGACGGGATATGTCTGCCCACGGAGACGTATGCACCGAGATTTCCGTAGTATGTAATGGTGTAGGGTGCGATAGCCATGTACTTGATCTGGTCACATGCCTCTTGCTTCCCATTGCAGTCTCGAGGCTTGAATTGAAGCTCGAGTCGACGCAAAGGGGCTATCGTCCGGCGTCAGCCCTACGCCCGAGTATAGCGAGCTCAAATGAAAGCCAACCACCCGTTCGCCGGGGTACCCCTGCTATAGACTTGGTAGACGTAACTGAGTTTAGCTCAGGGATATATACCCATGTCGTATTATGGAGGTGCCTGCTACCTCCGAGCTGCATCCTGGCCATTCCTCACAAGTACCGGCGACTTGCGGGACTGTGTGAATGCGGGAGCTGTTACGCAGTAGACTGTCAGAAACAGTACTCATTGTAGGAGCCTGTCAAGTAACTAGGGGAAAGACCGCCATGACATGTAAACTATTGACAGTAAAAGGCAAAAAGTATTCGGCCAGTTCAGGTAGGTACCTGGCTATCGCGCTCCATGCTATAACACATGAACTTCTTGCCAGCATAGCAGGGTATATTACTTGGCGGGCGAATATCCTGCCACAGACTGCAGCGAATTATCCCATCACGGGATATCAAAAGATACCGAACCCGCACCACCCACTTACATCGCCAGCGGGTTCGGCCCGTTCTGACGCCCCCTTGTTCGCATCGCCCTGGGAAAAAGCCAGAATAGTAGTAATAGTACTGGTAGCTCATCACTACGACCCCTTCCCTTCTGTAAACGGAGCTTCCGCCGCCATCCGGACTCTACATAGCGAATACAAGTCGACGCTGCGCAAATTCTCGACGCCGCAGCTCCTCCCCCGTTTCGGCTTCCCCGTCACCTTGGGATTGAAGAGCACCGGGTCGTCGAACGGCACCTTAGAAAACTTCTGCTCCAGGCCCGACTTGAAGTCCACGTCGGCCTCGAGGGTAATCTTAGCGCGAAAGGGCTGGCTGTCCTCCCGGCGCAAAAGCACGGCGACCGTGACCGCGTCGGGGACACCCGTCGCCCGGCGCTTGTTTTCCTGGAGATTCCACACCGCTGCCGTCGACTCACCCGAGTTTCTGCCCGTCCCCAGGTTGACGCTCCCAGTGACGGTGGTGGCGTCGCTGACGTCTCTGCTGATTGTCTTCTCCAGCGTGGCCGACCCCCCGGCGTCGAGGAGGGACGCGCCCGAGACGCCCAGCCTGAGCTCTCCCCCGCTCTTGGTCGACTCATGGTCCGTTGTCGGCATCACGGTCCATCTCTCATCGGGGGCAATGGCGTCGACGGTGGGCGTGCCGTGGTGCGCGCTGGCGGCCAGGAACTCGACGTGGACGCGCGCTCGGATGACGCGCCGCGAGCTCTTCTGCGGGTCGAAGCGGAAGCGGAATACCAGGAGCGTGGCCTCGTCCCCGTCGTCGTCGTAGGTGCCGTGTCGAACCTCTAGCAGCTCGACGCGGCTGTGTATGTTGCCCCTGGTGCGCTCAATGACATTGCGCCTTTCCCAGTCGTCGACTGAGGCATTCTCGGTGCGAAAGGTGTCGTCTTCGCCGGGCACGGCGTCGCCGAGGGGTACCTCGAGCGCGAGAAGGGGTTCCTCTTCGTCGCCCGGCGCGGTGGAAGCGATGTGTTTTTGTGCTTCTGCCATGGTGGAAGTATTTGACCAGAGCGGGTGTCTGACTGTTGCGTACTAACGATGGTATCCTACGGTATATTAGTATACTCGATATCTCGTCGTATATTCGTGTATACCTACTATCTTTTAGTTTATTCGTTTATACCTCCTAATATGGGTAAATAAATTGTGTCATTGCCTGTAGGCGGGAGGGGATACGGTCATGTCAAAGATTGAGATCTGATTCCCGCTCTATTACAGTAGAAGGGAGGAAGAGGGAAGACGTTCCAATTTATTGCCGCGCATAAGCATCATGGTGCTATTCTCGCCTACCACATGTTCTTCACCGTCTAGGTCACCACGGCCAGGATGCAGCTCGGAGGTAGCAGGTACCTTTACAGTAAGACGGGGTAATACCCCTGAGCTAAACGCGGCAAAGCCCAATAAATCTATAGCAGGGGTCATATCAAAGCACAACCAATCTAAAGCTGGCCAGGCCCTGGCAGCGGGTGGCTGAGTGGGCGAGCTGCATCCATATGGAACTTGGCACAGGGGCTCATCTTATGCGTGCCTAGGCGTCATCACCGAGCTTCTTTCTTTGATTTGGAGGTGCTTCGAGCGACGGCGCAAGGCAAAGAGTCGATATTTGACCACATCACGTTCGCTGTCGCGCGGCATGTACTGCCAGGCGTTGTAAATGCGCACACTAACCGATAGGCAAATATATACCGTCGTATACTAAGGCTAGACGTGACTTGACCATGTCTCTCAAGGCCGACACACCGTCGGTCGACACACAACAACAGGCTCAGATTGAATCGACGTCGTCCGCCGTTGCTGATGCTGATGCGAATGCTTCACAGCCGGAACCTCATAGAAACGGCGTCGTGGTCCGTGATCCCGATCTTGTCCCCAACGCAGCCATTGGCTTTGAGTGAGTTCGTTTGAGAAACAGGCATATTGATTCAAAACAAGGCCGGTGCTAATAGTCCATTTCTCCAGTGTCGTTGGGGTCCACGGGCTCCATGGCCAGAGCTGGAATTCCTGGAAGGCCTCAGATCCGGGACCACAAGCCGGCACCTGGCTCGGTCACGACTGGGGAAACGTACCATGCAAATCGGCAAGAGTTATTCTTTATGGATATGACTCGGACGAAGATTCTGGCAATTGCTACACGTTACGGGGAGTGTATCACGAGGCCCATGTCCTCCTGAATCGGCTGTTGGAGCTTCGTTCGCCTAAAGTTTTGGTTTGTCTTGCGCATTGAGTGTGCTTGACTGAGCAGTGACTGATGTGAATGAGTTGCCCTAGGATAAAAGGCGGCCCATCATCTTTGTATCTCATGACATGGGAGGGCTGATAGTAAAAGCTGTGAGTTGTCATGGAGCTGTGTCAAGCTCACCCCCCGGCTTCGAGAACCTGTTTCAATGCGAACCTTGGCTAATTCACAAAATAGGCCTTGAGTCTAGCTACAGACAGCAAAGAAAAGTATGCTGACATTTTGTATTCATGTCGTGCCATTGTACGTCACCCGCCGTCGAGCCGCCTAGGGATTGTTGTCGTGTTCTCATATCCAAGTAATAGGTCTTCATCGGCTACCCCCACAGGCCACTCTCTCCAGGTGATCTTGAGGAACAACTTTGTCGCCTCCTGTCCCTCAAAAGGGATCGGCATCGGCACGGAAACTCGATGCGGCTCGTCAAGAGCCTTGCTGAAACAATAACCCACGTCAACCATGCCTTTGTCCACACCAAGCTGCTGACCCAAGCAAAGATGGTAAACATGTACTCCACACACGAGGATGCGGCGAAAAGTGTAAGTGGACGAATGCCGTTTCGACAAGGAAATTCTGCGCCATCTTGCCCTTGTGTGTGCTAACATTTAGCCATTCAGGTCTTTGGCCAGTTCACCATGACGATGGGCATCCCGCAAGAGTACGTAGTGCACAGCGGCGAAGCGCATATGGACCTAACCCGGTGTTCGGACAATGGCTCCCACCCGATCAAGGGTTTGCCAGACCAAGACTGGCTAGGTATTTGCATCTGCTCAAGACTTGAAATCACGGGCTGACGAGGTATTATAGAGGGAGAGTACACACCCAGTCAAGTCAATATCCTGCGGACGGTGGCAGATCAAGCACCGCTATGTTACCCGTCTCTAAATGAGGCGGCTGAAATGGACCAGTCGGCAGTTGATGGCCTGATCAAGCTAAAAGGGAACCATATACTGCATGTCCAGTGCTCTTCGGGTACAGTTATCGCTTCGGAAATGGTGCGAACCTATCTGGACGACCTCAGGGACAGCTCTCAAATGATGCTTTACTTCCGCTTCGACGCCCACGATGTCCGATGCAACAGCTCGCAGGCGGCCCTGGAGGCATTCGTGGCCCAAATCATCTTCCAATGCCTCGAAACCCGGCGTCCTGCTATCCAGAGCATAATTGAAAATCTCGAAAGCACCAAAGCCTGGCCTACAGACGACTTGTTTGCTCATTGGCAGTACCTGAGAGTGTACGCAGGTGAGCTGATACCTCGGGACTACTTCCGTTCTTTTCCAGCATGCACCGAGTCTATTCATGTGTTGGAGTGTTTTGACGAGTGCAACGACTCACTTCTGTGGTTACTCTCGGAGCTCAAAGCCCATTTTTCAAGGACCGAGGACAATTTGAAACTCGTCATTACGACAACAAAAGGCACCCAAGGGGACTTGCAAATTGCTGAAGCACTCTCCCACTTCCCCCAAGACGCCGTTTCACGTATTGAATACTCGCTCCCTGATGCCGTCCCCGTTCAGGTTGGGTTCGAAACATCAATGCTTACCCAAGAAAGCCCCAGATACGCCGTTGAGCATCTTCAGAGTGCTACCAAGTCATTGATTTCTCGCTTCTCAAATGACGAGTCTCTGTGCCGGCTCTTGATGGAGTGGCTCAGGTCAACACCGAACCCGTCCGACTCCGTCCCTAGGCTTCTGGGGAAATTAGAGACACCCAGACCGGAGCTCCTATTTGAGACGGTCCTGTCGGAAATCCCGAGCGAACGCCGACCCTGGGCTCAGAAGCTGATTTCGTGGGTGCTATCGGCTGTCAGACCATTAAGGACGGTTGAGTTCTGCGTCGTCTCAGATCTATGTCTCGGCTCGGTAAAAAGGACTGCTGGTGACGCGGACCAAGGCAACACAACTGCTCACAACACTATTGCACACACCCTGCAATTGCTTGGTGGGATTCTTGTCGTAGTCCACGATGAGATTCAGTTCTGTCACTCGGCAATTCGTCCGTGGCTCGAGTCCAGTGAGCGCGACCAGCAACAGCCGGGTCCCGATGGGTGGTATTTGCAGACGACAGAACGCGGCCGTCATTTGGACATTCTGCAGACTTGTTTGGCGCACTTACACGGTGGCAATGGCCAGACAGGGTCGGGTGCTTCACTACTACCATATGTGGTTGAGTTTTGGACCAGGCATTTGACACAGGCTGGCCCGCTTGATGATGTCTTGAAAACAGTCTTCCATCATCCCCCGACCTTGAAACGATGGATCGACGCATATTCGGCGTTGCCGGCTTTCCATGAAAGAATTCCCGTGGGTAGCCGAACGCCTCTTCCGGTCGCAGCACACTTTGGACTTGATAACCTCGTCGCGTCTCTTTTGGAAGTACACAAGGATGACGTTGAATTGCGTGGCCTGGCCTTGGTTGAGGCAGCGAGGCAAGATAGGCTCTCTACTCTTCGACTTATCCTCGATTCATGCCTGTCCGATCTGGGTTTTGACGATGATTACTTGCATAGTGCCGTCAAAGTTGCGGCATCCAGTGGAAACCTAGATCTATTCCGAGAGTTGGTGAATCACATTCCCAAACCACCCCATGACATTCCCAGGCGAAGGCCCAAAGAAGAATATACGACGACACAGCAAACAGAACAGTCTGCTAGCAGTAAAGATCATGCGACCAATATCCTAGAGGACGAAGGGCTTAATAACCAAGAGGTCACAATCCTCGTTGAAGGCAATGATCCGTTGCTTTGGTTGGCATTCCCACTGTGCCGTGCTTCCTCGCTGGGCATGGAAGATGTTGTCGCCAAACTCTTGGCCTTGGGATCAGATCCCAACCCTCCAAAAGCATTGCTGTTCGACCATTTGGCACCGCTCCATCTTGCAGGTCGAGGCTGCCACGCCGGCGTTGCTAAACTATTAGTAGATGCAGGTGCAAGTTTGACCGCCAAGACAAAACTCGGCGAGACACCATTACATATTGCCGCCGCATTCGGCTCACAGGATATAGTAAAGATGCTCTTGGATAATGGAGCTGCCGTCGATATCAAGGATAAATATGGGTTGACGCCTTTGCAATCTGCGTGTGAAAGGGGGCATTTCCTCGCAGCCGAAACTATTCTTAGGCACAGGAAAATGCAGGACTATCTACCACCCGAGGCTGAAGACCAGCCCCTGGTGTCGAGTGTAAGAAGAGGGTATTACAGGACTGCCCAAGTCCTACTTCGTAATGGCGCTGATCCCAACGCCATCGACGGTGGCGCAACAGCACTGTTGCAGGCTGTTATCAGTAAAAACTTGGACATGATCAAACTGCTCGTAGATTTTGGTGCAGATGTCAACAAGGTAGAAGCTGTGAAGTGGCAATGCCCACCACGTACGTTAGCACCAAATGTTTCCACGAAGCGCTACAATACTGACTCGTCCCAGTTTTCATGGCAGCAAGCGACGATTATCTCGAGGCCGTCCGGTACCTGATCTCAAACAAGGCAGACGTCAACATGCGTGATGGGAATGGTAACAGCCCCCTCTGGATTGCTGCGCTTTACGGCTACACCGAAACTGTGCGAGTTCTTGCCGAGGCCAACGCAGGTGTCAACGATGTCTGTGGCGACGGCGAATGGCTGCCGCTGCATGCTGCCTACGAACACCCGGATACCATCAGTGCACTTGTTGACCTTGGCGCAGACACAACAAGGGAAACTGGACGAAACGGGACGCCGCTGGAGTATGCCATCCGCTATGATCAGGTCGAAACCTGCAAGGTGCTTCTCAACGAGCCCAAGGACAAGCCCGACCTCACACGCGGGTTGACCCAAGAGTTGGTGGCACATGCTGTTGAAAACGGCTACAGTGACGTGGTTTCATTGATGCTGGAGGCCGGAGTTGATGTGAATGCGGTAAATGAGGAAAACCGAACCCTCGTCAGCTGTGCCCTCGCTGCCGGGCACGAGGACATGGTCCGCACCATCTTGGAGTACCGTCCAGACCTGGACATGCGAGACGTGAATGAATGCACGGCGCTACACAGCATCACCCAGGAGACTACTGTTGGATCGGTTCGCCACGTTGTCAATGCCGGGTGCAAGGTGGACGGAATCGACAACAACAAAATGACACCTCTACTGAACGCGATTTGGGCCGAAAATGACGAGGTTGTCGAGTATCTCCTCACAAAAAAGGCCATCACGGCTACCCTTTCCACCCCCGTGGAAAAATGGGGAGCACCCTTGCATGTGGCCTGCGAGATTGGTACTCTGCGAACGGTCGAGTTGCTTCTCCAAAGCGGCTCAGACGTCAACCTTGATTGCCGAAACGCCATTGGCACGCCCCTGATGGCAACCAGCAGCCGCACCCACCGCGAAGACGATGCAGACAAGGAGAAGATATTCAGACTTCTCCTCGAAAAGGGCGCCGACCCTACTCTCCGTGGGGGCTTTTCAAGCTATCCCATCATCTCTGCTAGTCTGGGATGCAAGAGCGGCATCGTAAAGAGCCTCCTCGATCGCAAGGTATCCATCGATGTGCAAGATTCCTGCGGCCGGAAACCGGCGCACGTTGCCTGCTACAACTCCCTCGAGGTTCTTGCTCTGCTCCGGGTCCCGGACTCGGATTTCGCCATCAAAGACGCCGTTGGCCGAGTGCCCCTCCATTATGCCGTTCTCAGCGGAAAAGTCGACCTGCTGAAGGAAGTTCTTGCGCGCTCTATGCGGGTCGGTGTTGACGTCAACGTCAGGGACAAGGACGGCTGGACACCCCTTCTCTGGGCGGCGCGTGCTGCGAACATTGCGGTATGGGGAGATAGGCGAGCGGCACACCACGATGAAACAGTCACCTTCCTGCTTGACAATGGCGCAGACCCGTGTCTTTCTGGTCGAGGACCCTTGGGCGACTGGACTGCCCTGGAAGTTGCCCAGTATCATAATTATGATAGGTTCGTTTGTTGCAAGCCTTGTAGCCAGGCCCCATCCCGTCTTTCCATGGTCGTTTGCTGACGCGCCCTTTGCTCGGTGATTAGTATTCCTGGCCTTGCGGAGGCGAATGTCTCGTCGCAAAGGCCATCTTCGAGGCGGAAAAGGAGGGGAAGGCGGGTGGAGAGGTGGTTCTGTGATTGTTGCGAACTCGAGCTGTGGGGAGTCTACTTTACATGCACAGACTGCTACAACTACACGTTATGCTTCAAGTGCTATAAGCACAGCTCCATCGTGCACCCTGGTCATGGGTTTAGGGACTCTGGGGACGACTTTGACGTGGAGGAAGATGCGGCTGAGACGACGGAGTCGGGGCCAGCTGGGCCTGTCAACAGGGATGCTGTGCTAGTCGAGGAAGAGGGTCCGGTATATGACTTTGATGAGGAGATTGTGGGCGATGATGGTTCGATGTGAGACTGGGAGGTCTTTGAATAGTAAAGTTCGTTATGTAGGACTATTTGCTGCGCAACTGGGTACATCGAAAAGATTGCTTATGATGAGGGAAGCCATGAGGCCGAGTGAGGCCGAGCAGAGAAAAATCACGTTGAACAATCGCATCCCGCAGGCTTGCAGGAAGCAGTGATGAGATGGTGACATAGTGGCGAACTGTGAATATAGGTTGTGATGTGTGCGTACAGTTTTGTCGTCACAATTTCACGGTTCAATGTTTGAAGACGACCAGGTTTCGTAGTGTCACGTGAGACAGTTGGCAACCAGTGGCGGGACAGGAGCCAGCTGCCCGGTCCAGGCCTTGAATTAGCTCACGTTAGCCCAATTGTCCGGTCTTCGGCAAACTGCTGGGTGCCTCATACCCTGCCACCTCGCTGTACCTCTCCGTCGCGGTAGCCACCCGAAAACCACCAGTTGACCCGGCCCGGATCAACCATGCCACACCACAATTAACTCATTCCCCCCACCTTCCATGGTCCTCACCTCTTCCGTCCTTGCAGCCTTCAGCACTGCATTACCACCACCATCATCATTAACCTCCTCGCCGGTGTTTCTGACTCGCCTCTCTGGCTCTGCGTATCATCATCAACCTGTGTCTGCGTCGCGGCGCCAACCGCCCATTGCCAGCGATCCTGTCATCTTCCAGCTAGTCCCCGCCCCGCCATGGCCCCTCGAGGAGGCTTCGAGGACGAAGAGCTCACCATCTCCCTCTCCTCATCCCACGTCCGGCGCCAGCAGCAGCAGCAGCAACAACCGCCTCAGCATCACCCCCGGCACCAGGGTCGCGACGATGCCACCAGGTCCCCCAAGCCGAGCGCCGGTCGCCAAAACGCCATGGAGTCGTTGCGGGACAAGACCAAAACCGAACAGCGCATCGGCGCCTATAAGATTGTGCGAACCTTGGGCGAGGGATCTTTTGGTAAAGTGAGGCTGGCCATTCACCAACTCACCGGACAGCAAGTTGCTCTCAAAATCATCGCTCGTAAAAAACTCATCAGTCGGGACATGGCTGGCCGTGTCGAACGGGAGATTGAGTACTTGCAGCTCCTGCGGCACCCCCACATTATCAAACTGTACGTGATGCTTTGATGCTCCTCTTTATATTTTTCGCCATACGTGGACAAAAATGACAGCGTGGTTGACCGACACTGCACAGATATACCGTTATCAAAACCCACAACGAAATCATCATGGTGCTTGAGTATGCAGGCGGAGAGCTGTTCGATTACATCGTGCAAAACGGCCGTATGAAGGAAGCCGAGGCACGGCGCTTCTTTCAGCAGATGCTGTGTGCTGTCGAGTACTGTCACCGCCACAAGATTGTCCATCGCGATTTGAAACCGGAGAACTTGTTGTTGGACGATAATCTGAACGTCAAGATTGCCGATTTCGGCTTGAGCAATATCATGACAGACGGTAATTTCCTCAAGACGAGTTGCGGAAGCCCCAACTACGCTGCGCCCGAAGTTATTGGCGGAAAGTTGTACGCCGGTCCCGAGGTCGATGTATGGAGTTGCGGCGTGATTTTATACGTTCTTTTGGTTGGACGATTGCCGTTTGACGACGAGCATATTCCCAGCCTGTTTGCCAAGATCGCCCGAGGCACTTACAGCATCCCCCAGTGGATGCCGTCAGGGGCGGCCAACCTGATTAAGAAGATGCTTGTTGTCAACCCTGTGCAAAGAGCTACTATTGAGGAAATTAGGCAGGATCCATGGTTCCTGACAGACCTGCCAGCTTACCTCCAGATGCCGGTGGAGGAGTTTTTCAACACTGGGGTCGACCCCAACAAGGCCATTCAAACTAGGGATATAGCCCCGAATGCTCCTGTTCAGGTGCAAGAGAAGCTGCACAATGAAGTTACGGAGAAGATTAGTAAAACTATGGGTTACGGCAAGTTGGATGTTGAAGAAGCCTTGCAGTCCGAGGAGCCTTCCGCTATCAAGGATGCTTACATGATTGTGAGGGAAAACAAGCTCATGCAAGTCAATCGTAAGTCTGTTTCTGAGCTATCGCATGCCCATGCTGCGTCAAAGTGCTGACTGTGATTGCAGAGGGCCAAGAGCCATTGACGCCCGAAGTTGAGGAATCATCATCGAGCCCGATGATGAGCATGTCCTCTGCTAGATCTGGCGCGTCGGGCGGAATCTCACCTCGACCATATGTCAGCAAGGTTGGTATTCTACCGACAAGCTTGCCGACATATCACAAAGACTTCATTGAGAGGCTAAAGGCGGGGCTTAATTCCCAGCCGCCTCAGGTTTCTGCAGTCCATGATGAGCCACCCACGGCGAGAACAGACGCGGAGAAGGAGGAAGCGGCCAGACGACTCAAGCCACACGCACGGGTTCAAATGCGGCTCGAGGAAGGTAGCAAACGCCCGCAAGGCATGACACCAATCAATCCACCCAAAAAACCGAAGCCGGTTCGATGGCAGTTTGGTATTCGATCTAGGAATGCGCCGTGGGAGGCCTTGCTCTGCATCCACAAGGCACTGCATAAGTTGGGTGCTAAGTACATTCCGGACGAGGAATATTCTCAGGTGCATAGTAAGGATAGCGAGGCACCAAGCGGAGACGGCAGCTTTGCGGACGAGTACGACGGCACACCACTGCAACGGGATTCAAGCTCGAGTCTGGACCCGGCCAAGCGGTACCAGCTTCCAGCTGATCCATGGCACATCAAAGTGCGGTGGGAGTCTTCCAGTAAGCCGACCGCCTTTTTTTTTTCCCTTGTTGTTTGTGAGGATGAATGAAGGCTAACTCGTTTTCTTGTTTGCAGCACTCAAAAAGCATGTCCAGACGCCACCCGAAGGCGTCGACAAGGTGCAGGTTGGCACGCCAGACAGCTACCACATTCTGGCACAGGACAATCCGAACAAGAAGGAGTTTGTAGCCCTACACTTGGATATTCAAATATATGAGATGGAGCAGGGGGTGTACTTGGTAGACTTTAAGTCTTCAGGTTACGAGACGCCTGAAGGCAGGCTACTTGAAGAGAAGGAGGTGACGAGTCCGTTCCCGTTCCTCGACATGGCAGCAAGGTTGATAATGCAGTTGGCCGAGGCAGACTAATGAGGAGGGACATGGAGGTAGATGGTGGATTTTGGCGGTGGTTAGAGGAGCTGAAATGTGATGACTGATGAAATTTTCGCCGCTGTAGCAGAGTGCGAGCCCTGGTTTTTTTTTCTTTTTTTCTTGGGAGTACGGAGTCTGTACAGACAGCTTGCCCCAGCGTTGGCGAGTGTAGGCAGGGCAGTCAGCGGGTATTACTATAGAATCAGACGGTCACTATACCCGCATTGGTGCGATGCTGCCGAACAGCGGTGGACATAGAACACACGTCGGTTGTGTACTTGAATAACTACATTTCTCTACCATGCTGCTGCTACCGAGGGATTTTGATTTGTGACAGCTACAAATAAAGATGAATGACGGCAGGCAGTCGAAGGGTCAATGACTGCGGCTGGATGAAAACGATGCCCCGCCCCCACAAAATTGACAATTTCTCTACAAACAACCACATACATATACGAACCCTGTTTTTCATTTCTTTTCCGGCATTAAAAAAAAGGACTTGAGATAGGAAATGTACACGTCTCAGTGGAACTGGTCCTCGGTGACGCCCTTGCCCATGGCGGCCGTGGAGCTCACGCCGCCCGTGACCATCTTCTGCAGCTCGTCGACGTACGAGGCGCCGCTCCACTTCTGGTGCTTGACGACGTCGACGCCGCCGTCCATCTCGGGCTCCTGGACGAGCTCGCCGTAGGCGCGCATGCCGTGGGCGGCGTAGGCGCGGGCGAACTGGTCGCTGATGAGGGCGGTGGTGTGCAGGCCCGCGAGGGTGATGAACTGCCAGCAGTAGCCGAGCTGGGCCAGGCGGCGGATGTACGTCTCCTGGTCGGCGCGCGGCATGGCGGTCTTCCAGTTGAAGCTGGGGCTGAGGTTGTAGGCGAGCTTCTGCTCGGGGCGGGCGGCGTGCACGCCGTCGGCGAACTCCTTGGCCTGCGCAAAGTCGGGCAGCTTGCTCTCCATCCAGACGGCGTCGCAGAAGGGCCCGTAGGCGACGGCGCGGGCGACGGCGCACGCGCACCCGCCCCGGAGGCGGTGGTAGCCCTCGCGCGTGCGCGGCGCGTCCCAGTCGAAGAAGACGTCGGCGCCGAGGAGGCCGCGGGCCACGGCGCGCGCCTCGCCGTTGGACTTGCCGCGCGCCTGGGCGAGGTACTGCCGCTCGAGGGCGGGCTTGTCGGGGGAGCCGGAGGCCGCGATGGCCGCGAGCACCGCCTCGTCGAAGCGCATCAGCTTGGCGGCCGCGAGCCACTCGTCCTCGATCTGCTGCAGGGCGTCGCCCGTCTTGCCGGCCTTTTCGGCCGCCGTCATGAGGTCGTTGAGCGGCTGGAGCGACGGGTTGGTCGAGCCGAGGATGAAGGCGTGGTCGCGGGGGTCGATGGTCGTGGTGATGAGCGTCGCGGCCTCGGCGTCGGTGCGCGCCACGGCAATCAGGTCCGTGCCTGGGGGGAGGGTTGTTAGCTACCTATGATGAGAAGAGGAAGAGGTTCTTATTTCTTTGCCATTGTTTGGTCGTGGGGTGACTCTTTGTGAAGCACCGTCGGGGACTGGACTGGAGCAACATTCACATGCCAGCTCTATCCATGTATTCGCCGGCACATGACACGACAACGAGGGCGCAATGGCAAGCATATTTTTAAAAAAAAGAGACAACTCACCCATAATGTCGGCCTGCGCTCGAATCGCAACCAGCCGGCTAATGTGCTCGCTCGTCGGCACCAGCACCTTGCCCGCCATGTGGCCGCACTTCTTGGTGCCGGGCGCCTGGTCCTCGATGTGGATGCCGGCGGCGCCCTTCTCGACAAACAGCTTGGTGAGCTTCATGACGGCCGTCAGGCCGCCGTGGCCCGTGTCGGCGTCGGCGATAATGGGACGCAGGTAGTCAATGTTGGCCGCCTGGCCGCGCTGGGCCCGGGGCGTGCTGAGCCGCTCCTGGCGCTGCTTGCGGTCGTGGAAGAGCTGCGCCATGAACAGGTGGCCGACCTTGTTGGGCACCGTCGTCTGTACGCAGTCAGCATTATTGCCATTGGGGTCCGTCGTGGCCCGGGAAACCGTACGTATGGGTAGTCGGCCAGATCGGGGCCGGGCTCGTCCGACGCCGACGCCGTCGAGGACGACTGCCAGCCCGAGACGTAGACGGTGTCGAGGTACTTGGCCATCTGGGTGACCATGGTGGGCTCCAAGCAGCCGTACGTGTACGAGGCGTCCTTGTTCTGCGGTTGTCTCGTCTGTCAGCCTTCTTGTCAAGTTTGCTTTGCCGGGCATCCCTCGGCCCGTGTGTGTGATCATTGATGTCTGACCTTGAACCGGTCCTCGAGAATCTTCCACAGCTTCTTGGCCTGCGTGTTGCTGGGGTACTCAATCTTCAGGTGGCCTCTCTTGGAGACAATCTGCTCCGCGGTGAACGGCCGCTTGGTATATCGCCAGCGCGAGTCGGCCCACCAGCTCTTGACCTGCGCGACCTCCTTGGCGAAGAGCTCGTCTTCCACGTCTGGGTTGACGGCGGGGTTGACCATGTTGTTGGCGGCCATGATTGCGGCTGTCTGCTTTTCACGTTTCCTCGTGTTCTTGCCCGTTGGATCAAGGTTGTGTTGTCAAGATGCGAATCTAGGGATCCGGCAAAGGAGATTCACCTAGATGAGTCAAGGATATAGGGGTTTGGGGGGGATAGGGGAAAAGCAAAAAAATAAAGAAAACAAGGCGTTTTGGAGGCACGAGAGGCAAAGTTAAGAGTCACCGCTCGGCATGTCCCAAGGTCTGCATATGACTTACACCTCGGAACTTGGCCGCCCCACGAGCTTGCTGGGCGAGTTTTGGCAGGACAGTGTGGTTGCGCCCGTGGCTCGGGATAGTCCGGACAGTGTGTGTCGGAGTCCGCACGAAGATCGAGAACATGCTCCTTGTGGCGCATACCGTCCGTTTGAATCTCTGACGTCCTCTGCTCTGATCGGAACCGGCATGGGGGCGTGTCTGGCGCTCGGCTCAAAGGCTCGAATGCTTTGGTGACGGCACGGCGCCGTGGCCAATCAGAGCCGTGGCAATAATACCCGCCATTGGCCGAGGTTGGCCACGGAGCGATGTGGTTCTTGGTGGCCCGGAACGGTCCCCGCGTGTTCTTGCCCAAGCGTTGCATTACTTGTGTGTGCCATGAGGTGTAAAAAGAAAAAGTCAACAAGACACAGGCAGCTCCATCTCTACACCAATGGTTTGCCTCGCAAAGCAATTGCGCACATTGCCTCTCAAGTCAGTCCACGCTGAAGAATAAACTGCTTCGTGGTGCATCTCGGCACAAGAGCGCCCCACACCGTGCATCTGCTTTCCCTCCTTCCCCCACACCACTACAACGCCAGGCACTCATTGGACGGCGCCCCATATTGCACGCCACGACGCCCCCGGATCCAGCCCTCCATTCCGGCGCACCGGAAGTCCTGACATGTGAACGAATCGGCACCGGCACGGCCAGTCATGGTCGCCTCGTCACCATGTGTGTGCCATTCATCTGCTGAATCAAGGCGGCCATGCAACTCGACTGAAGTTGCCCGTGATATCCGTTTTATCCACTGCATTCACGTTGCACCTCACAGTGCCAGACCTGACGCTTCTTGGCACAAGCCCTCGCATGACGGTCCTTTGCAGCCCGTACTTAATATACCCATTTCACTTGTTGGCAATTTTGGACAAAATATTGTTAATGGCCTGGCATGTTTTCTTCTGGCTGAAACGGGCATTACCGACCACGGACCACGGAGGACAGAGGACAAAACAACGGCCGGACGGGGCCCTTGATCGACTTGACGCTTCCCACCTCTGATCAAGAATAGTGTCTTGGCTGACATGTCCAGAGCCCAATATTGACAGACGGCTGTCACATGATGCCCCTTGCTTGACCATTGTGCCACAGACGTCCAGGGACCTTTGTCATGTGCTGCTGACTCTTGTTCTGCAGGCCATTCCTTCGACTTCGATTCGATACCAACTCTGAAAGATACGCTGCACGCTTCATTAACAGTGCAATTAATTGGTACCTACTTTTGAACATACACACACACGCTGTAGAAATGCCATTTCACGCTTTCTTTACCCGCCGCCTTGAGCCGCTTCATGCCGCTACTCACGGCAAATCAGCCAATTCCTTCTCCAAACTCTGTTCAATCGCCTTGATAAACGTCGGATACGGTGTCAGGGTACCCAGGGCACGACGCATATGTGCATTTACAATCTGCAGACCATACACATAACTGGCATTAACCCAGCCAAACCTAGACTCTTGTCAGCGTCGACCGTAGCAGCAAAGCCATCACGACGAGATAAAACCTACCCTTCTTTGGCAACACCTTTAAAGTCCAGCCCTTGGTTACCATACTCGGCATCCACGCGATGAGGATCAGCTGGTCGCGTCACGTCGTACTTTTCAACAACGACACCGTTGAAATCAACAAACGCCTTGGTAATCATAAACAGCCACTTGTAGGCCAGACGCTCGGCCTCTTCTGTGAAGCTATACCGGAGCAGACCAGTCCAGGCAAGCATCTGCTGAGGAGCCCAGCCGTACGGGTAGTCCCATTGTCGGTTGGGGCGCTCAAGCCCGATGTCCCCGCGAGACTTCTCAGTGCCAGCCAACAGACCACCGTACGCTTCAAATCGCGGCAACCCCTTCTTAACCATGTCGGCCGCCTGCTTCGGCGTCGCAATGCCCGCCCACAGAGCCCAAAACGTGGTTGAGCTTTCATAGTTGCATCGCTCCCGCTTTGCCGTGTCGTAATCAAAAAAGACTCCCTGTTCTTCGTCCCACATCAACTTGTCAACAGTGAGCTTGCGTCGCTTCGCGCGTCGATCCCAAGCTGCAGACGCCAGCACCTCCCCCGGCTGATACGGCGTCCTATCGCAGAACTCGCCCGGGATCACAAGCTTGTCGTTAAAAACGTTGCGGATTGTGCGCGCAATGTCGGTTTCGTATTTGAACAAGAGTGAGTTGAGATCAATAGTGGCAAGGTCGGCACAAATGCCTTCGAATCGATACGTAGTGTCATGCCCAGACTCTCGCACTGCTCGATCGTGCATAAAATAGTCATCCAATTCGGGCTCCTTGATCTCGCCATAGTTGTATGCGCGAACAAACTCCTTAAACTCCATATTGTGCTTTTTGACATACGGCTCCAGAATGTGCACAAAATGGCCAGCCTCCGTTTCCGGAGGCACACCCAGGCCCTCTGGCCGATACCTCGACAAACCAGTGACCGGGTCCAGCCGGGGCTCACAAGTCCAGACACTGTGGTACTCCTTTATGGCAGCTAGTATCGACCGTCTAAGGAATTCCTTGGCATCCGGTTCATGCTTGATCTTTTCGTACACGCGCAATGCCATGTCGGTTAGGAATGGGGGCTGCGATCGGCCGAGATAGTACGAGCGGGTAGCATTGAGTATCTTTCCGTAGTGCTCAATGCAGAAACAAAAATTCAGCACCATTGACTTTGCCAAGTCAACCCTGTCGTTGACCAACAGGCCAAGTGACTCCATGTAGCTGTCCCAGCCGTATAATTCGTTGAATCTCCCTCCAGGCACTACAAAGGGGAGGCCCTGTAGTGTTTTTCGACCCGTTTCAGGGTCCACGACTTGTTCGGTTTCGACCGCCAGCAATCCGGGCTTCTCGTTCATGTCCCGGATCAACTCGGGCGTGATCTTTTCGGGGAGCTGCTGGACATCTAGACGAATCTCCGGCCGCTCCTCGGCAACTTGCTTGTAGTATTCATATTGCTCCGGTACTCCGGCAGGGACGTAGATCCGTGGTCGAGGATCATCCGTCCAATCCTTGGGGTCTCGCGCGGCTATTTCGATACTGGATGCATCGATACGTCTAGTCAGGCCATCCCAGAAGTGGTCACGGATCAGGCGGGACAGACGATCGACTGGATTCTCATTGAGCCGACCCTCGTCGAGGACGATTTGTTTCCGCCCGTATTCTTTCGCCAAGGTCAATTCCTGCAGCAGATTGGAGAGCATATATGTGCCTCGGACTTCGAAACGATTGTGGCCGGCAGAAGCCGCGGTTCGTAGAGAGAGTACTTTGGGGCCTTCGTCCTCGATGGTAATTTGCATATTGCCATCGGTGTCTTCTTGGGCTTGCAAGCTTTCGAGAGTAGGGTCGACCTGGATGAGGAATCGGCGGCCCTGGGGCAGCGAACTCTCGTCTATTTCCAGAATTAGATATATCCATAGCGCTCGACAGGAAGAAAAGCCAAGAAGTCTTACCGTGGCTGCCCCTTCTGTATGGTTCACGCAGGCCGTTTCGTTCAAACTGCTTCATCAAGCTGTTCTATGCACAGTCAAATTTGTATCCACGGCGTCGCAGACAAGTCGAGCAATACCTGGGAGTATGTACGTGTACGGGACCCAAATCGGTTTTGATGTCGCTCTTCAGAAGCATAGTATGTCTTTGCGTCGTCAAACACATTATAGTCCTCCGAGCCTCGCGCTCGGTGGTTTGTCGTTCCCGCCATGACTATGACGATGGCGCAGGCTGACGGACGAGAAGGTGGCCACAGACGACTGCCGTGCAGAAATGAAAGGAGGCTTGTAGCGACAGTAGCAGATGGGGGATGAATAAATAATCAAAAATGCAATAAAACCTAAAGTTGAACTATTCGGCAGGCTGGAAGGAACGGCGTTTGCGTCACGGGGACGATGGCGAGATGAGCTAGGATTAAGCTCTGTCGTCCAAAAAAAAAAAAAAGGCAAAAAGGTGTCGCCGACACAGAAGGGGACTGGCTGGGAGTGGGGACGTTGGAGGGGGCTTGCGGGTAGCTGACTGATGTCTAGTGTCAGATTCGTACTACGAAGGACTCAATCCCACGTCGTGGGGGCTCTTGCATGTTCCCGGGAGAGCCTCAATTGATGACAAGAGATGTCAGATGGATAGTTTGGAGAGGCAAAAAGCACGCAGACGGCTTTGTTCTTATCGGAAGACTTGCGGTTCCAGTCCCAAGGAGGGCGGTGACGATACCCTGCAGAGGCTGGCTAGGCCCCACCCATTCAAATGTCAAGTTGATCTGGTAAAGTGGGCCGACCGTTGACCGGGGACCAGGATGGGGAGATGGGAGGCCAAACATTGAAGGGTCTCGGCTCCGCACCGCATTCGGCATCTGGGCGTCGAATTTGATCAATGCCACTTCAGGGCACTCGGCTACAACTTCGCGATGAATGCATTCATCCAACGCTAGGACAGCGAATTTCGTACCGAATACTAGGCTATCAAATTCTGATGGACTCGCATCATCACTCTTTCTTCGGTAATGTGTTGCCCTGTACAGCTGCCGACATCGGCGGCTCCCACTTCCGAAGTTCTGCAGGTCACTCGGACTGCATCGGTACTCTGCGTCGTGGTTTCACGATATCATCATTCAGACGTACATCCTTGAACATTCAAAATACGTGAAAAGCATTGTGTGAATGGTTCTGATTATCTTTGTGAATTCTGACTAATAAATTGTGAAATGCCACATTATATATATCAAGCGTATTCCATGCATTTCCCACAAGATATTTTGCAAAAGCCCTGCTCTTTTAGTAAGCAGTAAATGCAAGCTAAAATGCAGCATCGAAGACGAAGAAGTACTACATCGAAACAATGAAAAACCAATTTTTAGTGGTATATGCCACACCAAGAGTGCCATCTCCTTGTCGACATTGCTCGATAATCTGTGTAGCCATCGGCAGTAAATCACTTTGTCTCACATTGATCACATCATTATTCTACCGAGTTATAAGTTACCATCTCAATACACCAAGATACTTCATCGACTTTGGTTCATCTCATTCTCTGGTTTCAAACTTACCTGATTACAAATCCATAAATGAGCTGTGCCTTTAAGAAATACGCCCCAGCAGCCGGGATCAAAGTGCTTTTTTACATCGAGTCCGGGTTGCGTCATCATATATAGGTAGGCTTCATTGACTGCCTGGACAGCGTCGCTATATTTGGCGTACTTATAACCCTCGAAGCTAGGCGAATGGCCACAAGCCAGCTTATACCAGGGGGCTTCCGTATCTAGGTCTCTCTCAATTCTAGATCCTTTAAGGGCAAATGCCGTGTGCTATTCAGACTTGTTAGCAACAGAACCAATCTATGGGGGGGGGGATGTAAACGCACATAGACCTGGAAGAGCAATAAAACAAGCAATGCAATTGAATTGCGGCCAGCCATGGTGAATAGGGTCGATATTTGGAAGCTCGGGCTCGATTTGTGTATGTAAGCGAGTGGTCAGCTGCCTTTGGAAATATGTAAAGCCTATATGTATAGCGTTACAGTTTGTCGACCAAAAAGGCACGTCGAGTCTTCGTGTTTGGACCAGGGATACTAAGTGCTGAGAAGGCAGCAGTACAATGAGCTTGCACCTGGGCAGCGAAGAATGAATAATAAAATACAAAACAAAATACAGACAGGATAGAGGCTACACGCCGCTTTATACTTGTGAAACTGGCTACAAGTACTCGTCTGTTGTGACGCCACCGCGCGGCCTAGTCCCACAGAGGTCCCGGCATTCTCGTGATCTTCACGCACAGTCAGTTACCGTAGCTCCCACAATACAGCATGTTGTTTTCATCTCGCCCGTGCCTGCGTTGCTCTGCTTGTACCGTTATTTGATCCATGTATACTCGAGTGTTTCATATGACACGTGCGAGTGGATAAATGCACCCAAACAACAGTTCAGTATTGATCCACCATCACGACGCCACCCAACTGTTTATATTTCAATGTGTACTCATTGGACTCCTGTCGCCCTGTCCCGGCAACCCTACAGGACCTCCTCTCTCCACGTGCTTGGGTTAGTGCGAGCACTTATATTAAAGAAAAAGTTATTAATAGCTCTTTGCGTGTGCACGTTATGCTATTCATTGTGCAAGCGGATCAATGAGTTTGTGATGGGCGCTCATTTCGCACGTGCCAGGGCTTAGCTATGCCCTTGCGCCACATTATGTGAAAAGGTCGGGATAGGCGAACCTTACAGGTAAAGGTCAGGTTGAGACGTAATATCCCATCTCATCGCCCACGATGCCCTCGTCAGAGTCAGATTAGCAGTCAAGCCAGCACATACTCTTTGACTGCGCTTGTCTCCAAGAAAGTGCCGACGCCGAACAAGTCAGATTGGTCCCTGTCTGTACCTGGTATCTTGATTCAGCCGGTCAATGGCTGCTGTAGTTTTTGGCAGTTGGCGGATCCCTCAAACGTACCCAAGGCAAAGGCGTTGGAAGGCATCGTCCACAGTAAATCCGGCCCATCTTGGAAATCGCGATACTGAGCCTTCAAGCCCGCAATTTATTTGAACTTGAACACTGCCATGGCCTTCTACCAGGCCAGAAAAGATGTGTATTCCACTTTGCTTCTGTTGGCAAAACTCCATGGACAAAAATGCTTCGAACTAGACTTACTGTGAGTTCGTCGGGCTGCGTAGCAAGAGACGTCAAGTAGCTTTTCGATCTTTTGAACCATTGATATCCTTTGGGTCTTGCAAATGGTTCGGGTCTTTTGGAAGTTTTGTCCGCAGGGCCTTGGCATCCTTGAGTTCCACGTTGAGCTCTTTGTATCCCTCATACCACTTCATCTGTGCATTCGTCCCTTGGGTGCAATGTCTTGTGCGGAAGAACGATACAAAGTCGTCTGATCAAGAGGCCAATGTATGTCGGTCGCCCAAGGTTGCCTACGCGACTAGCCACCACAGCTGGCAAGTGGGAGTGGGAGATCAAGCTGTAGAGTTGGTGGCGAAGGGAGACCGGACATGAAGCCTCGGTGCTTCAAGTTTCCCTGGGTCTGGTCTGGTCCTAGCTGCACGGCGCGCCGCCTGGCCAATTGCCAACCCGACTAGACCACATGCAGAACTAGATGCCCGGCACGGGCCACCAAGGGTCCCAACTACTAGACCTGATTTGGTGAAGGGATGCGCGTGTTTTAGCTCCTGTTATTTTATCATTGATTTCACATAGCCTAGACTAGACTAGTTGACGTCTTGAAATATGCGCCGGGTGGTAATTTATTCTCTATCCCAGACTTCCCCAGGTGCCCCGTCTGCGGAAGTCGTCTTATAGCTAAGCCAAGGGAGGGAACTCCATGGATCTAGCCAGATTGCTGCCAGAATCTGCGCATGTGTCAACAAACAAAGGGGACTAGTCGTTCCAGGGGGTTACGGGATGGTGTTGTTGGGTTGAAGAGGTGAGATGCAGAGGCTCTTGCTCATTCACACCGCTAACAATCTTATTTATGTATACCGAATGTGCATCATTCACGGCAATGCTAAAGCCGCAATCTATCGGGCTGAAAAGTCGCGGCAAGCGAGTCAGCATAAACCGAGAGTTGCTCCTAGAAGCAGTTAGTTTAAGTCGCAATCCCGGCACCCGCCGTTCCAAACGTTGAGTATATGGCTAAAACACGCCCTATAACGCCCAATTATTTACGAGCAGGCCAATTTTAGAGCTAGCTTTAGTTACCTCGGGCACAGTATATGCTAAGGAAAGGCTGTAAGCATATCTATGTAAACGCTTAACGCGAGCGAGCCACACCGGCGTCACGTTGCGCCGTGAAGTTTCTGCTGCGCGGTCTCTGCCTCGCCATGGGAACAGTCAAAACGTCATAATGGCCTAGACAATATAATACCAAATTTGCCACTTGCCTCTATTAGAATTATATACCCTCGACTAGTCTTGGATTACTCACAAGTTAAAAGTATAGTCAGTGGGAGCCTAATTCCCTACGTCTTGTGATTTTAGTCCTTGTGTCACTGTTATACATGTATGTCTTAGTCCAGAGGTAAGAAGATACTTCGGCAAATAATTCCTGTAAATAGCGGAACGGCTGGTTTCCTGTACTCCAACCACAGGCATTAGATACATTGCCTATATTTAACTTGAATACGGAGTATTTTGAGAGTTTAAAGTCAAAGACCTCTTTCTAGGCTGTCCTGGATTAATCATTTAATTCCTGAGCGAAAAAACTCTACTTCAGAGTTTCTATTGACTTAAATAGTAGCTTAAGCCAAAACAGCTTCACCGGGTAACATGGGCATAGGCGTGGAAGCAGCACAGAGCAAGATCAAACAAAGATATAAAGAGATTGAAGATTCTTTAGGTGGCGATAGGCCCGCCCGGGTCAGATCTACCAATGCGCAAGAAAGGGTTGAAACCCGGTTCCGCAACCTTGCTATTTGTAAAAGCTATTCTCATTCCGTCGCGAGACGAAAGTCGCAACATTTCTTGCCGAATATTGAAACCAAGCGGTACCTTTACGAAGTCCAGAGGCATATTTATGCATACACATGATGGTGGTTGGCTATTAACCATGAAGAGCCCTCTGATATATATCTATAGAGCGTAGCACATTCTACTTAACTTATCTGTGTTTCTTGCGATGTCGACTTTAACCAGAGTACCATTTTCCAGCCGCTCGAAATGATTGCCTAGATGTAGCACATTGGGCAATCGGCAATGGTGCCAAGGTAATTACATGATGTCGAACTTGCTTTTATTGAAGGGGAGAGCGCAGGTGCAAATATGGCTGTAGCAGCGGTTCTCGCACTCTTGAGTCCCTCGGTTGATAAGTGTTCCAGGCATCAACTAAAAGGATTAATTATCCATTACGGAATATTTTAACTGCACTGGCGTCCCGGTACTACGCACCTTAACAAGTTTCCGACATCAGTATTGGATGAAGAGTCTCTTACGCACTTCCGCAACGCATGTTTGCCTGATTTAAAGCCAGAACAGGAAATGCGGCCAGAAATATCTCGATTTCATGCCGACCTACGGGGCTTACGGGTCCAAGCAGCGTTGATAACCTGTAGGACACAAAATTGTTTATTAGAGAACTCAATCTTCATGGCCTGTAGGTGGATGTTACACGGAAATGGCCCAATAGCAAAGGTTACACAAGGGCTACGGTCACAAGACCTAGGGCAAAGTCCCTCACCGACTTCTTGTATTTATAGACACCTTTGGTCCCTCAAGGCTTTAAGGAAAACCAAGGACCTTTGATACCAAAGACTGTTATTAGTTGAATTGAGCTATTGCTTCAAGCCCTCATTCCGAGCCCTTGTCAAAGTCGATGATAGCTGGAGGTCACGCGGTGCTTAAACTCTATTCTGGCAGTTCACACAGATTTATTCTATTTACACTGAGGAGCACGAGGAAACCCGGATAGCTCTGAAAGACGTTGCCCAATTAAGCACCGTCCACTGAAGGCGAGAGCTTTGTGTTCTGGCGAACCGAAGGGACCGGGTTCGACGATGTTTGATACTGATTGAGACCTCAGCCTGCATCAAACGCCCCTCGGAAGCAAAGTCTCTGCCCGTCAGCTTGGTTAAGATAAGTAAAGAGATACAATATCCACTCTCCGACAGCCAGGGTATTGAAAGTATCCGCCGTCCGGAGGACAATTGCAGTGTAAGGGCGAGTTATCATCGGGTTGTTCCAGATGGAGTGATATTGTGGGGCAGGTGTGGAGAAATTAGATGTTGACATGTGGGGTGTGAGGGTAACAAGGGGCTTTCAGCCAATCCAGGAGGGTAGGTGATGCGGAGATGACTCCACTTTTACACTGGGGGGCGTGTAACCACGGCAAAGGCAAGTCGGCTCGGTCACATCAAATGGGCTCGAGACGACGCGAGCAACGTTGGCTTCTTCTGGCTGGTGGCGCGGGCCTCCAACATAGTTTGAGTCGAAACCGAACTCGTGGTTTCGGAGCTTAAGCTTGGTATAAGAGCTCAATCGCCTTATACACCACGCATAGTTGCGAGCACGATACATCGAATTGGAACTAGACACGACGACCACCTTCCTACGAAATTTTGGCCCATTAATCTCTTTTCATGAACACTTTTGCGCACGATGAGCAGCATTCTTGATCAAACTCCTGTGGCGGAGGAGCGCGGTGCTACCGGTGGCATGGCCAAAGGCCCCCCGGACCGTTACCAGATTGTCGAAAAGGCACTGGGAGAGGCGCGTGATTTGCGAATTATCACTGTGGGTGCAGGTGCTTCAGGTTTGAATCTCGCCTACCAGATCGACAAGCACATGCAGCAAGTCACACACGTCGTTTACGAAAAGAACCCTGAAGTGGGAGGTACCTGGTACGAGAACAAGTATCCTGGATGTGCTTGTGATATCCCGTCTCACAATTATCAATTTTCGTGGGAGCCTAATCCAGAATGGACTAATTTGTAGGCATTCTCAACGGCTTAGTGCTATTATGGCGAGCCTTGAACTCACACTTTGCTAGTTACTCTTCTGCACCCGAGATCTTGGAGTATTTCAAAAAGCTAGCAACAAAGTACGAGCTATACCGATTCATTAAGCTCGGCCACAAGGTCATCCACGCCGCGTGGGATGGAGAGCAAGCGATTTGGAACGTGAAGATTGAGAATGTAAGCGACGGGTCTGTCATTGACGACTGGTGTCATTTCCTCATCAGTGGCTCCGGAATTCTTAAGTAAGTCGATCATCTGCGAATAGGTGATCTCATCTGACTAATGGTAGCAATTGGAAGTGGCCAGACATCCCTGGACTCGACTCCTTTAGAGGCCAACTTCTTCACAGCGCGGCATGGGACCCATCGGCAGACTGGCGAGGAAAGTCTGTGGCCGTACTTGGCTGTGGATCGTCTGGGATTCAGATTATTCCCACGATACAACCCGGTATTGCGAATTATTTCTGGCGCTACAGCATGGGGTCGATCGCTGACCGATCATTAGATGTAAAGAAGCTGATCACCTTTATCCGAACACCAACCTGGATCACCGCCGGCTTTGCCCAGAGCAAAGCAGGCCCAGGTGGAGCAAACTTTGCCTGTATAGCGATATAGTGCCCTAGCAAACCATGAGCATTCAGTCGCTAATTCTAGGTATAGTCTCGGAGGAACAAAAGCAGACCTTTAGAGCGGACCCGAAAGCCTATATGGACTACCGTAAAGACATCGAATCGGAGCTAAACTCTCGATTTAAATTTGTACGTGTTCGCTGCTCCCCTTCAACTGGCTCGTTTTTGAAACTAACAGCCACCTCAGATTATCAAGGATAGTCCAGAACAGGAGGAAGCAGTTAGATTCACCGTCAATGGGATGAAGGAGAAACTGGGAAAAGACTCCCCGCTACTAAAGCATATGCTACCAACCTTTGCCGTCGGCTGCCGACGTCCCACGCCAGGGAATGGATACCTGGAGGCGCTCACTAAAGAAAATGTTCGGGTGGTGACAGACACCATCTCGGAAATTGTCCCAGAGGGCATCAAGACCTCCACCGGAGACATCTTGAAAGTTGACATGTTGATATGTGCCACGGGGTTCGACATATCATTTTGCCCCAGATATCCAGTGATTGGACAAGACGGTATTTTACTTGGGGACCAGTGGAAAGACAAACCAGAGGCTTATTTGTCTCTCGCTGTTCCAAACTTCCCGAACCACTTTAGTACGTGTTTCCCCGATCCCTTTGTTTGCCATCATGTCCTTGCTTACCTCGGTTTTACGCATAGTGTTCCTTGGACCAAACGCCCCGATAGGACACGGATCCGTACTACCCATTGTAGAGCACGCTGCCAAGTACATCATTCAGATGCTTTATAAATGCCAGACAGAAGGCATCAAATCCGTTGCACCTAAACAGGAGGCTGTAGCGGATTTCGCTGAGCATATCGACGTCTTCATGAAGCGCACTGCCTGGAGTACGCACTGTCGATCGTGGTTCAAGAATGGAAAAGTTGATGGGCCAGTCGTTGCCTTGCACCCGGGTAGCAGAATACACTGGTTCCATATGCTTGAGAAGCCGCGCTTCGAGGACTTTGACTGGCAGACCTTTGGTAAAAATCGCTTTGCCTATCTCGGTAACGGTTTCTCGACTAAAGAGAATCCTGGGCGCGATACTACATATTATTTTGATAGTCCTTACGAAGGCTACAGGAGCATTACGTATTAAATCGTGTACTATGTTAACAATATAGCGTCAGTCATACCGAGTCCCTTCCCATGTGCTTTTTTGCAGTGCTTCGACCACGAATGTCGCTCCTCAACTTTCCTGTCATGCCGAGATATGCAGTGGTATTGGGCTGTTCAAAAAGGGGGATGGAGACGAGCAATTCTTCAAGATTTATCATCAGGTCTGGGTTCTGCGGGCATGCAATATCCATTCATGTTTGTACAATCAGACCGAGGGATACCAATTTCGTTTACATCAACCTCAATTTTCCACAATCAGGCAGCCTTCGCGAGCTCATGCTTGATCCATCCCACTAACCTCCCCTTTGCGATAATCTCCTGTAGGTTCTCAGGTGCCGTAAATGTATTCTACGCCAGAATGATTCTCTGGCGTCTTATAAACGCCAGGGCCTGAAAGGACGCCTCTCAGGACGCTTGCAGCCACAACCTCGGGGCTGCCATGATTTGCCAGCTACCCTCATCCTCGGCAATAGCCTGCTCCCTGGCTGAGGCTGCTGCAATATATAGCTTAACACCATCGGTGATCTGAGGGATCCTACCACTATTGGCCTTAGCGACATCCTGAAACACCTTGGCTGCGGTCTTGAGATCTGAGCTTCGTGAGTTAGTGTAGCTTATAATGTACCCCTTTTCTACCTTGATATTCTTTGGAGCGAGATCATGCAGCGGTGTTAAGATTTTAACCGAGTTAGGACCGGGGATATAGGGCAATAAAGTAGAGAGGTTAAGATAGAGTTTCTTTATATAATACGCTCCACGATCAGCTCGAAGACGGTTGGCAAAGAGTTCATCAACCATTTCGTGCGTAATTCGCTGTCGAGTTGTCCGATCCTCCACTATTGCTGCCTCTGTAGCTTTATATCGGAGCCAACGCTTCAGTGTTTCATCTCTCGGAAACTATACCAAGACCAATTAGGCGGGCTCACTGAGAAGATACAGGCTGTAGCTTACGCATGTGCCATACCATTGAGGACGTTGCAGACCATTCAGTCGATGTTACTAACTGTCAGTCTGTCATACTAGCCATGGTTTCGTTTGATCCCACGAACTCGACGCTATGGTTCAGCACATCCAGAGGGAAGAGCCCACAAAGCGCAATGATAACATCCTTGCCGCGAACGCCTGGGGGCAGTGTGCCTAGAAGATTCACCTGGACGACTGGGAGGCACTGGAACCAATTCTTTCCGATAGCGAATATCCCGGCCGCGTCAGTCCATACCAAGGCACACCCCGAGCTTCTGCTCCGTACATATTACTGTGGCTATCGGACCCAACGCACAAGGTTCCTGGCCAAACAAAAAACTCTTCGACCTAGGCATCCGTGAGCGAACTAAAAGTCCTGGGTATGAATCCGACGCAGAGGTGACCGATCTCATAACCTGCGCCAAAGAACATGACGCCATGGTTCTTCGCAAGCTGTTGTATCTGGTGGTACTTTTTCAAGTTATTGGGGCTCTTGTTTTGTACATCATGATCGGGTTCAAAGACTGGCTGACTTCTGTTCCATATAGTCTACGCGTGATGCTGTTTCATGTTCAAAAGTCAAAAGTTAATGCATATATAATTTTAACTACTAGTACAACTTTTGTGATTCCCAACCAAGCGATATCAATCTCCTTACGTGGTAATGTGTCAATCTGTTATTCCAGTAATCCGTCGCCTGTGCCTAGCCACGATAGGACTTGCCAAATTCTCCTCAGATTCTGTATCTCATACTGAGAGAGTCGATATCATCGCTCGCCTTGCCATGGAACCCGACCAAGGCGCCATCGGCAAGATGCTCCTCTTTGCCGCCACTGCCTCCCGTAACCCAAGGGACGCCTTTTTTCGTCTTGAACTTGAGCTCGTCAACGCGCGCCCCCGACCGTACGTCCCAGCTTGCGGAACCTTCCCTTGGGTCCTTTGGAAAGTGGAATGTTTGATACATGTCGTCTTCTTCAATCCTGTTGTAGAGCTCTTTGTGCTGTCCATCAGTCCATGTGAGTCCAATGCCCTTGAGAACCCACTGGTTCTTGCAATCTTTGGTGCCCCAGCCACTCCAGACCTCCAGGAGCTTCACATTTGCGTCGGAATTCTGTGGGTAGAGTTCGTAGGGATCGCCGCCATTCCCACCAAAGACGCGAGTATCTTTAACAGGCATGATTGGAAATTTGTGAGTGTTATCTGTCAAGTTGGCCGAAATAGTACAAGTAAGCGTGCAAGGCTTAAAGTAACCCGAGGGACGAAACAGGTGGGTTGTCCAGCTTATATGGGATGTATGTACAAAGCCGGGTTGCTTTTCGTCACTATTCACGGTTTATATCCGCCGGGGTGGGTAACGCGCCACCAAACACAATTATATGGACTCGTTGATCTCGTCGACAAAGTTTTCCTGGCTACACCATCGCGCGGGCTATTCGACGAATGAGTTCCTCTGCCTACGGAGGGCCAGATGGCGAGATGAGTGGCGTTATCCGCAGCGTTGCAATCAAACAAAACTCATTTTGGACTCGGAGACGAACCTGCCTGGGTGTTAAAGTTGGTCCATGAGTCTCGGCCCTCTTTAACTCTGACTTGAGAGTGAATTCTATATGATGGGATTTCTGCCATGACGATCTCTGGTGGAAACTTTGCTGGGAAATTGAGAAGCCCGAATACAACATGCTGAAATGTCACGGGGAATTGCTTACATGCATGGAAATTGGAGGCTTAAATTCTGGGGCTATGAATAGACTGCAACCACACGCTGTGGCGTGTTCCAATATTCTCTGACAAACTATGGAATATTTGTTAGTTCTGTTATATTGGCGAGATGTCATGGCCAAACATGCGAGAGTTTGCACGGAAGAAAAGCCTCCCACTGGTAAAAGGGTGCCGAGACAAAAGACCGAGAAATAGTACATAAATCTGATAATTAGATTTATAATACATCAACAGGTCTAATTATACGCTGATTGGTGTATCATAGATCTAGTAGATTTACCGGGATTTCATTGGCTTGGGATATAGCATCCGGGCTAGCCGCGTGACGTATTTCGATCAAGCCATTGCATTCCCATCCGTTAATGAGATGTAGATGGTGTGAGGGACTTTCGTACGATTTGCCTTCAAGGCATGTAAAGAGTTAATCTCTCTGGCCCGTACTCCGCGTTGTAGCACGCAAGTCCGCCACATATCGTGAGCCATAGAGGGAGATGAAAGTTCGTCTACGGTGGGTATGTTGGCAACGTTGTTTTGACGCTCCCCCGTTACAACGCTGAGGCTGTCTTGGTTGGCTCTGATAAAAGCAACCGGCCGTGTTGTGTACCAGCGATTTGCAAGAGCATCAGGCCACTCGCAGACTTGAGCACTTGGAGACGCCGGCGACCAATGTGGGCTGACTTTTGAGAAGCCCGAGATATGAAATCAGTGGCTTCATATAAGCAGATTCTGGTAAGACGGCTCTACAACGATGAGTTGGGAAGCTCGCTGCCCATCTGTGGGGTGATTATCCGCATGGCCTCGCAACCAAATCTACTGTCAACAGAGGTCTAAGTCTGTCAACTCATAGTTCTATGAATTCCCCAATAAGTCTCTAGCTTTTGATTCGGGCCTTGGTCACGCCGGACCATGTTCCTTTGGTCACACACAGAGTGTGACAAGGGCTCAGAAAGAGGGCTTGGAGCAATAGCTCAATTCAACTAATAACAGTCTTTGGTATCAAAGGTCCTTGGTTTTCCTCAAGGCCTTGAGGGACCGAAGACGTCTATTTATACAAGAAGTCGGTGAGGGACTTTGCCCTAGGTCTCGTGACCGTAGCCCTTGTGTAGCCAGCCATTTCCGTGTAACATATACGGTCGAAAGCCCGTCATTGTGCTTGTGAGTGTGGCACTCCTGGTCAAACACAGCTATGTGCAACTCGTCAGCTATATCGGCGGAGCCATACCACTCCAATGGATCTGGCTATCGGCACTGCACGCTATTTTCGGCGGCGGCGTGGCCGTCAGCACCGCTCTCACGCATACCATCGTCTCTGATGTGGTTGCAGAGAGAAGCAGGTGTGTTGACATCTTGCATGATGACATGCCACGAGAAAAGTACTGAGGCGCCCAGGGTCAAGGGTGACGATTTTCTTGCAGCTCATGGCTGTGAGCATCACGGCGGAATTCCTCGGCTCCCTTGGTGCCGCCGCACTCATGGTCTGGAACCCGTGGATACCCATGATTCTCGCCGTTTTCATCAGAGCGACTGGTATTGGTGTACTGCTATTCATCCCGGAAACACTGAATTACAACGCTAGTGAACCTGATGCTGCACCCACCGAGGAAGCAACTGCGCAGCCTTCAGAGTGGTGGAGGTGTTGCGAGAATGCACTCAGCCATATTCTGAGCTCTATATCCTTCCTGGCATCTAATAAGAAGGTTTTTTTGATAATTTCCCCCTTTACAGTTCATCCGCTTTTCAGCCAGGAAATTCTGCGTCTATACATCTCGACGCATTATAAGCAAACCCTCGCGTACGCTACAATGATGATATCTATTCGCTGCGGCTGCATCTTATTCCTCAACCTCTTCATCCTACCCGTTTTAAACAGGTATTACCAGAAATTATGGGGCCCTAGACAATCGGACTTGCTTCTCGCACGCGCCAGCGCAGCAATCAGGTCTCTGAGCTTGCTGGGGCTCGGCGTGGCGCCCAATCAACCGCTCTTGGTCTCGGCTCTGCTTATCAATTCCCTTGGATGGGGAATGCTCCCCCTGGTCAGAAGCTTGGCGACGAGTCTAGTGGAGCACCACAATGTTGCGCGGCTGAATAGTCTTATCGGTGTGGTTGATATAGTTGGCCGGATAGCCGGGAGCCCTCTCATGGCTCTGTTGTTTGCAAAAGGAGTCGAGACTGGAGGCACGTGGGCCGGCTTGCCGTTTATATTCCACTCCGGAGTTGTTTTGGTTCCGCTGGTGGGATTGATGCACGTCTCTGTATAAATTGTAGAATCTCCTGACAAACCATGCTGTTTTACGGTGTGACAAGGGTACAATGGTAGGCTTGGAGTTAGTAGCTCAATGCATCCAATAAAAGTCTTTGATATTAAACGTCCTTGTTTTTCCTCAAGGCCTAGTTGACCAAAGAGCACTTTAAATATAAAAATTCGGTGAGGGTTTTCTGCCCTAGGTCCCGTGATAGCAGCCCTCGTGTAACCGTGTAACAACTGTATTGTTTTGAACCGCTATAATTCTACAAAATCCTCTGTGACTGACAATCAGTGCATCGAGAGATATTAGCTGTCTATTTAGTAGAAGTATCTTGTACGCAGGAATTAGTTTCCGCCTGGCGGCCGTGAGCGACTATACCGAGCGTTCGCAGCGACACCTGTTGCACTGAAGCGCTAATGAGTGCATCATAAATACTCTCGCAGTTTTTATTATTCGAGGTCTCTTTTCTATCATGGCCGTCTTTTTTGATTTGGTATTTCTCCCTAGTTACTCACCTCATCTGTTGAGCGGTTTCATAACATACGATTCACAGGCCACGCTACGGATTTATACGACTCTTCGATGTACTATTTCCGCATCTAGACAGGGACCCACTTGGCGCGGATAGTTGTAAAGCGTGGGGGTGTACGAAGTACGCAAGGTGCCCGGACACTCACGTGTTGGGTGGGGCCGAATAAGGTCTCCGAGAGGGAGAGGGAGGGGGAGGGGGTGATTTTAATGCGCGGTTGAACATGACAACAATCAATACGAAGAACATCTTCTAATCCCCGCAAAAGAACGAAGTTTAGGAGCCGGGGGTTAAGATGAGAAAATTAACTCGAATCAGAGCAAGAACGATCCATTTCATTGGGGTGTATATGGGTAGGCTGGCCGCAGACGGCCCCCGTCACGTGTTTGTTCTGCGCATCAGGCTCATGTCAGTAGTGCATGACCTGATGCGTGTAGATTGGCAGCGAGTGTGTTTCAACCTATCTAACACTTAATGCCAATTCCCAGGCTCATACCTTGACATGGAACGCAGCCTTGCCATGAAAGCTCGTTGGTGTTGAGATAAGGAACTGCTCCATAGCGCCGATTATCCTAGTCATCGGCCCAAGTTTGAGCTCAGTGGAATTCATGGCGTAATCGCCCAGCGCCTTGCCGTCATGCACATCCACGGAGATTCTCAACGGTACTAGTCAATGGGCGCAAGAAACCCGTTCAAGTAACTTCCAACGCAAGAAACGGCCGACTGCACAATCCTCTTTGATTCCCAACTGCTCTCTTTCAGGACTTTGGAGCAGTCGCCCCTGGTATCCTGCCTTGAATCGAATATTTCTTGTCCAGCGACCAAGAACTGGCATTGCTACGAGTCATCCGTGGCCCACACCCCAAGTTGCTCATTATGCGTTTTCCTATAATGCTATGCTAAGGCAGGGATTATCGGGAATAAGATAGGGTATACCAGGTTTACCTCTTTTCTTCTATTTTTAATTACTAGCCGAATTAGCATGAGACTTTTCAACTTTGGAAAATAACAAAGTTGAGATTAGAGTACAATTTAATATAACTTAATTTATCGGAAAAGAGGGCCGCACCTTTATAGGCAGGTATACGTAGAAACGTATAGGCGTGTGGGGCCGGCCCCTTGGCGCTTAACCGAAAATAGGCAGATTCCCGGATTTTCGGGGTTTTCAATGCTCTCCGCTCCGTCGCAGTGCTTTGGAATAACTTCACATCCATGTTCCAGCCTCCATCCACGTGGGTACGCTTGGGCCCGTCCCCCCCCAAACTCATTCCCAGCATTTGCAGTACCGATGCAAAACCAACAGCGTCGAGATCGGGGGTCTGGGGACTAGGATCCCATAAAGTCGGGACCATGCGGCGGATCCCCAAGGCTCGCCTCTACGCCGTTTATAGGAGGTGATGGCTGTGCCGTTTCGCCATAGAAGGCTCAGTGGGACCAGGTTTCGGTCGCTCTAAATGAAAGCTTGGCGGGCTCATTTCTTGCACTTTCGTAGACCTGGAGGCGGTGCGGATAGGTGCACATGGGCTGGCGAGGACGCAGGGGATAAAGCGAGTATCATGGAAATGTGCATCTCATTGTAGCGACGAGTCTGTTTTCTTGCTTTTGAAGTTGTTATTATTTCTCTGCGATGAAATCTATACGAGCTCCAAGCCAGGACTAATACCAGTAGTCGTCGAGTTGGAGGGAGGTGAAAGTATAGACACAAGACCCAAAATGGCGTGTACACACTAATTTAGAAGTTTGCAGTGCCTCAGCCTAGAGAAAGCGTCCGAAATTAGGGATGTCGGGAGTATACATGGCCCATTATCTACACTTGCCCTCTTACCCTAAATATTCTCCGAGGTAGGGGACTGAAATGCCTTGAGTATCTTGCTTACCATACTTTGTATCTGAATACTGTTTTATTAGCAATAATAACCAAAAGTAAAAAACGAAAAATCGAGTTGCACTGAGTGCCTTGCAATGTTGGTATCAGCCACAGCGCCCCTGGGTTAATAGATAACATTGCAGGACTCGTTGGCCACAATCCGCTTTGCATTGAGCACCGCAATCAATGTCTAAGTGGCTAATTTCTGTTTCCATATTTACGCCACTACATCTGGGGGGGCTCGTACTTGACTTCGTTTGGTCCTGGTAGTGAAGGAGGAAATCAAGAAAAAACGAGTCATATTCTCTTTCACAATTGTGCAGGCTGGCAAAACCCTTCAGGCTTCGGTGTTATAGGATCCAGGGAGCTGGCAGGGCTGCTTACAAGTGATTAATCTTTCCGTGCGCTGATTCAAGCAAGCTCTTATGCTCTCCGCTTGTTAGTTTCCTCGTTATCTTAGCACGGGATACTACCGTAGAGGTTCTTTTGGCGTCTTATCACGCGACGTTTAGCTAAGCTGGGGATGGCGACACCACGGCTCGCGACTGGCGCGGAGGTGGAACGTTTCATTCCGGCATCATGGAGCGACGACCATTATGATGCTGGCAAGGGGCCCTCAGGGATTTAGCAAACTGAGCCCCGGACCCACGCGCTTGCAAGGCCAATCGATTACTGTCAGGATTGCGCCATCGTGCCCATGACGGTTCTTGGTGGCCGCAGCGGCTCGCCGCCCTTGGTGCAGGCTTTCGGCCGACAAACTGATTTTAAAATAGACGACGGCTAATATAATATCATGCACTGAAATGAAGCATGTGCCATGCAAGACCGCCTTCGCCTTACCCGACGACTCCGCAGTTCCTCCTTATTTCCGGAGAAACTTATTCTGTACAACTTGCCCCGTCGAGGAAACTCCACCTCTACTGCCTGATGTCGTGACGATACAATTTGGGCCAATCGGCGGCTGCCAAAATTAAAGCCACTTGCGCCCGAGCCATGGAACCCGCCTCGTTCGAAACCTGGGCTATTGGGGCTGTACATTGCATGTTACACGGAGGGAGCCCCAGACTTCATGCAATTCATCCTTGATCGTCCTCGTCTGTTTCACATGCTGGACGAAGCATACACAAGCGCGTTGCGTCTAAACGTTATTTCACATGGCAGCGGCGGGACCAAGTCATTCAGCCATCAATTGATGTCTCAGCGCCCCAACGCGTGGCAGGCCCTGTCGGACCCTCCGACCCGCGGGACTGGTTCTGTTAATTCCTGGATAGTCCCGATGAAACAGCCCCATCAGCTGCCGACTTGCAGAGTATTCACCCTTTTTGGCTACAGCAAAAGTCTCGGCCGTCGTGTAAGCGGTGCACGGGAACCGGACATGGCCGAACCTACAGCGCCGCCCAGGTATATTCGCGAACCATCTCGCACAGACACTTTGGCATTGTCACAAGCCTCGGAGTTTTGTCAGGGTTGAAATTGGATACTTGACCCTCGACACTGTTTAGGATTCTGACAGCGCAACAGAGTACTTGGTTTAGATGTACTACTTCCTTTGTGCACCACTTTCATGTCAATGGCATTTTGTGCTTTGCTGCAGACATGTTCTTCATTCATCATCCGATCAAAAGACCTTCCCGGTAAATGCGACGTAAAGCAACCCAGTTGAGGCATGAGTTGATGGTACGAATGGCAATAGCCTACAACGCATGGATAGCCGGTGGTCTGATTCAAATGCCCGTAGACATCTGGAACCTTATTATTGGGACGAAGCAGCCCGACGGAATCGTTAGCGTGCTTCTGGAAGCCAAGCAGTGACGAAACCTAGCTCAGCCTTTATTGATTATAATGCCGGACGCTTATCCCAGGTGCCGAGCCATCAAGCCACACCCGTCCATCCGTCAACGCCGTGGATCCGGCCCTTCAATGGCATCTTGGCTCATGTCTGAGATTGCCCGTCCGGGTCCTCTATTCATGCAACATGGCACTACATGGCCATAAAGCGACGTCCGCCCTATTGAACCGGTAGTTGAGACATTCACCTCTGTGAGCCCCCACCATGCCGACGTTACACATCCCAGGCGCAAGGCTGTTGGAAACTGCCGCGTCACGGCAATGCCTTTGAATTTTCTTCAAGACTTCCGTTCTAGGTTAGTAGTGAGAGACTTCATGATTCAATGACATTCATGCCTTCATTTACATCCAAGCTTCGCGAGATGATGTAAAATGTATAAAATAGTCACGACGAACCCGAAGATGCTGCAGAAAATCTCCCATCTCATCACACCAACACCCTCAAGTCACATCTTGACTGCTTAAACACACTATTTAACAACCAACACGCACTCCAAGACTCTCTTTCAACAAAATGAAGCTTTCCTTGACTCTCGTCACCGCCCTTCTCGGTCTGGCTGCTGCCGCGCCCCAGAATGACCCGTCCACCGAGGGTCTGTCCAAGGAGCTGGCAGACGAAATGCAAAAGGTCCTAAAGCAGCTAGAGGAAGACAACAAGAAGAGCATCCCCGGCACCATCAAGGCCATGGCCGAGCAGCTCGGCTGGCAAGCGGCCGGCAACCTCCCCGGCAAGGTCGGCCAGGGCGCCACCCTCCTCTCCTTCCTCGCCACCTCGGACTACAGCGTCACCCCCGAGAACGGCAAGGAGTGGGTAAAGAACCTCGGCGGCGTGGCCCTCTCGTTCCTCCCCAAGGTCGGCACCCTCGGCAACATCCCCGGCTTCCTGGGCATGCTCAAGACGATTGCCATTGGCCTCGAGCGCGCCCAGTTCCCCGAGCTCGCGGCCAAGCGCGACGCCGAGGCCAAGTGCTTCGCCGACAACAAGGTCCGCACCTACAAGGACCTCTGCGCCTACTGCAAGCCGCACCTGACCATCTCCCTGCTCGGCCGGCTCAACGGGTGCACCGACGAGCTGGTCGCCAACCGCGACGACTACGTGGACCACAAGCGGGCGCAGAGCTTCTGCGCCGACGCGGTCCTCTGCTCGGGCTACAACGACGGCGGGCCGAGCAAGATTATCAAGAACGGCTTCCGGTACGACCCGCTGCGCTCGTTCTGGTGCAAGGACAAGGACGTCCAGATTGGCATGCTGCTGAGCAGCTGGATCGGCGAGCCGCTCCGCGACAGCCTCTATTTGCTCGACGCCGAGGAGTTTCGCAACGCCCTGACCCCTGCCTGTAAGGAAATCACAAAGGATTTCAAAATCGAGGGCACGTGCCCGAAGAAGGAGGAGCTCGAGGCCGCGGATAAGCTGGCGCCTCCTGTGAGCTACTGCCAGCCCGGACAGAGTGTGGCTGCTGGCGGTGATGACAGGCCGTTTGTGCCAAAGGCTTAGACGTGCTTGCTGTATGATTGGTGCTGCGCAGCCATGCTGTCTGCTGAAATTCGAGGGTTGAAGGGCCTCGCGGTGTGGACTGCGAAGGAACGGCAACGGTGGCCTGGTCTTTTGCAGGAGCAGGGGCGCATGGGATTCAAGATTAGAATGTACTCTGTTTTTATAGCGCTTTTAGGATGCTTTTCTTTCTTTCTTTTTTTAGAAAATGTACATACAATCACTCAGCTGAGAATGTTTGAATCGTGCAAATTGTGATGAGTCCAATGAGTGTCCTGTAATGGAATTGCGAACCATTATGTATAGTGCTTTGAAAATGCGCAGATCTACGCTAGATTCTGCACCATCATGGGAGTGGTGGCCGGCATGTTTTCCAGACTGGATGGATTGACCAAGCTTGGGAGGCGCTTTGCTTTTGCCGAGAAAGCCAATAGGAATGCGCAATTCATTGAGAAACATCTGTTTTGGGAATATCGAGGCGGCAGAGTGGGGCCGCGTCGGGAGATTCGGCGCCGCGATGCGGTTTCATGTCGAAACAAGTAGTGTATTGCCCGGCCCGCGCCATGGGCTTACGTTAGGGGGGTGAGGTTTCATTTCAGATTCCTTGACCGGGGGCCCGGTGTGTCCAAGTCAAAAGCAAACACATAGCATGGACTGGCACTATGGACCAACCCGGACGTTGAGTCGACAAGGCGATTATGGTTTCGGAGGTTTACTAAGCAGCTGTTATGAACCGGCAATCGGGATCGAATGGGACCATAGGGCTGAGTCGGAATGATTCTTCGGAACTATGTAGTGGACTGCAGGGACAGAAACATGAAACCAAGGATCGTGCCTGATATCCGATATGGGCCTCTACCCGAACAATCGCTTGATTAGAGGATAAGGATTGCTGAGACGTTATTTCTGGGACCGGAAAGGAGTCCGCTTATAATATGACCACTGCCCGGCTTTGTAGAGCAGAGAGAGAGCTTGAGGAGTCTCGGGGGTATCACGTTCTGGCGTGTCGTTCTGCTCTATTAATTCCTATATATATATATATCAAGCTTAGTTCATTCTTAGTACCAACTCCATATAAGCTGATACTCTTTCACTAGGTGGAGCGAGCATTCAACTCGCCTAGTGTTTGCTCAACAAGATTAGCTAGCTGGACCCCTGATTGCCATACTACATCATGTTGGCCCGTGAGATTCCTCACCACAGTCGGAGTAATACCGTCTGCAATCAGCTTCTTCTCCATGGCATCAAGCTGTGAGGCATCAATCAGTGTGTCCTGCTGCGACCGCGCCAGCATCAAGACATTGTTACCAGGCCACATTTGCTTATAATTTCCAGCAAAGTTAGCGGGAGAGGCCTGCGTCCAATCCGCTCGTCTGCTGCCAAAAGCTTGCGTAACAAAGTTGGTGTAAAACGGCTTGGATTCTGGACCGATTTCGTCCACAAGAAGAGGCAGGTCAAAGATGCCCGCGGTGGTGATGACTGCGTCTGGTAGCGGTATTTGGTTGGAATTTGCTGTGTAATTGCGGCCCGCCCGGCATGTCGATGTCTGTTGACGCCCTTGATCGCTTAGGCGCTGCAATGCTGCGTCGCCCATGAGCAATTGCATGGCCATTGTACCACCAGCCGAATGCCCAATCAAGATGTACTTGTCCATTTGCATCCTCTGAGCCAAGGACTGGATCGCAGAGCGGACGTCGTTGATGTGGTCTGGGTGCCGAACTCGGCGTTGGCTCTGTCTGCGGCTTAGGTCGTGCCTTCTACCCTGCTTATTGCCATTATCCTGGCCCTGGCCGTCGTCGCCCAAGTCCGATAGCCGGTAGTCCATGGTGGCAAAGCCGCGGATCTGGTCAAAGGGAGCGCCCTTGCGCGAACGCATTTTGGCCACGGCGCACAGGAAATCAACTCCCGCACCACTCCGCCAGGCACCTCCATGCAAGAACCTTTTAATCTTGTCAGTACGTGTCGGCCGGGAATGCTAGAGCGAGGAATGAGGCTGCATTCATCGTACACTACCCAATACTTCCCGTTTGGATTCGTTTCCAACCCTGCAGCGCATTGGAGCGTGTCTTGGCAGCCCTGGAGCAAACTGGTTTTATTACCGACTTCTGACACATTTTTGTTATAATTGAATAGGCCATTAATAAAGTCGTCTGTAAGCGTGTCTAGCCGTTCACCTGGGCAAACACCTTGGTTGTCGGACTGGGCTGTCACTGCTGTTCCCAGTGCGGCTATGCAATACAAGATACAATATAGCTTCATATTATCCAGCTGATGCTGCTGTGTTTAAAAGCAAGAGAGACAATCTGGACAAAAGAATTATGCCGTCATGTAGTGATTTTGAAATTGTCCGTGAAGGTAATCGGGTCGGAAGAAACCATGGAAATTAAATAGAAATTAAGAGTCATGGGAAAGGGCATCTCGGCCCATTTCATTGTCCTTCATGCCCGTCCTGGGTGTGCAGGGTCCAAGTAACTCATGCCTTGTGTTTTGAAGGGAATAAACGTCATTTAACCGGCCTCGGCTAGTCGGTCTGCCGGATCTGACCATTGCGCATTTGCATGACTGTTTCAAGTTTCGTGTGTCCCTGCCTCAAACCAGGCCAAGATTTCGTTGTCTAAGATGACATTATTATTCGACGACACTTCTCCACTCGTGAGACACATGAAGCAATAGTGCTGGAAATCCTCCTGAGTACTTGCAAACATCTGCAGGATGGGGCGCCGCACCTGAGAACAAGTTCAATGAATACAACAGAACACATGTCCTTCTTAACACGACAAGTGCGAAACAAATCAACAAGCGACATCGGCTGCGTCGAGCTCTCCCTTTTATTGCTCTGTTTTTCCCTTTCTTCTTCGCTCGAGGTATTCGATAGAGTCAACTAGTTAGATGCCAATATACTTTGCTAGGGCCGTTACACCCAGCAACGCGACTGGTGCAATTGCAGTAGCATTTATTTTGCCCCTCTGTCGCTTTTTCTGTTAGGAGCTCTGGGCTCTAATTCGGCATTACCGCAACAAAGCCCAGACTTCTTACCGAGTTGGTCCGTTTGAGAGACGTGTGCTCTGAATTTCTCTACCAGTTGCAGCATAGTCGAGACAAATGATTTCGTCATCGAATGACTCGCGTGTCTTGCACCTTCGACGTTGCCATACACAACCTCGGCCTATATTTAACAGGCAAGGCGGCCCGCCTTCGCCCATACCGGCCAAAAAGAAAAGGAAAAGGAGCGGAAGCCTGGATACGAAGCGTATGGACATTCTGTTCTAAAACCTATTGCTTAGGGCGGAGGGCCTAGAAGGCATTAATTGCCGAATAACCATGTGCAATCACTTTCCAACGCTAATAAAGCTTATCGGCCATCCGGGGTATCCAAACGTGGGTGGTAACAGAGCGGGGCAAGTAAATCCAATCTTACTGTGAGACCCATAAGCCGCGGAATGTCGCGTTCTGCGTCTTTGTTTTTAAGTATGTAGCCCGGTAGGGGAAGTAGACCAGTCAAATAATGCCTGTTATTGGTTCGTTGTCGGCACTGACAGACATGGACGCATCGCAGTGGAGAACAGCTCTGTAGCCCCAACACTACTCTCCCGGTTGATAGGTATTCCGAGCAGGAGGTAGGAGCTTACGTGCGCTATCACGAAACGAATTACAATGTTGCAGCGTTTAGTAACAAGGGAGGAACGGGTAATATCTTAACCCACATCTAGGAAGGATACAGCTAGAGAAAATAAAAAGAAGAGAGCATTAGTAGTTTTAACCTTAAAGCTTAATTTCTTCTTAACTTAATTAAGTTTCAAGTATATAAGCTAATATTATATAAATAATATAATAAGTTTTTAAATTAATATTATCTCAGTGTCACGGCCTTCCCCGCCGGGTTTGGCGGCACCCACCACACCCCTGTCGTGCGCGTCGCTGCTTTTGACATCATGTATAAAGAACCCCGCGCCCGCGTGCATCTTGTTGCTCATCTTCCCTCCTCATTTATTTTCTTTACACCCCTTCCCTGCGCTTTCGTATCCTCGTCTCTCTTTTGCTCTCTATTTCAGCTTACGCGGCCTTTGACAGATCCGGTTGACCTCACCACGGTCCCCTTGTTTTTTCGCGTACACGCCGAGCAACCTCTAGTCGGCTATTTCTCCTGTCTCGGCCGCCATTTTTGCAAGACTTGGGCCTCTCACGATTTCGAAACGGATAGCGAACCAGCCAGCATGACTCCCGACTAACACAAGGAACACGCGATGATCGCTTCCGTCAGTAGGCGGAGACTGAAAACGCGGTCGCATCTTCACTTCTTTGCCCCCAACGGCAGACGAGGCCAGCATGAGCCGGCAAATTCAGGAGCCTGGACGCTCCTAACGCCCTCATCTTGCGATTCGACCTTACGTGTCACATCCAAATCGTACGATAACCCACCAAGCTGAAATGAGATGCGGCAACGTGTCCAGGTCAGTGGCTCTACTAGGTCAGCTAAATGGAGGGACGCGTAACCTCATGGCTCAGCTTTCATGAAACTAGCATGCTTCCAGGCCATGTTGTGCAGATCGGCCTGTCCTAACTAAGTAAGATGTTATATTTCACGCCAAATGGGCCTCCTCTTGCGACGGAGCCCGACGCATTAGCAAGCATTCTGGTTGAAGAGGTCACCTTCATGTTTCCTCCAGTTTTTGAAGAAGTAGTCATTCGTCTGCAAGCATCACGTTGGTCCTCGGAGTTTGGCCGAATGTTGTGTACAGGGCCATGATAGACAGCAATAATTACGATTATTGGTGTAACAGGGTTAGTTCTTACATGCTTCGGAAAATGTATGGCTGACAGGCAAAATTTGCACATTTTGGCTTGGCCTGCTGGGGAAGCGTAATCTCAAGAACTGCTATAAAAGGCTCTTCGTAGCCGGAAGGAATGGAATGGCCTCCATACGTCTCCAGTACTTCTTATGTGGCAATAACAATACGTGTATATTGCCTTCTTCAGCCATCATACTTCGATCTCCAAGGAACGCGAATCAATCTCTTGCTATTGGTATTTTTGTGAAAACATTTCGGTTATGCCTTCGCAGGTTTCTTTAGACTATCAGTCATTTTGGAAACCGAGACGGCCCAGGTCTCCTGCCAGACCTGAAATTTCCACCCAGTTTACAGCGTCAGAGACCAATGAGGAATTTTCTACCGGGTCAAATCATTCACCGAAAATAGCTTCTGCGCAGCAGTATCTGAAAGATAGTTGGGGTAAGCTATAGGGCTTTGGTCTTTCTATACACGGCTTGGCAACAACTGACAATAAATCAGGTCAATCAGAAAGTAAACAAACAGCAGGAACTATTCCACATGGGGAACTGCATTGCTTCTATACCAGTGGACTTACCGGTAGTGACAAAAACTGTCTTCGGGGTGCGGGTTCACCAGTCAGCACCACCTCGGAGTGGTTGTCGCCACCTCCTACATCCCAAGCTACGCCTGCTACAACCCATAGCGATGACAATGTAATGGATGGCGATATATACTGCCCCATTGACCCTATTCTGTCAGATCCTGTTGGCAACTACACTTCACCTGGGAACCATTCTTTAGCTGAGCCTGACAAAAATCATCTCCTGGGTGATGCCAAGGCTCAGCCTTACGCTTCCAATACAATTGATCCAAACCATTCTGTCAGTCCTTTGAATGAATCTTGTTTTGCTCTGAGCCATTATTCTCCAACAAAAATATCCATAGCAGCTTCTAGGTCCACGTCAAAGGATATAGTCAGCAACAATTTTGGAAACATAGAGCACTGCGAAAATAACCCAAATCTCTCACTTCAGCTACATGAGCACAACATATCAGCCCCTGACATTCGCAAATCTGCATCCGAGGGTGACAACACTAGCATCATTGGTGGAAAGGATGACCCGAGTAATCAGGTCATGAGAGAAAATGTCTATCAGACCAGATGCAGCAAAAGGGAGAGAAAAACGTTTGAAATTTATAGATTCTGTATTCTAAGCCGGTGTTGATATCCCGAATCACCACTGCGACTGACTTCCGCTTTGGCTACCGGATCCCGCAGAGTGTTCACTTGGTTTGGTGCCGGACCTAATCTGTCTAAGGAGGCGCCCCAACACGTTTCTGCTGCCCTTGCCTGCATGTGATCTGGTGTCGGCTGACACGGTGCTTGGCGCCAGACTCGAAGGTTCTCCGTGTGTCGATCCGTTGCCAGACGGTCGCTGGTTTGGAGCTTGGCTAGACGAGTTCCCTTGATCCGACGATGCAACACTCGTTCCAAGGCCGCTGTCACTCTGGTGGGACGACGAGGACGCCAACTGAGGCTTTGGCGGTTGCCCTTCGGAGGGAACTGATCCGGCTTCCGACTTCCAGATCAGTGGAAACTTTACACTGTGTCCGAAGATGACGGCCCCGTGGTTGGGAAGTGGTTTGGGCGGGCTGCGGAAACTCCGGGCAAAGAGACTGGGGAACTGTGTCGGCAAAAGAACCTGCACTCGATCGCATTGAGTCTTCTCGGCGGCACAGGCACAATTCTCAAAAATCTTGTCTGGGTTGTGCCAGTATATGCTCTCAAACAATTCCCAGAAGCGCCCATTGTAGTCGGTGTCTCTGTACAAATTCTCCATTATGTCCCGGATGACCGGGGTGGTGGTCGCGAGGAGGTCCTCGCCCCGTGGTAATCGGGCCCATTTCGCGCATAAAGTTGCCTCTCCTCGAGGATCCCCCGCCGAACCCGGTACGGCGGCATCGCCCTCGCCACAAATAATGCCTCCTCTGGTGACCGCGATAGGTTGAAGTATCTCTCCAAAGCCCACACCAAAGAAGGTGATGGCATTGATACCTCTTACCAAATCAACCCATCCCAATCCGGTATGATGAAGCATTGTCGCTCTGGGCCACAACGGGTCAGCTCCAGTCGCCAGTTGCTGGAAATCCCACCCTTCGAGACGTCGTCTGGGCGATATTCGAACTTTAGCTCCAAACCCGTCCGCCGTGCGTACATCCGTTTGAATGTCGACAATCATGCTCAAAGTGGTGTAAATGTCTCCGACCAAATCCGGGAGCTGTTCCCAGGTCTTCTGCGTCTTCTGGGTCGTTTCTGAGGGCCTTTCTCCCATTTTGCTTGTCTCTTCTACAAGCCTGTTCCACTTCTCGTATATCTTGAGGTCCATATTGGCCCTATTCCGGAGCACTTCATTCGCTGCAGCCTTTCCTGTATGCGGCGTGTCGGATTCTTTGACGTCGCCTTCACCAAAGAGAACTTCGCGACCAAGTCTTCTGCGATGGACTAGAGACGCCCTGACGAAATGTAGCAGGGCACTCAGTCCGTCGATGAGCCAGGCACGGCGGTCTTTTGGATCAAAGAGCACGACGAACCGCTGATCGATCCACTCGAGCTGTTTGTGGTAGTCGGAACTTTTCGCCGCTCGGGCTGGCTTGTCCTTCTTGCCAAGCGCCACCGAGGCGCCAACAGTGACGATCTTCCCAGCGGATATGGAGATACGATCGAAAGCGAATCCAGAATCGGGCCATCTTAGTCCAGATTTATCAATGTCGTAATTTGCTTCCTTTGAGCCTTCATCCGCCATTGTTAGCAACCCAATAGTCACATTGCCCGTTTAGGTATAGGGGACATGAGTTACCTGCGTAGTTCCGCACCTTTTCGCACCAGCCAACAACATGACGCGCAGTTTCGATACCAGAAAGCATCAAGTGTTCGCTGATGTCGAACTCTCCAACGACATCGCGGACGCGGAAATCCGTGAAGGGAATCCGGCACCCATCTTCATTGAATAAGACGTGCCAGTGCACCGTATCTCCGGTATATTTTGTTGGAACCAACATCGTGCAGAATCCTTTAAGGAAGATCTTCCCGCAGAATACCGCGATGCGTCGCGTTCCGACTAGCGCTGCCAGTGTGTAGAGCGAGGACTCGAGCCCGGGCTCCTGTCCCGGCTGACGGCGTCTTACAGGGTAGCCGAGAACGACCGCAGGGTTTCTGAACAGGTCTTGCCAGCACTGACCTGCGACACGCAAAGGACTGTGAGAAAACTGCAGCCGAAAATTGACACGGAATGTTGGCTCAAAGTTGTTGGCGTCTGATTCAAGGGCGGGGATAACGGACGTGACTGCATCACCCGGACCTGACCGAAGGGCTGCAATCATCCATCCATACACTTCTCCAACTTCGACGATAGTTTCTGCCACCCCTGTTGCCTCCAAAAAAAAGTGTCCCGAGGGCTCGATCCACGCTGTAAGTTTCGTCTTGTCAAACAGAGTCACTAAGGATGTCTTAGCAGGCACTCGAACATAAAACAATATCGCAGCTTACCCGAACACCGCAAGCCTCGTATGCTTCGCACTACGTGTTTCACCAATCTCATGAAGTCTTCTCCGAATAGTGGCCATGTGCGGCTCAGGTATTCCGAGCATGGCATGGCTTCTGCGTCTCTATTCACCCCCTGGACAATTACAATTGCTCCCTCTACCGCGTCTTCTGCTTCCTCGGCGTATTCTTGCTTACAGACAAAGGCCAGGGGATCCCAATCGGACTGGAATACCATCGAGCACATTGGAGGCCCTCTCTTGCTGCTGATCAGGCAGTTTTCCCGTCGAGCATACAATATCTGGCGGATTTGTGTGGCAATGGCCTGCATCGTACCGGCCTCGGACGATGTGAGAATGGTCTCTCGATGTACGCGACAGAGGAGCCAGCGAAACGCAGTGGAGCTGTTTACGATACTCCGATACGTCGACGGAAAACCATCATTCGTATTGCCTTCATTTCCATCATCGTCATCATTAAGCTTGATTTCATCGTCCAGGAACGGCGCGTCAGGCATTGACGGTGGTTTTGCGGAATTTGGATCGTCCATTGCTGGGTCCACCTGCCACCTATCAAGCCTCTCACCCAAAGACATGTCATTCAGAGTTCGCTGTTGTGACGATCCAACGTCGTCTTTATCCCTCAAATAGTACTCTTCAAAGCACGTGGCAATGTCCCTGCAATTGGAGCTTGGTCAATATCGGAAGAACACAGAAAGATTGAGCAATGGGATTCTCCCTTACCTTCGTTTCTTGTGAATGAATTTCATAATCTCGAAGTGATCCGAGACCTGTTTCTCTCCGCCGAGCCTCAAGGCGAATCCTCGGAGCAAGACAGGAAGAATGGCGAATACCCTGTCCAGTGACTCGGTGTCTGGGAGTTCAGATTCCTTGAAGAAGCTGGTCGCTAGCTCCTGCACATATGCCAGAGATTCAGGAATATCGGAGGTATAGACCGATTCAGTATCGGCCAAGACCGGCTCCTTCCCCTTGCCTACCGCATCCACCGACGTATGCGTCGTCGAAGCGATGGCTGTATCCTGTGCATATGCCGATGACCAAAAGTCCCGGGATAACCCAGAGCTTCTTGTGGCTGTTACTTCTGTCATCGAGGGTGGATAGTCGTAGGTCTGCCATTCAGTTGCTGCCTCGGTTCGATCTATGCTATTAGCATTTTCGACTGACGGTTCGCTCCATTTGACCTTTCTACTCGATTGTTGCATCTCTTTCATATCAGAAGGAAAGATCTGATATTCCTTGAGCAAAAACTCCTTCACCGACCAGTGCACAAAATTGATGATGCCATCTCGGGTTGTCAAAAGGGAGCCAAGAAGCCCTACTATAGTCTCGAAATCATCGGAATCAAGGTTAGTCTCCTCTGCGATCTGCGTTGCCATTACTTCTCTAGCCTCGGCCAGTTTAAGAGGTCGCTTCAAGTGCACTAGAAACTGCAGGAGCCGTATCGCGTCATTCTTGAGCTCCGTCGGTATGCTCTCAATCATGCGTTGGTATGTCCCTTTTAAATTCAGCGGCAAAGATGCGAGATCTTTCTCAATATCCGCCGGGCTCTGACATTGAGCCAGGCTCTCCAATTGACAGGACGCCCACCTGAACCTAAGCAGAGCGTCAGCAAACCATCAGCATATCGATTGAAGGGGTAGTATCTCACATCCCGTCGGCTCCGTCGCCAACCTTGATTCGGATTTTCTCCAGGAGATCCGGGGACAAGGATTTATTCCGAAAATCAGGTCGTTGTGAAAGCTGTGCTGCGACGTATGATCGGATGTCAGCATTGACAGACTCCTTGTCGAGGGTTAAGCAGTTTTCCTCGCCAATAAGCAAAGGAATTTCTCGAATAAACTCGGTTTCAGGCCGAGCGGTACAAATCAGCTGGATATCGCTCAACTGTGGCCTGGACACTATGTCCTTTATCCACAGGAGAAGTTTACGCCTTGTTGTTGACTCGTCCAGGGCGTCCAGAATAATAGAGGCTTTCTTCTGGGCTGCAAGCATCTTGCAAACAATGTCCTCGAGGGTCTTTGTAGCAGGTTGGTCGCGGCCATCCTGATGTGCCTGGAGTGAGGCGTCAAGAAGACCTGCAGAACCAGCCCCGCCTTGGTAAAGTTGGGAAGCAAGCGACCGCAGCATGCCATCCAAGGTCTTCTTGGTGTTGTCGCTAAAGTCAAAGAAGAAGCTAAGGATAAGACGGTCGTTTCCCTTCATGAGATGATCCAGCACAGTCGTGCTGAGAACCGTCTTTCCACATCCTGCGAACCCATTTAGCCATAAATGTCGACGCGACCCCGAGCACCACCCCCGAAAGACTGGGTTTCCAAGGAGCCACGCGCCTGTTCCCTCATGGCGGAGCTTCCTTGCGTTGTTGGCGTTTGTAGATGGATCTGGGGGACAAAGCCAGCGCTTGATTTTATCGGTACGAAGGTCAGACCTCATGGAATTAGTTGCATCTTTCGTTGCAACTGTCGTCTGCTGCAAGCCGTCGATCTGTTGCTGAACTACTCGCGGTTAGGGGGGTATTCCAAGTTCAAATATTATTCGGCCGCATTTATTTGCTAGTCTAGCCCTCGTGAATGAAACAAGAACTAACCTGACTGAAGCACTTCCAGTGCCCTCTTGGTCTTCTGGACCTCCGCAGCCGGCACGTACGCCAGGAGCTCCTTGGCATACGCAGCGGCGGTGGCCGAGGCGTAGCGTTGCCATCGATCGTTCTTGTGGGAATCGGCGTAGTCGCAGATCCCTCGGATCACAAGGCAGGGAAAGTGATTCATCAGGCCGGCCGCTTCCATCTCAAAGCAGATGCAATCCTCGCCGATGTCAGCAACAATCCGATCGCGTGCAGCGGCGTCTTTGACAAGCGTGTTGCCTGATGCGATGATCCCGTAGTGGATCTTGGGGTCAGTAGCATCACGAGGATCACGTTGAACCTCGCCTGCCGTATCACAGCCCCGGCAGTCCGGCCCGGGGACATGGTCGCATGAAGCTTTGAATAGGCGGTCATTGTCGAGGCCCTGGTGAGCATAGCCAGGATTTTGCTTGGATCTCTTGCCCATCTTCGGGCGCTTATGCAGCACCTCTTGGAGGAAGCTGGGAACCATGGAGTCTTCCAGCTCGTGAACGACCCGGATTTTGGCAAGTGCATTTAGGAGCACCGTCGGAGGCCGCCCGAGGAAGCCCTTGCGCTCACGTTTGTCACCAGACTTTGCTTTGATCAAGTCGTACTGGCAGACGCCGCCTGATGTCCCATCGGGCCGGCTCACGACAATGTCACCAAGCCGGATATCGCGGTCTTTATCCGGTCGAGCGATGCCGCCGCCTATGCCGACAAAAAGGCCAACACGGATGGATGGCAGAGAGGCGAGCAGGCTCGAAGCCGTGGTCGCAGCCGAAGTGGTTCCATAGTCTCCAGCGGCAAGAGAGACAATGACGATGTTGTGCTGACCCACACGACCCCAAGTATAAACGTTCGTGTCAGTTTGGTGTCTAGTGAAACCAGTTGGAGCTTCATGTTCCTCATCGAGCATCGCTTCCGCAGCGGCCCGCTCGATGGGAAGAGCAGCGATCCAGGCGACTGTGTAGGAGTCGGGGTTATCCAGAGCGTTGTCGGATGCCATGGTACGAGGGAAGCGCACGAGGGCGTCAGATGTGCGGGTGGAATGATGGGGTTGTGCGGTTCGTCTACGTCTATGAAGAAGCTGAGGTTTAGTTACCCAGGGAGAGGGAGAGGGAGGAGACGTGACGACGGCATATTATTTATCACCGTCAGTCGAAGAGCGCAGCCTTGTCAGTTCAATGTTACCTTAGACGGACCAAGGTGGCAAGCTGTTGGTGAGTACATATATACCATCTTTAGATGGTGCGAGTCCTGTGAGGGCCAATAAAGTGGGCCGCGGCACGGGTAGTTATGCATATCAGTGGTGGCCATTTGCTCTAATTTGCATTCATATTCGCTGGCCGATACTGGACATTCAGCATGGTCATCTACTTGACAAGTAACTTGCCATCCTGTGTCCGTTCAATGGCGCGGTGGCGTGAGAAGCCATGGCGCTTCGGCATCACCAAAGCTCTGATCCGATCATTAGACCCTGCAACTCCGTGTAACAAAAGGAAGATGCTCACCTCCTATCATTACCCTGCCAGCGTTGCCGGCTGCGGCGGGTGGCCCGACATCGAGCCTTATGGCATTTTTGAATGCCGCTGTCACAGGTCCAACCCTTGCCCCTCGGCAACTGGAATGCCTGACGAGAAACTGCACGGATATGGGTGCTTCAGCTGCCACTCTCACCTGAAGACTCCTTTCAAGATGACGTTTCTGAACATGGACTCCTCCACTCACTAGCTGGCTCCTTAAGCCAGAGCACAAGCAAGTCCGCAACGCGTCCACGACACGATCACGACCGACTCCAGTCGCACCGAGTTGAATTGTACCGCAAAGAATCTAGGTACTTGACCTCCGCGGCACCGCATGTCACCGCCAGCGTTAAAGGGGAGATGGTCCTCTGAAAACATCATCAGCGCCAACAGCCCGCTCCTACATGTAAGGCCAGATCCATGCCGCCACACCTACTGCGCCATTTGCACTAACTTGGCCGAGAGACATTTGTCGCGGAGTCGGTGGGCATGTCTCGTGTCTGGATGACAACTCAGGAGTCACCCAACCTGATCCGTGATTTTTCTACCAGGGCGAGCTGCACTTGGAGTCGCTGAAAATTGCGACATGCCACCTTCAGTAACCCCGCGGCTCGACTACAAGGCTGCTAACGGGAGGAAGAGGCTTTCTTGGGCAAGGTCGAAAGTGATGGACAACAGTGCAATCTCCAGGGCTACCCTAGACTAGAAACCGCCAAGTGGTTGGCCTCGAAGGTCATGGTATTATCATCAATATTGGCCATGAAGGCGCATCACGTTCGATTACATGAGGGCTCCGGGCGCCTGCGGACCGGTCGGATGTTGGGTGACATACTGAACGTGGCAAAGACGCGTTTGTGCGGATTCGGTTCCCGTAAGGCAAATATGGTACGGTACTTTCCTTGCTGCAGTCGTGGTTGCTTCCTGATATACTTTTGTCATATCTCCCCGGAAAGCTTTTTCCATGTTTTTTAGATCCCTTCGCAACTGTTGATATTTTTTTCTAATAGCGTCAGGTGCAGACTTGATAAACCTATACCGGTCTTTCATGGAAGATGCCATACGCTTAATCCGCCTCGTCTGGGCGATAATTTTGGGATCCGGGGGCAGCTTGGGGAATATCTTTTGGAACTTCAGGATTACACCTTATACTCATATTTGTGAAAGCACGAGTCAAGCCGTCCGCGGACGGGTCTCTTTCGAGGTATGCATCCTGGGTATTGAACCCTACTCGGCGGTTTTGATATGCATTTTGCATGCAACTAGTGAGGGGATTGTGCCTTATAACTTGATCCACGATAGAATCAGGAGCGACTCTAAGGAGAGTATTCGCAAGACCACGACGAAAACAACATGACGTCCATTTCTCCTCTGAACCTATGGCAGAGCCTATCCGGTCTAGATAGAAAGTATACGTTGAATACTTTATTGGTTCCGTTTTAGATTTAATCCAGCTAGTAGGAGTGCGGACTGATCTTCGAAAAATTGGCATCTTAAGAACAGAATGTTTCCAGTGAACTTTATTCGCCTTTCTGCCTATATGAGTTAAGAAGAATGGGCTTGCATGGTCAAACCCTTTTACTTCTATAGCGTCATCACGTATAGCTCGGGCTAATATGTGACTTATAGGACACAGAATAGGCAGAGGATTTTCACGAAACAAGAATACAGTGCTACAGAAAACATTAGTAAATCAGTAGAGTGCACAGTAAAGAGGATCAATATACGGCTTTGGCTTTCTATCAGCTCCTTTGTGATAAAGGAGGAATACCTCTATAGCCAAGACATCTCGTCCTCCATGATTGGGGTCCTGAACTATCCAAAGCACTATGTCCTCGTAACATAGAACTTTGTGTTCTCGAACTAGTTCGCTATCTTCCTCTATACCACTAATGCCCTTACTAGGGAAAATGGAGTCTACTTCCACAATCTCAATTCTTTTGCTGCTGGGGTCATTGTTGTGCTCATTTTCATCTTGCTGTGTATCGTAGTATTCGGCATCGCTTGTGCTGTCGCTATCCCAATCGTCACTCTCATCAAATATAGATTGGCTCGATCCCAGATCCGAATCGTCGTCTGATGACTCAGGCTCGTCCTCTATGGGTTGCATTATCTCTGGATCCTCATCATCTGACTCGTCCAGCATTGGATCACCTTTTCCTCTGGATTTGGTACCATCAACAAGCTCAGCTGGTCGGCACGCCGTGTAAGATTGGAAAAGCATAATTGTAGATAGGTCAAGACGATCATCTTCGGTTGGAAACACGCTTTTATCACGACACCAGTGATGGGTCAAGCCAAGAAGGAGGTCATTAGCTCCCAGAACTGGCTTGGAACCAGGCTGGTTATCTAACTTAAACTTCTCGGTTAATTTCCTATTAATGTACTGTCTTCCGTTAGCTCAAGCGTTATTTTGCAGTGACGAAGCTAAACTATTAGCACCTACTTTTCTTACTTCTTCACAATCATTTGCATTGATCTCTTTGCCGTTGTTGGATCGTCGATAAAGCATCTTTAGATCCCGCCAATACTGGTTGACTGTTTTTCTCTTGGACACTTTTCGCCTGCGTTGTAGATATGTTTCACAAATCCAGAATAAAAACACCATTATGAAGCCTTTATCACAGTATTTCCAACTAATGGCTTTCTTCCAACTGCCATGCTGCTTTTCATCGCAGAACCTATTGGTGTATTAGTGTATTAGTGACTTATAGTTCACAAAAGCATGCCTGGGACTATACCTGGCGAACTTCTTCTTAATGTAGTAGATGTTCGCTTTCGTAGTATCTGCATCAATTGGCGCAAGAAATGTCGTCTTATTTAGCTGTTTCTGCATGCGATGGTAAGCGTGTGCATTTAATACATGCTTCTGGGCTTTATCCCGTGCTAGTGTAGATCGGTGACGTCTCCTGGCCGCGACCTCAAGCGCCAATAGAACATCGTTGTGCATTCTCGTGCTGGCTAAGGAGCTGGATGTAGATGCTTTAAATAGTGGAAGGATAGGGGGGAAGCAGAGAAAGAAGAGACTTGGTATGGCATATGAGAAGAATGGATGTGGGCGAACAATTCGTATTTAAGGTCTGCAGTCGTGACCATTATCAATAACGAACGCCAGGAGTCAAAAATGCCAAGAGTTCTGTGACTTCGCCGCAAGGCCACCAGATTTGGCACACTGTAGCTAGTAGCTTGGGGGTGTGCAGAAGTGGTGCCCCACCGGTTGGAGCCGCCAAAAGCGGCGTCAAATGTCGCCCAATCTAATGGCCAAAACCGCAACACTTGGCTTTAATATATAATACTAGAAAGTTTTTATTAAATTACATTATTATTATAAGGTAGTAATACGTCACGTGACTTATAAGAGATTAGTCTTATAAGTTATATAATCCCTCTTATTGGCCTAATTAGGTTAAAGTTATTAAGACTTATCTTTTAATGAAAATTCACAGAAAAGTAAGTTAATTATAAAATAAATAAAATTTAAACTTATTATTTACTAGAATTACTTATATATCTTAAAAGTAATAAACCGCTTAATTATAGTATTATATATTACTATATATAATAAGAGAAAAATAGTTACTTTTATATAATATAATTCTTAATTTCTTATAATACAAACTATCTTTTCTTTGTTATTCGGCAAAGATAAGAGCTCCAAGATAGTCAAAATACGCTCGGTAAAGTATTGGTCTTTGGTATAGGCTTTGCAGCAACTACCTCCAACTGCACGCACGCCCGCCAAATAGTTCGTGAGTATTAAACCGAATAGCTTTTTCTAGTTATTACAGGAGAAATATCTGTGTCACCGATCATGTAGAGAAATAACTGTCCATCAGCTGGCCAGGGACGCTGGTGAGGCGTGCAGGTCGCACAAGATTCCCCGCAAAAAACCATCAGCTGCCAGATGTCAGCTTCAGCTGAGCCTCGTCTCTCCCCCTCACCAATCGTTGTGCGGAAGGAGCAACAGGCTGCCTACGTGATTTCCTCTGAGCCATGCACGTCGATGTCGTCTTCGCTCTTCCCTGCTCCCCTAATTTCCACCTTGAACCCCGTCCTTTACCCACATTGTCGTGCAAACCTCCTATATTAACAGGGCGTTTGCTCTTTTGATCTGTGACCACAACTACCGGCCTGGTTCATCTTCACCAGACGCCCAAGTCTCGGCTGTGCTCCGCGGCATTTGACTGCCGCCTGCCAAGCAGTGACCAAGGCCACATGCATCTATCTCAGCATCAAAACTATACCAGCAGCCAACTGGGCTCGGCGTGAATCGGACGAATGAACAATTCTGAGCTATTACTCGAAGAAACGCTCCTGCCATTGTGCACTGTCTGCTACCTTCTGCTCCAGGCTCACAAAGGCTCTAGAATGAAAAGACTTCGCCCTGAAAACTACACCGTGGGATGGCTTTGCGCTCTCCCGACCGAGCTTGACGCGGCGACGAAAATGTTTGATGAGCGGCATTGCGATATTCTACGAAAGCCCGATGATCCAAATTTATATACGCTCGGTCGAATTCACAACCACAATGTTGTCATCGTGTGTCTGCCTGCTGGCCAGACGGGTGCGAGTTCAGCCGCAGCGGTTATGGGCCAGATGAGGTGCCAGTTTACGTCAATACAGCACACGTTCTTGGTCGGCGTTGGAGGCGGTGTTCCGGGCGACGATGCGGCTGTAAGACTTGGAGATGTGGTCATTAGCCAGCCGCATATGGGACATGGTGGTGTCGTTCAATATGATTTCGGGAAGAGCACGCCGAGCGGATTTATACGTACTGGGTTCGTCAATGCTCCGCCAACTATCCTTTTAAATGCTGTTAGCAAGCTACGAGCAAATATTCTGGAGCATCAGGTCCACATTTCAAAGAACTTGTCCACCCTCAGACGTTTACGTGATAGCGCCGGACCCGATATCCTGTTCCAGTCAACTTACAAACATGTTGGAGGGTCCAGCTGCGACAGTTGTGACAAAGATCTGGTGATACATGGAGTGCCGCGAAGCAGTGAGGACATTGTAATCCATTACGGTACTATAGCCTCCGGTAACCAACTTATACGAGATGGGATCACTAGAGATACGCTCAGCTCGCAGCTTGGAGGTGTTCTTTGCTTTGAAATGGAAGCGGCTGGATTTATGAGCATATTTCCAGGCCTTGTAATTCGAGGCATCTGCGACTACGCAGACTCTCACAAGAGCAAGAAGTGGCAGGCTTATGCGGCAGCAACGGCAGCTATAATAGCGAAGGAGATCCTTTCGATTCTACCCATAACTCAACTCGCCGCGGCCGAAGAAGCAGATTTCGCACTTGACAATCCGTTGCAATTCTTGAATCTTTCAAAAAGGCCAGAATGGCACTTGGCCCAGGCAGGTAAGTCTAGACACCAATGACCTAAAGAGTTGTGGTTCGTCTAACGCATAGCGCTCAGGGACTTTAACTTATAATATTTTTGAACACATCTCTGATTACGAGCCCAACCACACCTATCGCAATTACTTGCATGACAAATGCCCAGGGACTGCAATGTGGATACTAGGTGATGAGGAATTCTTAGCGTGGAGAAAGAAGACTTCTGCATGTCTATGGCTGTCCGGTAAAAGTATGCATCCATACATCTGCAAGTGAAGTCGCCACACACTAACTGCCGCGCCCTAGTTGGCTCCGGCAAGACTTTTGTAACGTATGTTCGTACTCTTTGGTCCGGTTGCCCCAATTGTGTCATAATATTAATGTGACCCAGGACCACCGTTGTTAGCCATCTGATAGAAGCGTCTCAAAAGGGTGGCGATTTTGTGGCCCATTTTTTCTACAACCATTCGAGCAAATTCCGACTCAAAGCTATTCATTTATTCGAAAGCTATATTAAACAGATTCTTGGTTTCCTTGAAAAGACGGGACATGTTTGCCCTCAAGAGTTGGTTTGTGCTGTGAAACGATTTTACGGCCCAAACCGGTGCCATCCCAGCTTTGCCGAGATTATAGAAAGGATATTCATACCACTGGGCGATTTCTTGACTCAGCTTACTCCAAGCTCAACATACATTGTGGATGGACTGGACGAGTGTGAGTCCTGCGAGAGGCGACTGGTACTTGGTACCTTTCGGAACATGGTGCAACAACGCGATGCGCAAAGAGTTTTCATCTCCGGACGGGAAGACCTCTATGTGACAAACTTCATAGAAGACTCTACGACCTTGCGCATATCAAATAAGGACAACAAAGACGACATTCGGGAGTTTATTGAGTGGAAAGTTGAGGCAAAATTGCGGGAACGACAACTCACAGAAAATGAGTACGTCCTCCAGGACATCAAGAGGAAACTAAATGAAAAGGCTGATCTCATGTCAGTAATTGCACTTATGACAACCCTCGTGTTGATTCACATACTAACATTAAAGAAGGGTATTATGGGTGAGCATGCAAATAGACGCTCTCTGGGACGAGTGTTCTACGGATGGCGATATTCAGACGGCTCTCGAAAATCTCCCCAGGAGCCTGGATGAGACTTACGCACGCTGCCTACAACGGATAAATAAGAGGCAAAGTCGCTTTGCCTGGACCATCTTACGCTGGGTGGCCGCCGCAATCACGCCATTTCAAGTCGATCAGCTGAGAGAGGGACTTGCGATTAATACCAACACAGGGTGCCTTGACAGAAACCAAATTCCACCACGCCAAGAGATTATAAAATGCTGTTGTAACTTAATTACTTCAAACAACGGTCAAATTCTCCTCACACATCACTCGGTGCGACAATTTTTAGAAACACGACTCCCTAGTGGCCAGTTCACCTGTGCTTCATTCGAATTATACACTGCACAATCAGAACTAGGTGCGCTTTGCGTTACCCATCTGACGTCCGCTGACTACGGTCTCGGTTTACAGCATTGTAATGTGGGCGAATGCTCGCGAATTGCAATGGGTAAACTAACAATGAAGACACTAATCGAAGGCCCCTTGCCATCCTGGACTCATCGCTTTCTACCAAGGCCCAAACCTGCGACAATAGTTCTTCCTAACAGATCTTCGAATCCTTCTTCTCCTTCTGACACGGAGGTACTGTCCTTCTTTCAATATGCAAAAGCCCACTGGGCACCACTTACTCGGCACATCACTGAAGACTCTCCCAACTGGGACAAGTTTCGCGCGCTTGCCCTCGAGCCAAATTTGTCATGGAGGTTACATCCTTGGCAGCCGTTAGGAGAATCTCTGGATTCTCACTACTCTGGCCTACTGGGATGGGCAGTAGTAAATCATCACGTCCCTTTACTACATATTTTATTAGGATTGCGAGATTTCAAGCCTAAAAAAGACATATTTAACGTACCCTTCTATCACTATGATAGTCTTCCGGCGCTACATTTAGCGTCGATAACAGGTGATGTTGAGATTGTGAAACGACTACTTCAAGTATGTGATCTAAACAAGAGGGATAACAATCATCGAACAAGTCTTCATCACGCGGCAGAGAGAGGCCATTCAGATGTAATACCGCTATTAATCCAGAAGCAAGGCGACTTAAAAGTTCGAGATAGTAGAGGGCGCACGGCCTTGCACTTTGCGGCGGAAAACGGACATGAAAGAGCGGTACAAGCACTAATCGATCAAGGGGCGGACGTCGACCAAAGGGACAATATGAGACAGACTGCGATTTTTCTGGCAGCGCGAAACGGGCATAAGAGAATTATTCAGACGCTAGTTGACCGAGGTGCTGACGTCAATATGCAAGATAAAAATAAATGGACGCCGCTGTTTATAGCTGCGGATTACTTGCGGGACCAGACAGTCCGGACGCTTATTGAGCTTGGCGCGGACATCAACATGAAAGATGACGTCGGACGCAAAGCGCTTGATATTGCGGTGACTCGGGCGCTAGTGAAGCTGTCTGGGGACGTGGACTTGAATCCCATCACGAACCAGGCAATATTTCTGGCCGTACAGCAAGGGAACGAGGCGGTTCTGCGAGTGCTGCTTGCATGCGGTGAAGCAGTCGACGGAAAGGATTTTGATGGATGGACGCCGTTGATGCGGGCGGCTGCCAGTGGTCATGAGGCCGTGGCTAAGCTGCTGCTTGAGAATGGTGCCAACATCGAGGCTAATGACATGGAGTACGGTTGGACTCCGCTATCCTGGGCTATTGAGAGGGAGCAGGTGGCCATGATTAAATTATTACTTGAGAATGGCGCCGATATCGAGGCCCGCCATAGCGGCAGTCGTCGGACGCCGCTATCATGGGCTGTCGAGAAGGCGCAGGAAGCCATTATTAAATTACTACTCGAGAAGGGCGCTAAAATTGATTCTGAAGACACGGAGTACAGCTACACGCCGTTATTATGGGCTGTCAAGAAGGGTCAAGAAGCTATTATTAACTTGCTACTCGAGAAGGGCGCTAATGTCGATGCGAAGGACCAGTTTGGCCGGACACCGCTATCACGGGCAGCTCAGGAGGGGGACGAGGCTACGGCCAAGCTATTACTTGAGAAGGGCGCCAAGATTGAGGTGAAAGATGAGTTTTGCCAGACACCTTTATCGCAAGCTATTAAGGCAGGTAATATGGCTATGATTGAGCTGCTTCTTGAAAAAGGCGCACATGTTGAGGCTAAGGACTGGGATATCCAGATGCCGTTCCCGTCTAAGGAGGGGCGTGAGGCCGTAGCCGAGCTGCTACTCAAGAAGGCCGCCGATATCAAGGCGAAGGACCGGCTTCACCAGACACTACTATCACAGGCGGCTCAGGAGGGGGGCGCTGTTATAACTAAGCTTTTACTTGAAAACGGCGCTGATATTGAGGTAAAGGATGAGTTTCGCCAGACACCTTTATCACGAGCTGCTACGGTGGGTAACCAAGCCGTAACCAAGTTGCTCCTCGAGAAAGGCGCACACATTGAGACCAGGGACTGGGATAACCGGACGCCGTTATCATGGGCAGCCGAGGGGGGGCATGAGACCGTCACTGAGCTGCTGCTCGAGAAAGGTGCTAATATTGAGGCGAAGGATGGGGAGTATAACCAGACGCCGCTCTCCCTGGCCGCGAGGCATGGGCAAGAGGCCGTAACTCAGCTGCTTCTCGAAAAGGGCGCCGACTTTGAGACTAAAGACACCCAGTATAACCAGACACCATTATCGTGGGCGGCCAAGGAGGGACACGAGGCCGTGGCCAAGCTACTACTCGAGAAGGGAGCATATCTGCAAGCCAAGGACCAGAGTGGCCGGACGCCGTTATCGTGGGCAGTCCAAGGGGGACACGAGGCAGTGGTAAGGCTACTGCTTGACAACGGTGCGGACGTCCAGGCTAGTGATAAGAACGGGAGAACGCCAGTATCGTGGGCCTATATAGGGGGACACCAGGCCATTGTCAAGCTGCTGCAATCTGCTGATTCGGCCTGACAGAGCACCGGTCAAGTGGCAAGGCCGTTGGCCCAAATTTGCCGCCGTGTGTGTATCCATGGAGAGTGCCACACAAGCGCAGGGGTATCTATCATATTTGCTAGGACATGCCAAAGTTTAAGTCTGGAGCTTGACGCATCTCAAGCGATGAATGAGTCGGGTCCCATTGACAATTGTCAGGGATGGTTGAGATCTTTTACCTGAGGGGCATCGCGTCTATTATGCCTGGACGCTTTAGTAGCGTTGTTGTTATTCTGCCGTAGTAGCCACGATGGATTCTGGAACGAACTCTATAAAAGTGTATAATAACCAAGTGCCGCGTCGGATGGGTACCAATCATCCGTAAAAGAGAGAGACAAAAGCATCTAGGTACATGTGTAGCACAGTCTTGCCACGGGGTATAAACTTTCAATCTAATGTAAAACAATATTTCTTCCTGCCAAGAGTCAAGGCGCCAACTCGTGTGCCGCTGGCTCATTCGCGGGCTTCTCAGCAGTGCGACAAGGAGTCCCCGACATTTCATGAACTACCCCGGAATCTGGGTCGGCAGCCTTTTGCACAGGTCCTGGGAGGCTATCAGCATGAAGCTGGGCTTTTTCGTACGTCTGACCTTGGCTCTTTGTCTTGCTGTTTGCCGAACGTCTTCGCAGGTAGATGATGGAACCTATGATGAGGGCTAATACGACAATAGGACCTATAACCGCCCCGGCTATCCAGGCTTTACTGGCTATAACAAGTCAAGTGTTTTATTAGCTTCCATGTTCTAGGCCGGGGAGCAGGTACAGCTAGAACATGCCTGAAGAGGCTCCGACAGCTGTTTCCACTGCACCAGAGCTTGCAGTTGGTGACGGAGTGAACGAGGATGTCGCTGTGCTTGATGTTGAGTTTCCCGTGGGAACCATGTAAACGATGGTCGATTCCGACCCGTCAGTTAGGACAAATATGCCCGTGGTAACGGAGTACTCGATATGGCAGAACGCTAGAAATTTTGCCAGAAGCGGTATTCTTTTACTTCCGCCCCCGTTGGTATTTTGCTTAATACAAGAGAGGCATTTTCCGTATGCAGTTCGAAAGGGCGAGTTGGGCTCGCAGAGCTTGGAGCTCTTCCCGGTATCTTGGGCTATGAGATAGGCCGAATCTTCAGAGCAACAAAAATGGTTAGCCGGTCGAGATGGTTGAGGACAAACTGGGCGCGTAGAGTAGTATGAGCTTACTGCATGGATCATAGCATACGGAAGGAACTGAAATATCATCTTGGCTCTGACGGCTGCTCAGCAGCCGAGTCGTGGCCATGATGGCGTGCGTGACGAGAGTGATGGTGCCAAGCTCATTCGAGAAAACAGCATTCTCTGAAAACTTGGAACACAAAGATAGATATCCCCTCCTTCTTGGCTACCCCGCTTTGTGTAACGTTGTGAGATTTCCTTTTGGCTGCTAAGACATGCTTGTTGTCAAGCATCATGAGAGGCTCGCGAGCTTGTGGAGACGTCGTCGTGCCATTTGATCCCTGCAAATCATGGATGACTGAAGCAGTACTCTGTACGCAGGCCTAATAGGAGACCTGAAAGGTGGTGAGATCATGTTCAATGTTTGTAGCGACCGTCCTGGTTTTGCCGGTGAGCAGATTGCGCGCAGTCTTCTATTTGCAAGCTGGTTATCAATGCCAGAGGGCTGTACATGAAATTATACCAGTATTAAACAGACTTAATGTGATCATACCCTACTTTAATTGCAGGGGATACGCTGAACGCTGAGAAATGGGCCGTCAAGCAGCCCCAGGCCAGTCGAGGGACAAAGGGCGGCACGTGTGACGAGGGTTCATGGAAGGCTTGGGGCAATAGCTCAATTCATCCAAAAGTAACAGTCTTTGGTATCAAAGGCCATTAGTTTTCCTCAAGGCCTCGTTGACCAAAGACGTCTTTAAATACAAGAAGTCAGTGAGGGAGTTTGCCCTAGGTCTCGTGACCGTAGCACTTGTGTAACAGGGCCATTTCCGTGTAACACAGGAATAAAGCCCAATGAAAGCAAATGGTATGAAGAACCAAACTTGTTGCTGGCCAAGAGTCTTGACGAGCCGATAAAAACAAAACAGTCACGAAAGTCTCGTCATGGTAGTTTCTGATGTATTCGATCAAAACAGCACAATTAGAAAACACATGTGCAGTACCTGGTACATATTCGGAACCGTTTTGTCATACATTTAAAATGTTTATAACCATAAGAGCGACACTGCCCTTCTCACGGCTTGCCAGGCTTAAACTCTAGTAAAGAACCCCCTATACTGCCAGAAATCGCCTAGGCCATCACACAATGCGGATGTCAAGTTTTACCTCGGCTAATAATTGCCCATCATTTCAGTATATTACGAGAAGGCGGTCCCTGCGCCATGTACGGGATAGCTTACATTGCAAATGGAGTTTAGACACTCATATGGTGGACAACAGTCATCATCCCACAAGCCTCCACATCGAGTGGCCTAGGTTCTATTAGCTCGTGGTATCAATGAAGGCGGTTCTAAAAATCGCGGAACTTACATGCGGTATACAATCACTCGCTCCTGGTCTCGCAAATGCCACGATAGCCAGAATAGCTAAATATAAAAGGTCGAACTTCATGGCTGTTTGTATGAATTTGATACCAAAAATTTTGATGGGATGTCCAGATATGTGTTGGCAGGCAAAGGAACGTTGAAAAATTGCAGAAAGGGGTGGAAAATTGGGTTTTATACAGGATGTCGGCGCCAAGAACTACTTGAATACTAGTTTTCAAATTCATAATACTACACGTGTTGCTGTAGCGTTATCTTTGAGTTCCATTTTCACCCAATTAGTAAGGGATATCCCGCCGTGCCGAGAGTTGATAACCACCAGACATATCTCATAAAGCCGGGACCCTTTCAATCGTACCTGCGTCGGAAACTCGCTCAAGACACGGGGGGGTGTTAGACGTACGTCAGACGGTGTCTTCTCACAAAAACGCTGGGTGGATAGCTGAAACAGTATATCCAGCGATGAATTGAGATACACCGTCGGAGGTCAAAGGGCCTGCTGACCCGCTTCAGGATCCAGCAACTCCTTTCAACCTGCCGCCTATGGGTCCCACGATATCTGGTATAAACATGTATCCATCTCTGAATAACCGCATTGTTTACAAGCTGTCTGGTGCCAATAAGTTATATGACTTTTAAGTTTCACATAGAAGAGAAAAAGATTGGTGTGACAACCGGGCAGCTGGCCTCCTTTAATCTGGTACATTCGATGAAAGGCTTACAAAATAGACTCGAGTCTAGCTCCCAAAGCTCTACTAATACGTGTCATATCCAGTTGAGCACATCGCCATTTAGCTACCAAACGCAAGACCTTCCATTTTATGTCTCTCCTTAACCCTGGCCTTGATAAAGTATGGAAACCAGCTTAACATTATGACCTCCCACTGAAGCTACTACGGTTGTTGTCGTTAAAACACGCTTTCATGTGTCTAGAACTGACTAAAATCCGACGGGTCATCTATGTGATGTATATTGTATTTCTCACGACGAACCTTCAAGTCTAGGATGCAACACTCGCGTTTGAACATTGTTCCGACTATATCAAGCAGCGGTATGAGCAGGCTAGGCGCAAGGGTCCTTTGCGCCACCAAAGCAGGAACCGACTGAAGAAGAAAGATCGGAAGCTAGCCGAAACCATCTCCGTGATAAGGGGTACAAGGCGGGAATGATTGTCCAAATAAGCTTGGCGGAGAAGCGACAGCCGGAGCGGCCGCGGGGAAACCGGACGACGGAGGACATGGTCTCCAGCACGTTGTAGACGATTTGTTACGCAGGTGGGACTGGCAAAAGGAGACGTTGGCGGTTGCATAGTGCCGTCTATAGACTGATGTATGTCTCCGGATAAGGAGGCGGCAGCTTGCCTGCGGCTCGGAGTGCACGACGTGCACTCCGAGGGCTGTCGTCTTTCCAGACGTGGATGAAATTCACGGCGTACCAGACATGAAGATGAGAGGGTGAAATTGCGACGGCAATACTCGGTAGTTGACGGGGAGATAAAATGCAGCAATAGCCAATATCTGCCTTGATATGCAAGGCGCCGTTTACGGAATATGGGTCACAATACCACACTCCACAGAACCTGAACCATTTGTGGAAAGGCTTAGATCCTGTCAAACCTTGTCTCAAGTTCGGTCTCGGGCAAGCTTGCACTCATAGGTGAGATGGGTTGGCTGAGTCTTTAACTGACGAGACACGACGACACCTTGCGGAGTCAATATTACAAATTCAGGAATTCCATGTGACTTTCAAGCGCACTTGCGTGGAATCTACTCGCCACTGAAATATTCCTCAACAAGAACATATTGACTTCTCATGGAGACTAATACGAATGTTGGTGCACACTACAACAAGTCTTGTGCCAGGGAACGACCGGTGGGAAAGAGTGGTGTTCATGCGAAACCTCATCTGTCAACACCATTGGACTGTGACTTTGGCTGGGATCAGCACCGTTGGCATTCGCAGGCGGTGAATTCGGCTATAAAAACCGAATTTTCTACTTCCTTGTCGACCATGGCGCCAAGTCCACGCTCCCGCCGGTTGTTTGGCATAAAAGCACTGGGGAATCCTGTCAGGAATCCCTTGAATGATTGTCACCAAAACAATCGCAAGGTGTCATCACCTCACGCTGCACTCGTTGCATCAGTCTTCCTGTCCCATCGCATATGCGGCAAGTATCACACGTTGGTTGAGGAGTCCCATAAGGGCCCCAATAGGCTCGACGTTGTTCACAAGCCGCGGTATGTCGCTGTTCGCAAAGGTTTGCGCGGCCACCACAGTAGGTACAGGAGAATTCTACAGTTTCTCCGACTGTAGCCTCGTACTCGCCCCTTCCTCTGCAAATCTCGCAATGTGGATTCGGTCGTGAGTAACCACGGCTCGTCGTAGAACCGCGGCTGGACCCGTTGGAGCTACGTGAACCTGGCATGTAGACCTTGCGTAACTGCTAATATTAGCCATGTTCGTTTATTTTAGCAATCCACGTAGAAAAGACGAGGGAGAAACGGCTCGTACAATACTTCCAAGAGCAACACTATCGAGGACAGAGTACCTGTGACAAGGGCAGGATAACTGGGCCTGGTTCAGTTCAGACTATACTCGACTTTGGGTTATCAAGGGTCCTTGTGTGTTTTTCCACGACGCCTCAAGGGACAAAAGGCCCCCGTAAATACAAGAAATCGGTGAGGGCTTGTGCCTGAGGCAGCCCTCGCTTGTGGCCGACTTCGGGCGTCGTGACCGTTGCCTTTGTTATGTGTAACCTTTGTTGGCCCAACGCCCTTTGTTGTGTGCCAACCGTGGAACAGTGCTGCTGTTGCTGGGCGACGTACTTTGGGAGGGTGGATGAAATCACTGGGAAACATGTCAAGACAATATATCCTGGGTAGCACTTGGAAGCATAAACAATGATGGTGAAGATCAAAGAGGCTTACAGCTAGTAGTCCACAAAGTGAGTGTGCTCCAGGCTCATTCTGTCCCTGAAAGCCCCAACCATCGGTCCCAGGCTGTTACACCGAGGTCACGTAGCAATGGAGGCACGGGCCGTCCCTTGAACCTTTTTATTTTCCCCTCCGGGGGCTGCCGGCGGCGACATCTCGCCATGTTGCTTGTGGTGTCAAGGGGCCCACGGCTTTCAACACCAAAACGGCAAGATGGTGATAATCCACAAAGATATGTACCGGTACTACAGGTCAAGCTAATAATAGTAATTCAAGGTCATTGAAACCAAGTCAATTTTTAACTGCATGAAATATGTGATTCTGGTGGCACACTTGGGGACTGTTATTAACGAAGCAAAGATGCATTCCATCTCTTTCCCGTTTTGCATAATAAGGCTCATCAACCCCCCGAGGTCTTGAGAAAAGCAAAACCGTTGATGCCAAAGCGGATCATTAGCTGAATATCACGTTGTTTCCAAGCCCCTATATACGACCATGTCACAAATGCCTACCCGGTTGCGAAGAATGACGTCGAGGTGCGCAAGCACTCCTTTCCTCCCGCTGTACCTCTCGTTTCTAGACGTACATTGCTCCATTGATGTGAGCGCACTCCAGTGTACTGGATTCTGGCTTTCAGCATTTGGTCCCGCTACCCAGACTGTCTCTGGATAGTCTTCTCCGTCATGAAGTATTTGAAGCCCGAGAATCTCTCCCCTGCGCCACTTGTTTCTATCATGCCTCTTGCCATGTGTTTTTCACCTCCCAGTTCCACTCCTTCTTTGATTCCGCCTCTATCATCTATCCATTATTAATTACCAGCGAGTCCCACGTGACAATTGGTAACGCCCTGTCGTGACATATGGGCATGGTACAGCTCTTTGGCTCGATGGCATGTCACCAAGGATACCTCCTCCACTGGAATCCAAAGTAGTCCTCTTTAAACTTAGAAATTTCGCCCTTACAAATAATGAAGACACTTTGGGCAGCAGGGACAAGCTCCTCTGTTGACCTTGACTTCCCGGACATGACCTTGTCCGACGGCATGCCTACCAACCCGGTGTTGCAGACAAAAGGCCGCTGCATGACAAGCCCGTTTACTAATGGTGTCAGTGAAATTATTTCACAGTTTCTATTCAGATAGCCCCTGATTCAATCCACGAACAATAATGGGACTTGCCAAAAGTTTTGGTCCTGGCGGTGCTACTACACGCGTACAGTCCAGATGGAAAACTTCCCGCGGACTCGAGTAATTTCGCTGGAAAAATCGGTCGTAAATTGGCCATATCTGGAAGTGATAACTACCGCTCATGGTGGTTCAAGACGTCTTGATATCCTATCGTGGTCTCAGACGAGTCCCTCTTACCTCAATAATACGGTCACAAAACAGGGGCCAAGGGGCAGAAGCGACCCCAATTTCATGCCCTCAGTTAGCATCGCGACGTTAGAGATTTCTGTATCTCATAACGTACCGTTCATCAGGTGGTGCCTTCATGATGCAGACAATTCATAGCCAAAGCTTGAGGAAATACATTCCCAGTTTGCTGGCGTAATGATGAAACCCTAGCTCTGAACAAGTTTGCTGACACCAATAATTTCATTGATCTCTTCGAATAGCAGCTGGAACTGCATGTTTGAAGAATCCAGCCTTCCAACAGTCGTGCTATGGTGCAAACGCAACGTCCCTCACTATACGGTATGATGGTATACTCGAGCAACGTACCCGACACTACTGCATGATAATCAACATTCATATCTTGCTGCATGGCTCATTAGAAAATGTTTGCCACGTGAACGACTTTATGTCCAGCTCATATTGTCCTGTCAATAAGGTAGACCGAATAAACTCCAGTAGCATGCGCCTCCAAGACGGCAGGTTCCCGCGCTCCGTCGTACCAGATTTATCTCCCGTACCAAGACAAATTCTGCTTCCAGGGTCCATGTTCCCTGGTCAGATGGCCAAATGTCTCCACAGACGAACATGCCAAGGTACTTCAGAGTACTTCAGACTCGAGGTATTCTCATTTCCGCCAACCAAGGGAGTACTCTGCTGGGAATTCCATCACGCAACCACGCCCTGATAAGGAAAACCAGATACATGATTTTTCCAACAAATGCGACGTCATATCTTGGCCAGGCATGCTGGCCCGCTCCTTTCCATGTTTCACGCTGCCAGGTACTGCCTCCCCTAGGCAACACGTCCTGATAATTCGAATGGGTATACTACAGCATCCCGCTATACCAGGCGCGCTTTACGATTCCACATATTGAATGGGGTGTATTCAATGCCGTAGGCGGCATACAATCCCACTTTAGAAATCCCTGCAAGCACCAGCCCCCTTGATGCCGCCGCGGTTGCCGTTGCAAGAGTTACATTCGCTTACGACAATATCTGCCCTCAAGCTGAGGCAGCCCGTCCTTCGATTGTCATTGCATTGTCCGCCGACGGCTGGTTGCAAATTGCTACCCAAGATGGAAAGCAAATCTCCGCCTTCCAACAGAGCACAGCACACAGCGAGTCCTCAGGCGACTCTACAGTCGAATACCAGGGGTACAACTTGAAATACTCCAATAGTATCAAAGGCGAAGTCATGTCTGATTATTATAAAATTATTATGACACCACAGCCTTACACATACAGGATGAGGCAGTTCCATTTCCCTTTCAACCCGTATTATTCATCCTCAAACTATAGAATACCAATCATTCAAACTACACTACTTTACAAGAGGAGACCAAAGGCAGCCAGGACAAGAGCACCAGCAGCCTGCAGAGAAGCGGCCCCAGCAGTAACAGGCGGCTGGGCAGGAGTAGTCCCGTTGTTGTTGTTAACAGGCTTGTCACCAGAGGTAAGGACGTAGCAGCCATCAACGACGGTGCAAGTCTGCCCGCTGGGATACTGGTGAGCCGGGTTGCAGCTATACCGGCCCTGGCTATCAGTCGAGCCGGGAGCAGGGCAGGCCGCACCCGAGGGCTGAGGAGGCTGGACGGCACCGGTGGTGGGAGCAGGCCCGTTGTCGACGGGCTTGCCGTCGGAGCCGCAGAGGAAGTAGCAGCCCTGGAAGGCAACGCAGCTCTGGCCGTTGGGGTACTGGTGCGCAGGGTTGCAGCTATATCGGCCCTGGCTGTCTGTCGATCCGGGGGCAGGGCAGGCGGCGGCAGTCTCGGTGGGAGCGGGAGCATTGTCAACAGGCTTGCCGTCGGAGCCGCAGAGGAAGTAGCAGCCCTGGAAGGCAACACAGCTCTGACCGTTGGGGTACTGGTGGGCAGGGTTGCAGCTATACCGGCCCTGGCTGTCGGTTGAGCCCGGGGCAGGGCAAGCGGCAGCAGTCTCGCTAGGCTTAGCAGGGCTGTTGATCACGGGCTTTCCATCAGGGCCGAGGAGGAAGAGGCAGCCGTCGACTTGGCCGCAGGTCTGGCCGTTGGGATACTGGTGGGCCGGGTTGCAGCTATATCGTCCCTTGCTATCGGTCGAGCCGGCAGCAGGGCAGGCGGCGGTGGTTTCGGTGGGCTGAGCAGCAGTAGTGGCAGGGCTGTTGTTGACAGGCTTGCCATCAGGGCCAAGGAGGTAGGGGCAGCCGTCGACTTCGCCGCAGGTCTGGCCGTTGGGATACTGGTGGGCCGGGTTGCAGCTATATCGTCCCTTGCTATCGGTCGAGCCGGCAGCAGGGCAGGCGGCAGCAGTCTGGCTGGGCTGGGCTGGGCTGTTGTCCACGGGCTTTCCATCAGGGCCGACGAGGAAGGGGCACCCGTCGACGACGGCGCAAGTCTGGCCGTTGGGATACTGATGAGCCAGGTTGCAGCTATAACGGCCCTGGCTATCAGTCGAGCCGGCGGCGGGGCAGTCGGCGGCGGCCACGGCGGTGGCGCCAACAAGAGTTGCGATGAACGAGGCCTTCATTTTGAATTGGGATGGATCAGCTTGTTCTGTGAGCGAGTGAATATGTCTTTTCAGAAACGACTGCGAGTTGTTGATGGGGAAGCTACCTTGGCTGGAGGGCATGCCGTGGCCGAGCCTCGATATATATACATAACTCGCCCTATACACATGTATCTGGGCCGACGACCCGGCCGACGAGCTGTCCCCCACGTTTTGCCGCATGCCGGCCCTGGATAGTCGGAGTGGCCGGATGTTTTGATCACGGTGCTAAACGACAGTGACTATACGGTAGGAAGGGTGGGTTTCTGATGTCACATAGTCGTGAGGATGACGGGTCGTGTTCCGAAAACAACATGTATACGAAACCGCACGGCCAATTAAACCCAGCCTGGTGGTATCATGGCCTTGGCCACGCTGTGGATATAATGCGCTCTTGTCCCAGATCGGTCTGGTGTCTTTGATCAACAATACGGCGCCGGGGAGAGACAGAAACAAAGGCTAGCGCACTCCCTCTGGCAAGACACTAGGCCAGGAGCGCATGCCAAATTCCAGGGCTGGTTGAAGACGAAGCCGTCGGTGGATGTAGCCGCCGGCTGTTGTTGTTTTGTTGTTGTTGCCATTGTGATCATGTCTCATCCCACGATGCCGTTCCTTGGAGCACGTTGCCCGCACGCGGCCTTGTCAAGGGCGTATTTGCTGAAATCCTTTCATTTAGGAATACGAGGCAAAGCATCGGAATTGTCCCCACCGCAAGTCTTCACCATCATCAGACGATGACGCATGGATGTCCGAGTATTTGCTGGACCCGAGCTCGATTAAGCTTTTCATGGTTGCCCTGAGCTTCAGCCCATTCATCCTCCCCGGTCGTCAATGACGCCAAGTCGCCTTCCATTTCAGAGGGGAAAACCTTCGTATAGCACAGATGGCTCTCTGGCTTATTCGACTGGGCGACCATGGCCCCTTGCTGTCGGTATTCGTGTGTGCGGAGTTGTCAAGGAACGCGGACGGCAGGGACAACTTGTATCGGCCAATGAGACGGCGCGGCCAACCGAGCCCTCGATCGGTTAAGTGTTCCCGCCCCAGCCCCGCAGACCGGTCGTAGTTGGCCCGAGCATGAAAATCGCCACAGGCGTGGTTTAGCGCGCGAAGCGGTTTCCCGAGTTCGTTCCTTGTCGAGTGAGTCGTTGACTATAATTGGCTAGCGCAACTGGTTCGACTGCGAACACTACTCCCATCATCTTTGGCTGCTTGGTAAGGCGTAAGGGAACTTGGGCAACCTACATGCCCTTATTCAAACATTGGTTCCATCAGCCTCTACCATGGATCCTAGGTTCCTCATATAAAATCATCCAGGGGGTTGCACGGCAAAATTAATTTAAAAGGAACGGGAGGGACGTGCCTCGTGATAAATTAATATGGGGCATGCTTGCAGCCAAGCAATCGCACGTGTCAGAACAAGTGGAAAAGCGGGTCACATCTTGCCCGCAAGTTGAGAAGACCCTGTGTGTGAATCTCACGATTCTGAACATTCCTTGACGCAATTCCTCGATTTAGTAATCAATGTTCCTGCATTCTTGGACACTCACACGCCGAGCCTTTTGCGGGCACGCTTTGCTCATGAGCCGGATTCCAGTGGCCGGACCGAGACATATACCGTGAGACAAAGATATAAAGGCAATGCAAAGCTGCAAACATGGAAGCAATGGATGAGCGACTACGTTGCGGACCAACATGCCACCAGCCATGTCCTCGTTTTCCAGCACCAACTCGCCCGTTTTACCATGAGGCAGCAGCTGTGCGCGGTGCCTGCAAAACGCTATGATGCGAGGCTTTGGCTAGTCTATTTTCACTGTGGTCCTTCGTATCCAGCGGTGCTATGATGCTAACCGTCCAGCTGAGCGCTCTAGCTTATAGCAGCTATGGCCTTCTGTCCAGCTGGAAATATGGGGATGGCGGCGCTATTCCCGTGCGTAGTTCGTATATTATGGATGCGCTGGCCTGAGTGAGGACCTGAGCCAATTGGTGTATATTCGAGGGTTCTTCAGCCTTGCAATGTTTGGAACGTTACATGTCTAGTCTTGACCTGACGTCCCACCTGCCCCTGGAATTCTTGTCTTCCTCCAATATACATACATAGCTGAAGTGCTTTGGGGCTTTGGGTATTGGCGGGTCTTTCCACGTCGATGACGGCCAGTTGCCTGCCGCGGAGATGGGCTCCAGGCTCTTCGAGAATGTTGCCCGGTTGTCGACAGTGCATTGCGTCTATTCTATTTTTATATTTATTTCTTTCCTTTTCATTAAACCTGTTGCAGTCCCGTTCCCCTACCAAAAAATATGGCAGCTTACCTCGTCTGGGCCAATAGTACCGTGGTAGGTATATCGGGCAAACGGAATCATACGGGCTGGTGAAACCAAGCAAGCAATGCTTCTATCTGGGAGGCCAAACGTACCCGTCGGTGCCAATTACTACAGTTTTCTTATTAGTAACTCCATCAAATCCCAGGCAGGCTCCGTTCTCGAGCAACTTCTTTACGGTCAACAAGTCATTGATAGTAAGATTCCCAAAAGCTTCAATCATCTCACTCACTCAAGCTAGTTAACTGCGACAAGGGCTCAGTAGAGAGCTTGGAGTAATAGCTCAATGGAGCTAATAACAGTCTTCGGTATCGTAGGTCATTAGGACCAAATGGTCTTGTTCACACAAAGCGGCGGTTCCTCGAGCCCTAGAGTCTCGCGATCAGTCCCCTCGTGTAAGACCTGTGTGATATGAACAACCTGAAGTCTGGACTTTTCGATCAGCCATAAAATTGGTCTTCAATTCTATATCAAGATAGATTCATTCATGGACCGTGCCACGAAGAACTAATAGCTAAACATGAAGTGATACTTGCTGTCAGCTGGTGGTCGTTCATCGCAGCGTGTCATAACCGTTCCTAAACTGGCCAAGATCACTGACACTTTTGCCAAATGGTGGAAGTGACATAACTCCATCGCGACCCAAAGTGGTCGTACGTACCAAATATATCGGGCAACTGATAGGAACTTTTCCATCGCCGCCAAAGCCGTGGAAAAGGCCTATATGAATGATTTGAATGGCCCTGAAAACAGGATTTTTTTTCGTCCTGGTACATGGTGGATTAACCTTGAAGCCCTCGAAAGTGATGAATAGGCTCTCGAAGCATACCAGTTGGCGTTGGCAAGACAGCTGGGCATCATCAAAACTTTGCCTCACATTTCCGACGACGACCTTTGGACCGAGACAAAGGCGATCTATTCGTCAAAACCTGTGCTGTTGCTCAGATCCTATGCCCACTCAGCAACTTGAATGCGAAAGCTTGTGTTGCTTTCATCTCATTCCTTGGTAAAATATGTTCAGCACCAAGAAGCTATCTTTTAATATCAAAAGCATTATGGCGATTTTGCAGGAAAGTCGCACGTTATTGCGATGATAAGTCTTCCCATGTTGTTTCATGTAGTTACCAAGTCTCGGTTGCTCCTATGACCCTAACCCTAAACTACCCGCACGGCACCCCCTTTATCAGGCGGTCCGAAGCGCGCCTCCCGTCGACATGCACAGGCATGGCTAGACAATTGACGCCTATGGCTAGACAGCACCGTCAGCTACAAGAGTCAACTGGTTATCGATACTTGCGATTGTGAGGAAGCCCAACGAGGTAATCCTCTCATGAAAGCGCTGCGGCCAAATCTTGAAAGGCTATCCCCAGGTCACCTCCGAACAATCCTCCCGTACAAAACTCGTCCCATCGACGGCTTTCTAACGTCTAATCGCCTGTAGATCAACCCTAGCTCTAGGGATGCCGCTTTGATGGCATGGCTCGAGAACCGTCGTCCCCCAGCGATGCCTCGTGCCGCCAGCTACCAAGCGCTTCCTGACCACGATGAGGCAGAAGACGGTCAGCCCTTGGACGATTCCAGCACACAACTCAATTCCCAGTACAAGAGTCTGAACAAATAACAACCACCTGCATATCGCTGGCCTCTTTTTCAAGGAGAAATTCTTGATGTGGGAGACCTGGTATACTGTCATGATGCAGGCACTGCGCGAGCGCGAGTTGCGATGCAAACGGAAGCCAACCACAATGCGCCATACCAATATTCATGACGGCGGCTCCGTTGCTGGTAATCTCCTCCTCAACGATGCGAGAGGGGCACCAAGTTGAAAAATTCTGCGAGGAACCACGGAAATGCGTGTCCAAGCTCACAGACTCCTAAGAGCAGACCCAACAACCCAACATCTGGGCATTGGCCGCGACTTCTTGGCGGAAACCCGCATCTGCGTCTTTGCTCCGCTACACAATTTCTTTTTATGAAGCCATCACGTTTTATCTGTTGGTTCTTACACGGGCCGCTGGACATAGAGTCTGGGCGTCAGTAGACTCATGCAACGTCGGACTGTGTCCCAGACAGATATTACCCCGGAACTTCGCCCCTAGCACTAGCAGCTCCCAGACCACGACTGAAGACTACATTCACAATGGCCGGATTGCAATTGTTCATTCTCAGCCTTGTCTCCTGCCTCGGACACGCCCTCACACTGTCCCAGCCGCGGGTTACAAACACGACCACAAACACCACGGCGACCCTCAGGGCCAGGTCGGCGCCCCCTTCTCGCACGTCAATCTGTGGATATTCAACGGGAGACCCATCCAAGGCCTGGTCGGCACCAGATGGATACGACTGCCGTGTAGACACTTCTCACGGCCTCTGGGGGTTCTGTCCCACGACCGTCATTGCCGCCCCAGACTGTAGTTTAGGCGGCTACTGCTTCGACGACACCTCCTGTCAGACCGGATGCGGCCGACTTCGCAACAACACGAGGATATCAACGTGGACATGGTAGAAGCCCCCCGTTCCATGTTGCTAAACAACAAAAGGCTAACAAGATGCTGGCCAGCACACCTGAAGACCCTTCATCAAGATACTGTTCCTTTGCGTACCTAACCTTTGGAGTTGATCAGACCTATAGCTACTATCACTGTGGCCCCGATCCCGGCACCGCTCATTTCATGGCGCAGCCGACAGCCGAGATTCCCGCCACAAGCACGGATTCATCCTCCCCGTCCACGCTTCAGGGGCGTCCTTTGTCATCCGTAGCGGCTGCAACTTCGAGCTCTGGCGTCTCCCTGGCTACATCCGAGCCAACGGCCAAATCTAATCCCACAACGGCAGGGGATAACACAAACGCCATTATTGGCGGCACCATTGGCGGTATAGCGCTGGTGTGTGGGTGCGTTATTGCAGTGGTGTATCTGAGAAACGTGCGAGCCAAGAAAACCCCAGCGTTGCCGCCGAGTTATACGAGGGGAGCATCTCGAGAGGCAGGGACTGCGTCGCTGCCCGTGAAGACGGGCGGCTGGGGACCGAGGGAGCTGCCGGGTCTTGAGGCGAGAATTTGAAGGATACTGCTGAGCGTCTTACCTTGCAGGTGGTTTCATGTCCCTCGTTCCTTGGGATTCCCAAATCACACTATAATTTGTATACATCTCTGCTTTTTTAATAGAGTAATAAGAATGAGCGTATAAAATCATGGGTTCTGGTGGCTACACTCAAATGCTACTTCTTGAACAGTTTGATACCAAATCCGTCGGGATGCCTGCTACAAAAAAGTCTATAGTAGTTGTGCATGACTTTGTAGTTTGTTCCGTGAGCCAAATGGACGACGTCCCAGCACGTAAAGAGTCTTTACTATTTAAGCCGAGTGTGCCCATTCTATTCAAGCTAGGAGATAAGCTGTTCAATCAATTCTCTATAGTAGACGTCATAATACATCAGTACCGAACGACGCGATTCGGCCTGCCACCGCGCTACGCTATCAAAGACACCCGCGTTGTCGAAGCACGTCGCCATGCTGCCCTAGGACGTCGCTTCCTCCCTTTTCAGCCGTTCAATCAGCTTGCCTTCCAGGAACGGACTCAGTCCCAGACTAGCAGCATATTGGAATTAGCAATATCCAGCCCATCAGTACATGCAAGACTTACATTCCCTCTCGCGTCACGACGCGGTATGTTCCGCTCGGCTGCACCCTGCCGACGACGTCGCCATGCCCATCCACCTCAACGCTGCCGAGGATATCTTCGGGCCACGCGATTCTTCCAAAGTCCGGGGGGTTTCTGCGATCGCTCAGATGCACCCAGCCGCCCTTGCCGGCACCACCGGCACCGCCCTGAGCACTCGCGCCTCCGGCTCCAGAGCCGCCGGCGCCGCCCCCCGCCCCCTGCTTGCGTGATGATGCCTTTCTGGACCGCTGTACGTTAAAAAAGACGCCGCCAGAGCCCAAGTTCGACCCGCCTGGGCTGGCAAAGGCCCTGGCTTGGCTGGTTACATCTTCGTCCAGGTGGCCATACTCTGTCACCACCTCGTTGAGTATATCGAGGAATCGGTGATTTTCCGAAAAGGACTGCGGCGTCGGGGGGATTACGGCGGACGTTCCAATGGCGAGTTTCGGAGATGGTGGATTCGTATCGAGGTATGTGAGGATATATGTCGCCGGCGATGACGGGTTGTCAAAAACTCTCTGGGCTGGGCGTTAGAGCTTCCGTGCGGAATGGGAACCAGGGGAGGGAGCGCACAATGCGTGAATTGTTCGGGAGTGTTGATACGGTCCGTCGCCAGATGCCAAAGCTCCGGGGAGCAAAGCGAGTCGCTGCCAGCATTGCGGGCGAATTCCTTGGTGACGAAGATGTCAAGCTCTGAAATTCTTCAGACATGGATGCGAGCTTCAAAGTGGAGCCATTATGCCGTCACTGCATTGACAGCTGCAGGGTGACGCGAAGACCCCGCGACCCCAAAAATATGCATCTAACAGAAATCAATTAAACCATGGACGCGTCTGGTCGACGCGGTCCACGCCAACATCCAAAAGTATCCAGCCGACCACAATTCGGCCTGTAGCTTGTCACGCAAGCATCATCGCGCTTTCGGATACGAGCGTCGAAGCCAATGGGTTGATACTGGCAATAATGGACAAACCACCGGCACCCATCTTCCGACGACAAAACGCCATACCATCCTCGTCCGCGATACCATCGTCGTCGCCGGCGTTCGGCACTCCCGTCCACCCTCCAAGGCCATTCAATGTCCAGGCCCCCAAGGCCGCGATTCTCCCCATCATCCTTCCGCCGGCCACCCTGCGGCCCCTCGCGTTTCGCACATTTACCAAGAAGCACTCGTTGACCCTCACATCATCTGCCCTGCAAGAGCTGGCCTCCTTTATCGGGAGACATTGCGGCTCGGGATGGCGCGAGGAGGGTCTCGCCGAACGTGTGCTGGAGGAGGTGGCTCGGGGTTGGAAGAACAGGAACGGCGGCGTCATAGTCGAAGGCACAAGTAAAGAGCTGCACGATATCCTAAAGACGCTCGAGGGCAACATGAGCGGAGGAAAGATTGTCGGACAGGCAAGAGGTCTGCCGAGAGGCGACAGCATGCTGGAAGTGCAAGACGGCGACGCCATCAACACAAGGCTCGGCATCCGACCGACTGCTCTCACGAGGGAGGACAGCAACGCCAGTTTCGGCATGTCGGGACTGGGGGTGCACGAGGAGGCGAATGACGACGACGACGATGACACAAACGATCCGCGGGCTTGGCTGAATGTTGTCAATGCCTTTGAGCAGCCGCGGTTGGTCTATAATGTCGGCAAAAAACACTTTGAAAGGCGAGATACCATGTCTACATGTAATCTTTACACATAACAGCTATTAACAACCTGCAGGGAAACGACAAAGCCATCGTTGCTCCCACCCGCCTCTCACAAAACCACCGTGTTCCGAAATCGATATCAAGTCATTCACCAGCGTCTACTACGCAGCGAAGCATTCCAGACCTCGTCAGTGTCGTCGTCCCGCAAACGAGCCCTCCAACGCTCCCTGTCCAATCAACAATCACTCAAAATCACACCCATCGCAAACATGCTTGGCCGCCATGGCAGCAACCACATGCTCCTCGGCCAACTAGTCATCCTACCCACAGGAGATCTTGCCATAAGCGATCTCACCGGCACAATCGCCCTTGATCTCGGCCAAGCCGTCGCCATCCCCCAAGACTCGGCGTGGTTCTGCCCCGGGATGGTCGTCCTAGTAGACGGCGTGTACGAAGAGGAAGAGGAGTCCGTCGGCAAAGGCCTCAGCGGCAGCAGCGGCGTGGGAGGAACTCTGGGCGGCCGATTCCAAGGCTTCTTCATCGGCCAGCCGCCGTGTGAAAAGCGCCAGGCAACACTGGGCATCAGCGGCCCGGAAGGCGGCCAGGACCACACCATCGGCGGCGGCTTCGGCTGGATCGACTTCCTCGGGGTCGGAAGCGAACGAGCGGTCGGGGCCAAGATGCGCCGAATCGAGCGCCGCCTCATGCACCAGCAGCCGTCCCAAGACGCCCCCGGTCGAGGCCGCGCCGTCGTGGTCGGCGAGCTCAACCTCGACCAGCCGCGCGCCCTCCAGGCCCTGCGCAAGATCCTGTCCCTCTACGCCGCCGAGCCGCAGGGCTCTGCCCCCGTGACGTTTGTGCTGGCGGGCAACTTCACGCAACACGCCGTCATGGCCCGTGGCGGCAGTGGCGGCAGCATCGAGTACAAGGAATACTTTGATGCCCTGGCATCCGCGCTGTCAGACTTCCCCACGCTCCTGCAGGCGTCGACCTTTGTCTTCGTGCCCGGCGACAACGACGGCTGGGTCTCGTCCTTTGCCGCCGGCGCCTCCGTGCCGCTGCCCCGCAAACCCGTCCCGGACATGTTCACCTCCCGCATCCGCCGGGCCTTTGCCACCGCCAACGCGGACGCCGGCGGCGGCCACGGCGTCCACGGCTCCGCGGTATGGACCTCCAACCCGAGCCGCCTGACGCTCTTCGGGCCCAACCACGAGCTCGTCCTCTTCCGCGACGACCTGTCGGCCCGTCTGCGCCGCACATCCGTCGCCATGAAGCGCGGCGCCAACGACCCCGAAAGCGCGCCACCAGAGGACGAGGACCCGGCCGCCCACGACGCCATGCAACTCGACGACGCCCACGAAGCACCCGCAAAGCCCGGCCCCGTCGCAGACGACGTGCGCACCGCCCAGAAACTGGTCAAGACCCTCCTCGACCAGGGCTACCTCGCGCCCTTTAGACAGTCCGTCCGCCCCGTGCACTGGGACTACTCCTCCTCGCTGCACTTGTACCCGCTCCCCACGGCCATGGCCCTCATCGACACGACGGCGCCGCCGTTCTGCATCACCTACGAGGGCTGCCACGTCATGAACCCCAGCAGCGTGCTGGTCCCGGGGCGCAAGGGCGTAGCCAGATGGATAGAATACGAGATGGGGCGGCAGGGGAAATTACGCGAATGCACATTATAACAGCCATCTTAATACAACTATTTCAAGAAGAAGAAAAACAAAGTATATCAATATCCAACCGTGTACATCTTTTTACCCTATCCAAACTCCAAATACATAGTCCATCTATTCCAGCAGCAGCTCATCTTCGCCCAAAACACCAAACAGACTCTCAATCTCTCTCTCCACCTTTTTCAACTCGGCCGCCACCTGCGCGGTAACAAGCGTGTACGCGTACAGCAGCGCGTAGTCCTTCTCCTCAACCGCCTCCATTCTCTTGTTGGAACCGTCGTCCTCTTGACTCCGCATGTGTTCCTTGCGGAACTGGTACATCTTGCCTAGCAGCTGGTCCTTTGCCGAGTCGATTGTTGGAATGGCATCCGTGAGCGGGTACTCGAGCATGATGCACGACGCGAGGACCTGCAGCACGTGGCAGATGCGCTGGCACAGCCGGACACGCTCTTCGGCGGTGAAGACGAGCAGCGCGCGCTCGCCCGCCGACACCGTCTCGTGGCGCTGCGTCAGGAGGCGCATCGCGTAGAAGCCGTCGAGCATGTGTTTGGTCGAGTGCATGATGCGGGCGTAGGCCGCGTCGGGGAAGGGCCCGCGCAGCTCGAATTCCGACTTGGCCGAGTTGCGCAGGGTTTCCAGCTTGAACGCTACGCAGAGCAGTTTTAGTTAAACCGAATCTGATTAGTGGCGAAGAGGCCAACACTTACCGTATCGCTGGAGGGCTTCTTGCTCCCCTTCCTTCATGTAATCCAGCGTGTTGTTACTCTTGAGGAGAATGCTCAGCGGGCCTCGCTTCCAAATCAGCCCCAGCTGGAGGTAGAGCACCGACAGGCCCTCCTTGAACTTCTTGCGGCCGGATATCGGCCAGAGCAGCCGGCAGATAATCATGCCCCAGATGATGCCCAGCACCACGGCCACGACTCGGTGGTAGGCAATGTTGAAAATGAGCGGGTTCTTGCCGCCTTCGTCGTCGTCGTCGTCGTCCACGTCTAGGGATATACTGTATGCGTAGAGGACAATGACGTTATACGCTAGGAGGGCGATGCGACCCAGTGGGCCGTTCTTGACGACGAGAATCATGTAAAAGTTCCAGAGCGCCATCAGCCACCCGCATAGGGCGAGGACGTACGCGTTGCCTTGGCTCGCTAGCCATGACACGCAGGCGCATGCTGCGCCGATGAGGGTGCCGATGAGACGAGATGTAGATGTCGTGTTTGACGCGCCAGTCGTCATACCCACGACAATCATGTACGACAGCAGACCCCATTCTCCTCGCCACTGCTGGTACAGGGGTCTCGTGGCGGGTATGAAGGCGAATTGTGCCCAGAGCACAGCCCCAATGCCGACCTTGATACCGAATAGGATGTCTTCGCGGGCTAGGAACCGCATCACCCCGAGCACCTTCTGGGACAGTTTGCGCTGGAAGGAGCTTGCACTCGGCGCTGCATCCCAGTGGAAAGAGTCTCGCCGTTTTCTCATAGAATCAGGGATGCCCTTTGGGACTGCTGATTTCTTCAAACCACGAACGGTGGTCTTTCTTTTTTGGAGGAGAGATTCGCACTCTGGGTCGTCGGAGAGGGTTGGCGGCAGTGTTCGTTTCCAGAATTTGAGCCACTCCCAGCTGCGGGAGTGTGATTCAGTGACGTGCTGCAGCTCCTCGAGTACATCTAGATAAGAGTCCATTTCGTCTGCTACAGCTTGGAGACTAAAGGAAAAGTGGCCACAAGCTGCGGCGACTTCTTCAATATCAGCCTGGATCGCTGCGGACCGTGAGCGCTCGAGCTCCACTGTCTTGTAAAGCTCCTGCAACGCGTTGCTTTTTGCACGGTTGAACAGATTTATGGCATCCCGCAGACTCTCCCGAAGGTGGTCGTTGACTTTAACTTGTGTCACTGGGTCGTCTCCAAAGGGCGACTCTCGAAGCGTTTCAGAGAGCGTGTATGCTAGAGACTTGAGAGAAGGGCCAAGCATAGTTATGAATAGCGAAAATATGTCGGATGGTGTTCGGAACAGGGAAGAGCTAAAAAGCGTGGGCTCACTTTGCGCAAGCAATGTCAGCCTTTGGTCCTCGTCATCTTCTTCAATGACAGACAAGGAGTCGCCGGTACTGTCCAGGATGAGCGAGGCGGTTCGCCGAAATTTTGGGGACATAATGGATGCTCCGGGAGACAATACACCAGGTTCCTGCGAGAGCACGGGTGCTTCGCTCAAAAGTGCGATCTGAGTTGATAGCGAACTTCGCAAACCACCAATGGCCTGATACACAGACTCGACAGCTTTGAAGAGACGCTTATCCAGCTTATAGATCTTTTCTCGGCCCATGAAATAATGCTCTAGTTTGGCTTCGCGCAGACTCTTGGACATTTCCGTATAAGCCGAAGTGAAATTGCTTCGTACCTGAGCGTAGACTGGCGAATTAATTTCGTCTTCAGTCCCATTCAAGAAGCCCCTTGTGATGATGGACAGTCTGTCGCTCATGCATACCGACGCTGTGACGACCGCCTCGCGCAAAACTCGTCGGGCGGAAAGGCGCCATACCAGCAAATTAACGGCCACGGAGAATATGATGCCCACACACAGCATCTTGATCACCTGGACAATCTTATCTCCAGAGAAGAAGCCGTCCTGCACTGACTGCTCCTTGGTAATGACGGTAATAATGGCCATGGACGCAAGTGTTGTAGCCACGTTGACAAGAGGCTGGTTCAGTCTCTGTTTAACCCATCCAACGAACCCTAACCCTCCCCCAACAAAGATGATTAATACGACGGCGTGTGCAGGGACGACAGACCCCGTGCTCGTTCGCGAAGCAATTCCCGCAACCATGGACAAGGCGCAAACGATATCCGCATACGCCACGGCAATGAGGGCTATGAATACGGCTTCTAGCATCGATCCTACGGTACGCGCTGGGTGGAAGTAAACCGTCAGCGTAGCAACGATGTGTTTGCCGTCTCGGTGGCCAAGGAAGTCGGACAGAAGAGGCCAGAAGGTAGCAGTGCTGCCGAGGAGGTACGCCAGCGTACACTTGAGCACTTGGTGGCCGTCGCGTGAGTTTAGCCATTGCCAAACGGACTTGGCCCTCGCCTTTGCGACGCGTGCCGACCAGCGAATGCTGTCGGTAGCCTGTCCCATGGACGATCGTCGTTCCAGCCTCCTGCCGGTGCTGCCCGATGCTATGCTGCTTGATGTTCGGAGGGTGAATTGGCGTCTGGAGCGTTCGCCGGTGGTAGGGATGACAAATGTGCCGTTGCGCAGTTTCTATCCAGCATTGCGATTAGCCCCCAGGACAAGAAGACGGCTGCACAAATACATACACCCCTCTTGGACAGCCGGGCAGGCGGCCATGGGCCTGCCGAGGAGCTGTCGCCGGAGCTCATGGCGCTCGAAAATCACGTCGTGACGTAGCGTTGGGGTGGTTGGTCGCGTTGGATGCACGAAGAGGCGTCGTCATTGTTTTCAGCTCGCGTGAGGATGACCAAGCTCTTGGTTTGGCTGGACCGCTCAACGTCTTGCAGAGACCTTGCCGCGTATAGAGATTTGCCTTGCCATGCACGTCGGCATGCCAAGTCGGTGAGGATGCGGCACGACCAAGCGACGACGGTCGGAATTGTTGGACAACAGGAACATTCAATGTTCAAGTTCAGGTACGGACATGGAGTACCGACGAGTTTGGTTGGGCACAAGTGCACCCAATTCGGCATTGAGCCACTACAAGTACGTACTCCGTACAGGGGTAGCTCTCCACCATTCAGCCTCAAGTGCTCCAATCTGCAACCACATGCAGACGTTGAATCCCCACACCAGCTCCAACATCGTTAACGCTTCCAACTTCCTGGGAATCGATGGGAATCGACATGGCTGCCACCGCCCGCGTCTGTCATTACTGGCAAGTCACTCATGGAATATATTTTCAAGTCACACAATATGGACTGACAATGGCAAGGTCTCAAGATGCTCGTGCCATATGCAGAATTACCCTCCTACAGTATCCATGACCGAAAAGGCAACATCACCAAGGGGAATGGGTTTATTTTCGCACTCTAGGATGGACCGCACACATCGCGGCCGAAACGACCAACCTAGATCCTAGATTGGGCAGCCTGAACTGCGGCCTGGGCACCCAGAATAATGGCCCCAACATTGAACCTATCCGGATATCGCTTCGTCATGGCACCAACCACGTCCCTCGCCGACTTTGGGTTCCCCTTCAAAACGTCTTCAAACGCCCGGATATACTCCTTGGTATTGTCCAAATGCCACCGCCCCAGAATCTCCCCCTCCTGGCAGTGCCCCGGAACGACGTGCAGCGGATCCAGCGCTTCCACCTTCTCGACGGCTCTGATCCATTCCGCCCTCTTGGCAGGCGTGTTCGTCTCCATCAACATCTGGTGCACCTGGCCGTACACCACGTCCCCGCAAACAGCGAGCCGCAACGCAGGCACCCAGAGGACCGTGGAGTCGTACGTGTCAGAGTGTCCCACCTCGACGGCCTGCAGCTCCCACTGATTGAGCGTGAACTTGTTGTCCCGCGGCAACGGCTCAGCCAGGACAAACGGCTGCTGGATCTCGCCGGGGAACCGAGAGTCCCACTGGAAGCGAAAGACGTTCTCTTCCACCTGCTGCTTCATGTGCTGTACGGTCCCGGCCGTGGCCACGGGCTTGGCCTCGGGGAATTCCTGCACCAGGAGAGGAATGCCGAAGAAGTGGTCGCCGTGGCCGTGGGTGATGTAAATGTATGAGAGTGCTCGGTTGGGCGCTATCCGGCGGATCCAGGCGATGAGCTCCTTGGTCTGGGCGATGGTGATGGGCGTGTCTACGAGGACGGCGTGGGTTGCCGAGTAGATGAGTGTGCAGGAGATGGGGGACCAGAGTCCGCCGCCGCTACCTTTGCCCGGGTTCTTGAACGGGACTGGCGGTGCGATGTATACTGCTGCGCGGAGAGACATGATGGTGATGGGGTTATATGGACGGATGATGTGATGATTGACTGCGGGGACGGAAGAGCTGAAGAGCAGGTGATGGAATACTTATACACAACAAGGGGGGAAGAACCCCTCGATGTTGCCGGTTCTGATGCTGCCCGGCATAGGTGTAGATGTGCCTCGGGTCGAAATGATCACCTCATCAACCGTGTAGTTGACTGGCACACCACCCAGATCTACAAGCGTACCGGCACTTCCCCACAAAATCAGACCGTTGTGTATTTGACGGGGTAAATACATCAAATGGTATGTAATCAGGAAAATCTTGCTCGTGGGTACCATTTTCGGCTGTGAAGTGACAGTTGCTCAGCCAGCTGTCTGGGCGTGGCAGCATGGCCAACCTGGGTTCAGCAGCAAGATGATGCAGTGCGCGTTTGTCTATCGCTCTTTTGCGCCATGTCTGCCCGTGTAAATAAAAGACATACACCACTCTTGAAAAACGATTTTGCCCCAAGCATCATGAACCCGAAGCCAAAAAAGGACGGGATTCTCATAAAATAGCAAGGCCGGATCATACAAAGCATACGGAGGTAGATAAACACCAAGCATCCTTGTCCAGACCCGATTCCAATATTGTGTCTTGTCCATTGGGAGACAGCCAGCCGTTGATACCTGCACATATCAGCCACCCTTACTCACCTCCAAGCGCCCATTTTCCCGCTCCCCAAAACTAGATATGTAGCAATCCGCCATTTGCCAAACCACAACCATCAACCATCCATCATGGCAGCCTCCAAAGCACACCACACCACCCATCTGCAATCCATCAGAGCAGCCCGCCTCGCCGAGTGGGACCCCCTCACCTCCAACCAAGCAGCCAAACCACGTCACGCCCTTGCCAGTCCCGAGCCTCACTCAACCACCATCACATAAACCCGTAGCAGCGTCCATGCGCCGCCTCCTACATGCATCATCAGCAATGGCCTCGGCAGCGCGCCCCCGATTCGCGCCCCTGAAGAAGGGAGCGCCGCCCACCACGGCCCCAAAACTCCAAGGCATCGTCTTTGACATGGACGGAACACTATGGTGAGAACAAAACAAACAATGCAGCCTCCACAGCCTCGCTCCAAAAAAAACCCTTACCAAGATGTGACAAAGCCTGCCCCAAACCCACATGTTCGCAGACATGCGCCGGGCGCTCGGCATCCCCAAGACGACCGACATCCTGCAGCACATCGAGTCGCTCCCCCCGCCGCGGCAGGCCACGGCCAGCGAGGCCGTCCGCTCCATCGAGCGGCAGGCCATGGCCTCGCAGGCGCCGCAGCCCGGGCTCGCCGCCCTCATGGCCTACCTCGACGACCGCGCCGTGCCCAAGGCCATCTGCACGCGCAACTTTGACGTGCCCGTGCGGCACCTGCTCGACACCTTCCTCCCCGCGTCGCCCTTCGACCCCGTCGTCACGAGGGCCTTCAAGCCGCCCAAGCCCGACCCCGCGGGCATCCTGCACATCGCCCGCCGCTGGGGGCTGCCGGGCGCCGCCGGCCTCATCATGGTCGGCGACTCCATCGACGACATGGCCGCCGGCAGGAGGGCCGGCGCCGCCACCGTCCTGCTCGTCAACGGCGTCAACGGGGGGCTGGCCGCCCACGAGTACACCGACCTCGTCATCGAGCGCCTGGATGACCTGGTGGCCATCTTGGAGGATGGCTTCGAGGGACGAGACGCCAGCCAGCGGCGTGACGGGGCGGGCGGCAAGGATGGCCACTTGGCCGATGAGCCTACCAGTGCTGCTTTATAATGTGAAAGAAAGGGAAAAAGTGACGGCCGGCACCTCCTTTGGCTTGATCTAATTCTTAGACTCGTTTTGTCGTATAGATTTACGCATACATTTTAGAACAGACAGGAAAAAGTATGGTTCCATTTTGGGCTCGCTTCTTGCTATCCCAACGCCGGAGCTGCTCAAACTAAAATCACAAATCCTTGCATATTCCGCGTGCACTATCCTGTCCTTGATGACAACTCTTCCCAACAGTCAGTTCCGCCGGAACCTTGAGCACAAAACACATCATGAAAGGACGACAAGCAATGGTCAAAATTCTCTCCTCTTCTTCGTCTTCTTCTTCTTCTTCTTCTCCAAGCATGACGGATGATACACGGGTTTGCTTGAATCGCCTCGCTTCCGCTGGGCACCAAAGAGCAAGAATGTGTGAATAATGGTGTCATAAAATCAATGCGCCGAGTGATGCTACGCTGACTCGCAGAGTTTTGCAGCGTTCAGAGTCTTGTCATGGTGGAAGAGGGGAAACACATGATAGTTCTGCCACGTGGTTTGCTCCATGTTTTCCCTTCTGTTGCCCAGAAGACCATGGTTTCCCATTATAATCCGTAGCTAGGGCTGGGATTGGGGGGCAATCCAAACGTGGCTTGGCGGCGAGTCTCCCTGCGGAAATCATCAGGTGTCTGTCGTCGTGCCAGTGGCGGTGGCATTGGGTTTCCTGGGGGCCCTGCGCGGACTGGAAGGCTAAATGTTGCCGAGCTCGCACTCGCAGGGCCTGACAGTTCCGCATAGTGTGATGTTTGGGGCACTGAATTCGTTGTTGCCACTCTCATTCCCATCCCGGGGTGTGGTACTGAGCCAGGCGTCCTGCTGTTGCCGTTCCTGCTGGGTGAACGGCTAGGTTGATCGCGGGGTGAAATGATTCCAGCCCCGCCAATGGGGATATCACCAGAGGTGGGTGTGGGTGTCATGCGGTCTTCGTTTTGTGCAAAGTAGGTTGGGGAGTCGCTAGACCGAAGAAGATCTTGAGTGGCGGGTGATAGCTGAGGTGCGAGGTGTGATTTGCGGTTGTCTCTCTCCATGAGACCAAATGCCCACTCGCGAAGATCAACAGGAGTCCTTTTAGCAGCCTGTACAAATGGGTCGTGGTCCTGTACACATGTTAAACCCCAAAGAAAATTCGCAAGAGAGTAGATTTTGTCAACTTACATAAAGCTCCTGTGGTGTTGGCCGCTGATCAGGCTGCTTGTAGAGGCACTTTTGAATCATGTCTTCCAGAATGCTAGGGAATGCGTCACTCTTGGGCAATCGTGGCGCCGGCTCGTGCACAATCTGTTGCAGCAGATCCAGAATACCAGCTGGAGCGCAATCCTCGTCAGAAAACTGTTCGCTCGATGCGAATGGGAACTTGCCAATGGCAAGCTCCATGATGGTCAAGCCGAAACTCCACACATCCGATTTGACTGTGTACCTTTCGCCCTGAATTCTCTCCGGGGCCATGTAAGTTGAAGTGCCCACAAACGTGTCGGCAATCGAATTAATCAGTTCGCCAGAAACGCCAAAATCACACAACTTGATAGACCCTCGAGAGTTGACAAGAATGTTGGACGGCTTGATATCTCTGTGCATGATGTGGTGCTTTGAGTAGAGGTATGTCAAGCCTCCAAGGGTGGCTTCGGCAATTTTCCCAAGGACATCAACCCGAACAGGCCCGAAGACTCTCGAAACTCGATCCAGTGAGCTGTGAAGGGTATATTTGTCAGTACAATATTCAAACTTTTGCTAAGAAATCAGATTGCGCGGCTCCGCGGCTCACCCCACGTCCATATACTCCATACACATGATGACATCGTTATTGCTGTTGAGAAATGCGCCGTAAAAGTTGACAATGTAGTCAGAATGGCATCCGTGCATAATCTGAAGTTCTCGGACGATTCGCTTGCGCATTTCCTTCTTTGCCTCGACATGGATAACCTGTGCCATTGTTAGCATCGCGGCGTGGTTGCAGTGGGTTGGGGAAAGAACCGACCTTGCGAGCCATTACCGTGCCAGTGGTAAGGTGCTTGACTTTGCTAACGGTGCCTCCATTTCCGGATCCGAGCTCCTTCATTATTTCCAGATCTTGGGGCCTCAGGTCCAGCTTGTACTCGATGCCAATCTCGAGCTGCTCGTCTTTGTTATCATCTCTGCCGCCGTCAGCGCCGGACCAGCTTTCCGCAGTTGGCGGGGGTCGCGGGGCTGCGGGTGTCAGGGCAAGACCCTTGACATTCTTGCGCTTCATCGAGCGCGGCGCGAACGGATCAGCCATGGTGTTGAATGGCACTCGTCAAAGGAGCTCTAGAGCTGGTGAGCTGGTGCTGCTGTTCCGGACACTGTCGCTCTCGTGGAGCGGCGGGGAAGTAATAAGGGACTGGCAGTTGGTTTTGGTCGGTGGGACAGTCTCGAGAGGCTCAGACAAGATATGTGCTCGCTGGCATTCCCCCCTATTTGCTTCTGCGGAACAAAACAAAGGCGGGGCGTCAATGGTAGCGAGATATCGTTGCAACGTCTCGGACTGTTCGGCCGACAGACGCAAATATGACGAGAGCTGAGACCAGATTGCTGCCGACGATGGGTATGATCAAGGTTGGTATGTGAAGTGTAGTCGGGCTGAGGCAAACCTTGCTCAAGGCCGTAACAACTCGCGCCTGGCTTGCCGCTGGGGGAGGACACTGAGCAGTGAGGGGTGGCCACCACTTTGAAGTTGGATCACACACACACACACACACACCCACACGCAGCCGTAGCCTCAAGCGCCAAGTCGAGGGGTCTGAGTCGGTGCCTGGCCTGCTGGCTGCGTTGAAAGACGTGGAGGAGTGCTGGAGTGCTGGAGTGCTTGCAGGACTCGGCGCTCGGGTTGCTCGATTGGTGGGGTTCCTCTGGGTCTTGGACTCGTGGCGTCTCTTTGGGTGCTTGGGTCCCCTGGGTCCCCTGGGTCACCGGGGGCTATTGGGCGGTTGCGAAATGACTCGACCGACGTGCCTCTAAGTATGCAACTACTACGGAGTACTCCGTACCGCTACCAGGTACCCGTAGTCCGTAGGCCGCAGGTACATGCTTGACAGACAAGGCCGATATCTGATGGCCATGAAGTCTTGCGGCACGGAGTGATTTTGGCTGGCGGTGGGACTGTGATGCCATCTATTGATATGTCGTAGTGGTTTGGCACTGATGCGCTCGGGGCCCCTTTGCTCCTTTGCTCCTGCAAGTCCAGTGCAAGTCGAGCGCAAGTGCTGCGCAAGTGCAATCCAACGCACGGCAAGCGCAATGCAAGCACAAGGCGAGGTGGGGTTATCTGTGGTTTCCCATTTGTGATTTGTGAGTCGGAGGGCCCCGAAGGGCAAGTGCGACGGTGAAGGTGAGCGAGCATGAGCATGAGCATGCCGTGCGAGAGAGAGAGGGTACTTAGTGCTTCGTTAGTTACTCCCCAAGTCCCTGAGTTTCTACCGCTGACAACACGACGGAGACACCAACTCGCGAAAATGGCACTCGATTATCGAGCCCAGCCCGCAAGCCAGCGTGGCGTAAAGAGGCACAGGACCCAACTTTGGCCCTCGAGAAAGAAGGCCGTCGATTCAATGTTCGGAATCTAGAATGGTGCCCAAAGCGGCATGGTCTTTGCCGTCGTTCATCTTTTCATCCACCACGACATTGGTCTGGTTGGTACCCGACCCCCCATCATGGTCGCATTGTATCAAGTGGTTGCATGATAATCTATCAGGCATGCCGTGCTTGTTAGCCAGGCACCTCCGGCCCGGCCGCAGTTGTCTCTGCGTTTCAGACGTGGTCCAATCCGGCCTGTTTAGCACCAAAAACAACCGTCACGCATCAAAGGACCGAAACGAATATCCGTCGAACCGGACTGAACGGGACCAAGGGAACGGCGACAATCTTTGGTGCCTGTGTCCCAAGATCGCCCGCTACCCGACACGTGCGACACCAGCAAGTCTTTATCCCCTTGCAGCCTTGGATCCCCATGCACAGCCAGCGTTTGAGCACCATCAAGCAGCCATGCTCCCAAGGCTTGTTGGCAAATGCAACTGTCTTGCATGCGTCTGTCCGCGCGCTTGTCAAAAGTCAATCGCGGGCTGCAGAAACGGTCGCATCTCCAGACAAGATTGGGGGCCAACAGCCTCGCCAACCAGCAGCCCCTTTCATTGACTTGATGTGGCCGCGCGACGTTGGTGCCCGGCGTCTTGAGGGAAGGCCATGACATAGGGCGGCGTTAAGCCACTCGCCACTGCTCGTTGGGCAATTGGATCTTCACTGTCTGTGGACATGAGCTGTGTACTACACCTGCTTGGCTAGGCTTTTGAATGGCCTAACAGGTCAGCGGGTAATTTGCCGTGCCCATTGGTTGTGTTGCTGGCGTATCTAAGAGATGAGAAAGCAATAAAGGATGAAAGTACACGCCAGCTTGCTGTCCCTGGCTGTCCCTGGTTGTCCCTGGCATGTGCAGTCTCCTTGGTAAGACAACCCCGCGACGTCATCGTGTCTGGTAAAACCTCTTGATGCGCAAAATCCCTTGTTACTCGCATCTTGAGCCTGTCCTATTTTCATGATGGGGATCCTTTTCATGCTCTATCAGGAACTAATGGCGGCAGACCACCCGTCTACCAGAGAACGACTAGAGAACAAGGCACGTGGTCCTAGTAGGCATCGCCGCATTGCAACGTGAACGCAAGGGGCATCGACAAGAAATGGCGCCAAGACAGTACCTCAGGCAATCTCAACTTCTCCTCGCGCAAAGTCGTCCAATATCGTCTTCTTCTGCAACGCCATAAGTTCCATCTTACCCTTATGCCACTCACCCCTCTCAACATTCTCTTCCGTTGCCCATCCCCAGTCACAATGCTCGTTGGGATCCATCTTGATGGCCTTGTCAATGGCTTTGCGCATCTGCGCGGCATCTAAGCCATACCCTTCTCCCACATCGACTCCAAACGTAAGCTTGCGCCATATATATCTGCCTTTGACTGTCCCAGCGATATCTTGAAACTCTTGATGGTCTACTAGTCGCCGAACCCTGCGCACATGAAGACCAGTTTCTTCCCAGACTTCCCGTTCCACCGAATGCAAGATAGTCTTGTCCTTGTCGCTTTCGCATGCACCACCTGGAACTTCCCACATGAGTCCTGCAAAGTCATGTTCGGCACGTCGGATGAGAAGCACCCGGTTGCCGCTGCGTATCACGGCTCCCACGCAAACATTTTGGATGGTCGGATTATTTTGCAGGTAGTCTGCGATTGTGACGTTGTAGGTTGCCGCGTCGGCGTGGACTTGGAACGTTCCTTGCGGTTCTGCCATTTCAAGACAACGATCATCCGGTGTTTTTGGTATTTACAACGCTCGGTGAAAATGAGAGAGACGGTTCAAATTTATATTATCTATACATATGCAGTAAAGAAGATTATGTTGCTCTTTTTGCCTGCTGCCTCGGGGCTGAGAGTACCCTGTCAGCCCAAGATTGACTGAATTGGCTAACCCACCAATTATGTCCCCAGCTTCGGCTCAACCTTCACATTGCATTCAGCATGCCTAATGTAATCATTTTTTTGAGTAGCAGCTGACCAAGTTGAATCAGAGCTACTCTAGTGTCTGACCCTAGGTGACTGTGTCATCTTTAATCGTAAGGGTCACACGACGTGTGATGGGAATGGGATAAGCTACCCTAGAAAGGCCAATGCCGGCAAAAAAGAAAAAGTAGTATCACGGCTTCGAGTCCAAACAAATAGGGTAGGAATCAATTTTGGCTTTGCACCCGGAGAAAACACCGCAGACATGTCCATGCTCATTTCTTTTGCCGGAGTTGCATTTACACCCAATGCTAACAAATTGCTTTCGGATTCTGGTTACTTGAGCCAGAGGAGAAAGGCTGGTTATACTAGCGCAGTAATTCAGTCTGCTCAGTGTAGAAGGAGTTCAGTCAGATTACACCTGTATTTTGCAGTCAAGGTGCAGGACGAGTGAATCCATCCTTTGCACCACTGAATCATCCTCTTCGCACCTAGGTACTTTAGGATATGCCATGTCTTCTGAATGTTACGGGCTAGCACCAATGAAGAAGGAAATAACAGAAAGCTACTTTGCGAACAAAGGCCTGCGCTTCTCGGGTTTCTGAAATATAAATCATTGCTACAAGGACAAGGAGACTGCGCTTCTCTGTTGTTGTCGATGTTGAAGGAGGGCAGACAGAGACACAAGGACGGGCAAACGTATTACATAAGCAGAGGAGGCTGCGGAACATCTGTAATTCCTTGCATCCCTGCCATACGCGCTGAAGACCATCGCTTTGATGCGACCAAAAAATCCAAGGCACAAGAAAACGCAGTGCAGCCATTTCTGCTTCTTCGACAAGCTCCCGGGCGGCCGAGCCATTACATTCATCCTCGGGTTTGCGGCTGGCTGTCTCAGTCTTGGTGGCTCGCTTGGCTGATATTATCCATACATAGCCTTCGATCGCCGGCATTGGACGGGACGACGAGTTGCCTCGCGAAACGACAACTCAAAAGCCACGATGAGCAACAGCATGCGCGACTTGATTTCGGGGGAGGCCGAGTTGGATGATGAGGAAGATGATGAGTCTTTCGATGAGGAAACTGGGGAGGAGCGTGTCAGGCGGAATGGCGCTCATGTTGATGACTCCAGTGAAGAAGAGGACGATGATGAAGACGAAGAGGAAGCTAGGAAGGCGAGTGTTTCTGGCGCAGTCTGTATCACTGTATGCTAACCAGTACATCTGCACAGATCCGCGAGGGCTTCATTGTCGATGAAGAAGAGGAGGAAGAGGAAGAGGTCGAATCAGATGCAGAACCACGCCACGTGAAGAGAAAGCGCGAACATCGAGATCGTGAAGAGGAAGAGCGTCTTGATGAAGACGATTTAGAGCTCATTGGTGAGCAATTTGGGGAACGCCCTAAACCAGAAAGCAAGGTACGACCTGAACATGCACCGGGAGATCGTGCAGCAAGACCCAAGATAGAGGCTGACATTTATCTAGTCCAAATTTAAACGGCTTAAACGAGGCCATCGCGACGAAGACGATATTACCAACGAGCGCCGTGGTCTGGACGAAATCTTTTCCGATGAAGACGAAGATGCGACAGAGCAAAGGCCATATGGGCGGTCAAATCTACGTGCCCAGGCCGATGAGTTCGACGACTTTATCGAAGAAGATTTCCCCGAAGATGAAGACGAGCGAACGCGCCGACTGGAAGATTTAGAAGTTGCGCGACCTCGGGACCGCGGCGTAGGGGCTGTTGTCGATACTACAGGCCTTGACAAGGATGCCTTGGATGACATGGAAGCTATATTTGGCAACGGTGAAGACTACGACTGGGCACTGCAACTTGAAGATGATGAAGAGGACCGGGAGAAACAAGAACAGGGTATTGAGCTTAAGGATGTTTTTGAACCATCACAACTCAAGGAGAAGCTCCTCACCGACGAAGACAATGAAATTCGATTCACCGACGAGCCCGAGCGATTTCAACTGGAGCGCAAGGCATTCAAGAACCTTCAGCTCACCGCGGAACAATTTAAAGAGGAAGCCAAATGGATTACGAATCAGCTGTGGCCGAAGAAGGGTCTGACCCAGGAGCTCCAGACTCCCTTTGCTAAGGCTGTCGGCAAAGTTCTTGAATTCTTTATTGTTGACGAAGTCGAAGTCCCCTATGTCTTCCAGCATCGAAAAGACTATCTTCTGCATTCCAAAAAGATTCGAAAGTCGGCCCGTGATGATTTGGATGGTCCGGATTACACTATTCAATCAGATAAGCTCCTTAATCAGGACGATCTCTGGAGAATTCTGGAACTGGACATCAAGTTTAGATCATTTGTTGACAAGAGGAACTCCCTGGAAAAAACATATGAGAACCTGAAATCTCTTGACGTTGAGGATCCGATGATTGAGGAAATGATTCCAGAAGCTACAACTATGGAGGAACTACAAGACCTCCAAGATTATCTCCAGTTTCAATATGGCGCTAAGCTCAGGGATCTTGCAGTCATGGCTGGTAACCACTCTCAATCGAAGCGGCCTGGCTCAAAGTCAGCCCTACTTGATCGAGTACGCAACGGCAAGGCGTACTATTTTGTGAAAGCTTACGGTGTCTCTGCCGACCAACTGGCCAAGAATGCGCTGCGGCAAGGGAAGAAGATCACACCCGATGACGACTCGCAGTACCCCATGGACCTTGCTGATAGCTTAATCGATGACAACTTCAGCACAGGCGACCAGGTCATTTCTGCAGCGCGTCAAATGTACTCGGAGGAGCTCTTCGCCAGCCCTCGCATGCGCAAGTACTTCAGGAGCTCTTACTACCAGGCTGCCGAGCTCAGCTGTCGACGTACGGATAAGGGCCTTCGGAAGATTGATGATTCACATCCCTATTATGAAATCAAATATCTCCAGAACCAGGCAATTGCTGACCTAGTTCACCGACCGGAGCTCTTCCTCAAGATGATGCGAGCAGAAGAAGAGGGCTTAGTTGATATCAAAGTTGACATGCCACCACGATACGACTTCCGGCGACAACTGTACCAAGAGTTCGAGTCTGAGAACTTCAGTGACCGTGCCGAGCAATGGCGAGAGGAGCGAAAAAAGGTTCTCGACATGGCCTACCCCAAGCTGGAGAAGGTCATTGTAAAGAATGTCAAGGAAGTTATTCGTACTTTCTGCCAGGATGAGGTGCTCAAGATGTGCCGCCAGGAGTTTTACCGAAAGCTGGATCAGGCTCCATATAAGCCAAAGGGAATGATTCTGGGAACCACGCCTCGAGTCCTTGCTCTGTCCAATGGGATGGGTGACCCAACCCGTGAGCCAACATGCTGGACATGGGTGGAAGAAGACGGTCGAGTTCTCGAGCAGGGCAAGTTTGGTAACCTGGCGCGAGACGAAGCTCAGCGGGAAGAGTTTGCTGCCCTGGTTCGACGGCGCCGCCCAGATGTTATTGCTGTCAGTGGTTGGAGTGCCGAAACAAGCAAACTGGTTCGAGACATAGAAGCTCTTGTGAGCGATAAGGATCTCCGGGGAGCAGAGTTCGATGATCCGGAGACCAATGATTATAGAACAGAGCCTCTCGAGGTGGTCGTTGTGGATGACGAGGTGGCCCGACTGTACAAGGACAGCCCGCGTGCGGTGGCTGAGCATCCGTCTCTGAACCCAGTGACGAGATATTGCATTGGCTTGGCGCGATACATGCAGAATCCGATGAAGGAGTATGCCGCTCTCGGCAAAGATGTATCATCGCTTTCATTCCACCCTTGCCAGCATCTGTTACCGCAGGATAAGCTGGCAAAATACCTTGACTCCGCCATGGTTGATACTGTCAATATGGTCGGTGTTAACATTAACGATGCAATGACTGACACATACACGGCAAATCTACTGCCTTATATTGCAGGCTTGGGACCCCGAAAGGCTACTAGCGTCATCAAGGCGATTAATGCCAATGGAGGCTCTGTAAACACACGAGATGAGCTAGTTGGTGACCCCGACAGCGGCAAGTTGCCTGTTGTTGGACCTCGTGTCTGGAACAACTGTGCCAGCTTCCTATATATTGAATTCGATTCAACCAACGAGATAACTGATCCCCTGGACAACACGCGAGTTCATCCTGAGGATTATGAACTTGGTCGCAAGATGGCTGCAGACGCCTTGGAGTTGGATGAGGAAGACGTCAAGGCCGAAACGGACGAAAACGGACCCGGCGCAATTGTTCGGAAACTGTTCAAACAAGATGAGCAAGAACGAGTCAACGAACTTGTCCTGGATGAGTACGCTGATCAGCTGCTGACCAACTTCAACCAACGAAAGCGGGCGACGCTCGAGGCCATTAGCGCAGAACTTCAAGCCCCGTATGAAGAACTGCGACGCAGCTTTGCGCCTCTGAACCAGTCCGAGATCTTCACCATGTTTACCGGCGAGACAAAGTCATCGCTGTGCGAGGGAATGATTGTGCCTGTCAATGTCCGCATGGTGCGGGACGACTTTGCCATTGTCAAGCTCGACTGCGGCATTGAGGGCAGGGTTGAAGCACATGAAGTGACGAGTCGCGCTTCGGTCAAGGAGGTCCTGAGCACGGGCCAGACTGCCCAGGCCAAGATCCTCGAGCTGAACTATAAAGACTTTATGGCGAAGCTGTCCATGCGAGAAGATGCGTTGCGCGTGCCGTTTAAGCGGCCCATTAATTATGGCCGTGACGGCTGGGACTACAACCTGGAAGCAACCGACAAGGAGGAGCTTCGCGAAAAGGATCAGAGCACTGGAAGGACACAGCGGGTGGTCAAGCACCCCAACTTCAAACCCTTCAACTCAATACAAGCAGAGGAGTACCTTGGCTCACAGCCTCCCGGCGAGGTGATTATTCGTCCCTCGTCCAAGGGCAACGACCACTTGGCTATTACATGGAAGGTGGCGGACAACGTCTACCAGCACATTGATGTGCTGGAGATGCAAAAGGACACCGAGTTCTCCGTCGGCAAGCTCCTCCGCATCGGAGGCAAGTACACGTACAGCGATCTGGACGAGTTAATTGTCGACCACGTCAAAGCCATGGCTCGAAAGGTAGAGGAGCTCATGCGCCACGACAAGTACCAGAGCAGGTCGCGGTCGGAGACGGGTAAGTACATTTCAAACTACATACAGATACTTTAAAAAAAAGATGAGGCAGATTCACTGACCAACGCCAACAGAGAAATGGCTGACTACATATATCGACGCCAACCCCAACCGGTCCGCGTACGCCTTCTGCATTGACCAGAAGCACCCGGGATACTTTTGGCTCTGCTTCAAGGCCAGTCGCACAGCGAGGGTGATTGGCCTCCCGGTTCGTGCGATTCCACAGGGATACGAATTGAAAGGGTACCAGTATCCGGATATGCGTGCGCTGTGCAACGGCTTCAAGCTACGATACCAGAATGAGTTTTCAACCATGGGAAACCGGTGATGCGTCGGCATCCTTTTCAAGTCGTTGCTGGTGGAGGAAGCGTTGGGGATGGCGGCTAATTGGATGCTGCTTGTCATGGTAGGGCGGCTCTGCGAGGGCCCGGGGAAATGGGACGGGATGTGGAATTTCGCTTGTAATACTGTATAACTTGGTGCCATGTTTCATCGTAGCCGCCGTGCCGGCGGAACGGAATAGCGAAGGAATAGATTTGAACATGAGAGGAGATGAGGCCTTGTCCGTGCGTGAACGTGGCATCTTGATATCCCGCTGCGCTGGGGATTGCTGCGCCGCTACGTGGGTGTTGCGTCTGGTGGGCTTTTGGAGCGCGGTTGAGAATCTACTTGGATGGTATGTTGCAGGCCGTGTAGTGTTATGTGGAAGCTTGGGGTTTGGGGGTGATGTTTGCCCCGGACGGCTGGCGTTTTATGCAGTCGAGTATATATATGGCTGGCTGGCATCGGGTGCATCTGCCCATGTGAAAGGGGTTGTTATAACGCGGTGTGCAGAGGTGGCAAGCATTACTGGTGGCCGAGCTCAGACTACTGTTTGCACATCTCTACGCAGCGAAACTGCACGACACGTTCCTGTTCATCTACGCTTCATGATGAGTGTAGATGCCCTGTAAGCGCTTGAACACGAAAAAGGAGCACTGCTGCCTGATGATTCAGACCGAATCTTCACGGGACAAAGTGGCTGGACTACAATGTGTTGGTGTACTAGGTGGGTTGGATGCTGCTATTGACACTGCTGCCCATTTCTATGGTGAGGTTTACGCGGGACGAGCAGGCCTGTTTTACATGCTGAGAAGCGTGATGCCTTACTAGACGTGGATAAGCGCCGCTAATAATCTGCCTGGCCTGTAGAAATAAATGGGTGACTTGTTGAGGAACTGGACGCAAACGGTATTGGGGGTATTTGAATGGTGTGTCGGGCTAGTCTTTCGGTAATCGCTGTGGTTTATATTATCTTGGCATGACTGGCAATCCGCGAGCCTGAAATGACGTGTGTGAAGGCATTGATCCGGTGGAGATGCAAACGGGGGCATCATTAGATACCGCGGTCTTGGATGACGTCCCGAAAGACACGATGGCCATTTGAAGGGACAGGTCGGACATGAGTTGCTCGAAAGGACGACAGTTGGAGTCGAAACGAAATGAATACGTGTCAAACCATGGCTTCTCACTCCAGCCTCGTTGGCACAGCTTGCTAGATGATGATTCAGCAGAGCTCTGACGTCGTTTGGCTCGCGGGTCCTGGTCCGACTGGTGGCCCGAGTGAAGTGATCATGTGGTCCGCCTCGCAGCTGGACAGAAGCTGGCAAGCTGGTTGCAGGGACCAGTTGACCCATGCTGCGGGTCTCAGACAAGCTTGGGCGGATCCCAGGGCAGCTCCAGGCACTGTCATGACATCCAGGGGTCCGAAAGCTCGCCATGGTTCGACGACATGGTGACAAGGACGGCCAGGAGCACCGGTGAGTCACCGCTCGCTGAAGACCCTTTGTTCTCCCCAGGCACTACGGTTGGACGCTGGGCGCAGGCAAGTCCGGCAAAGTCACGAGGCTCAAGGCTCCAGGCTCCAGGCCGCGAACCCGCCTCTTCCGAAGTCGAGATGCATCGACGCCGGCGACATCGGACGCCGGGGGTTTCTGGACGGATATGGCTTCACAACTCAATTCATCAGCTAGGGGTTCGAAAGGTCCGATATCGTGTGTTTGCACCGAGTTCTGCACATGTTGCCAGGCTGTCTCCCCGGTAGACGGAGGGTGTCTTGGACGTGTTCCAGTCCCGGCTCCGCCGCTCTACGCCATGATGGCGATGCGATGGCGAATGTGGTGGCGAGGGGGCTCAACAAAAATAAGTCCAGGTTGCTGCGGCCTCGCACTCTGGCGAACTGCCCCCGACCAAATCGGACGCGAGAAGACGATGGGCGTACCTCGGACACCTTGACGGCGGACACCACCACGAAACGACGGCAAATGCATAACATGCGCAGGAATGCTTATCCGAACTCCGGCTTAGCGCCAAGTCAAGCGCCACCGAAGGCCCTTTGGCGCTGTGAGTGGCTAGACTTGGTGAAGTAGGTACTTTACCCAGCCAGAGGGGCAACGTGTACCTAGTTGTCTAGGAAATGTGCAGTCAACTTGGGCAAAACGAGCCCGATAAATAGCTGACATGGACCAGACACCAGAGTACTTGGCACGAAGCGGGATGGGAACTAGCAATTAATGTAGCTTGAGCCCCCAAGGAGACAAAGCGGCCAGGGCAGTCATGTCGATCAGTCCATCAGTCGACGCTTGCGTACCCCATACTTTTTGTTACCCCGCAGTCAAGCATGCGCCAGGTGGATATGCCGAGTACCGGCTACACGAAGCGTCGGGCGTTAGTTTGATGTCTCGTGTGGCCCATCAACCGTTCAATTATCATCCCCCTGGAGCAGTGGCATTTGTAGTCGGTTTCTTGTTGTTTCGCTTGTCTTCTGTACCGTGTACCCCGTACGTGCTCGTGCAAGGCGATTCGGCGCAAGCAGAGGAGGTCCGCAGCTGAGATGCCGTCGTGATTGCGTGCGTTTGCATGCAGGGGGATGCTCGATTGAGGTGCTGCCGCAAACAGAGCTGCATGTCCCGTCAACGCAACGTGGCCCAATTGATAGTGATACTCTGAGAGCAGGCAATTGGACAATTGAGCAATTGAGCATTGCGGCAATGGCAAGCTTCCCCTTATGACGTGCCACCGAGCTCGTCAATAATGGACGGGACATGGACGAGGGACCATGGCGAACCTGGGAGCTCCAGCTGGCCCAGCCGGCCCAGCAGCTGGCGTGCGGTCACGCGATGGCCTGCTCCATTGCAGCTTAGTGACATGCTCATGTGCCCCACTTCTCTCGGTTTTGTCTCCTGGCTCCTGCCCCCGGCCACGACTTGTCCGTCACCGTTCACATCGACCTTGGCCTGGGCTGCGTCCTCACCGTGGGGAGCAGGCACGAATGTAATCCCTCGTCGCAAACAGGACACATGCCAAAAGCACAAGGCCACATCTGCTACTTGGTCCTTGTCGGTTGCAATAGCTAATATCCTGTACCAAGATTGAAGCGTCAAGTGGCCAGTTTACCGTGCCAGTGCCAGGGCAGCGTCTCTGTGAACCTAGGTAGGTACTTTGGCAATGGGCATGGACCCGAGTGGACAATGGCATCATGGCAGGAGCAACCGCACCACCATCGTGGCAACTGCATCGCCCCAACCAAAACGGGCCTTGCATCCACCCTCCAGGTGTGCAACAAGTATTGAGACCCCCGTATCAGCGCCGAGTCGGCCTAGACTGACGTGGGAATGTATACTGTCCATACACTCTCTGTGCACTCGTACTTTGCCGTTGACTGTTGACGGGCACAACTGCTCTTCTGCCGTCATCTCTCTCATGACTCCCCATGAGCACTGATTGGTCCCCGCCTGCCCTCGCGTGACTTTGTGATATAATAGTACAGCTTCCCTCGCCTCTCCCATTCCAGGAAGCTTCTTCATCTCTTCAATCTACTCTGTACCATTCCCATCATCCCATCTTCACTTTTCATCAAAGCGAACCAACTCTGAACGACTTTACGTTTGCGACACTCTCCATCCCTCCAACAACTCTTAACGGCCATTTAAATCTATTTGACACATCTCTCCTCTCCTTCCCTCTCAGCACCTTCATCACATCATCGCATCATTATCAAGGATTCTCTCATCAGGACCTTCTCTTGATTCATCCCACCAAGCAGATATTCACTGCTTGTCTTGACCACACGTTGATACCGTTGATTTTAACACACCAATCAGCAAGAGTGAGTACCTGATCGCCCACGAGTCCAAAACGCAAACACGGTCCTAGTAGCATGTGTTGAGCACCTCGGCCGGATGCCCATATGCGACTCAAGACTCCTGAAGTCGAGACAAGGCACTAACAAATTTGCGGCAGTGACTCGCACCGTCAAGGCCAACGACCGTGACCACAAGGGCCTCGCCGAAGGCACCGCAGTTATCCTAGACCAAATGCCACGCTACACCGGCAAGGCTGGCTTCACTGATGCCGACCCCAAGAAGGTCAAGAAGAACGGCTGCGGCAGAGGAAACTGGTAGGTTGACTGATGTCTTTATCCGGCCATGTCTTGAGCAACCTGGCTAACATACAACTCAACTATAGGGGCACCTTTACCGACGATGTCATGGGCCAAGATTTCTCCTTTAACAACGCTCGGCGTCGCTCCAACAGCAGCTCTGCCTCTCATCATCTCAACGACTTCAAAACCAAGTTTGAAGTGATTGACACGGAGCCCGTTTTCGAAGAGTCTGTCCACGGACCTGTCAGTGAGGAGGACGATGTCTCCAAGACTGACTCATCTGAGAGCGGCCGGTCCGCTTCTTAAATGAGTACATCTCATGTCGGCCAGTCAGGACCCAGATAGTCATTCGTCCTACTTTTACGAATTGGGGTGCCCGAAACACTTTTTGCAAAGTCGCTATTTCAACACCACGAAATGAAATGAAACCATATAATTATACGAAACATTTGCTTTTTACATATGAAACCGGAAACTGGAGTTTGGTGGAGGAAGAGGTATGTAACAGGATCGGAGTTTGACAAAGGGAGACCCCTCTTCTTGTGGCTATTTGGGACCTTGACGAGCAGCTAAACTGCTGCTCTTGACATCTGCCCGGTGGGCGAAGGATGCATTGTATTATCTATCATATGACGTCTAATGACGCTGGCCAGAATTCTGAGAATGAAAACAGATTCCGCCCTGTATATCAACACTGTGTTCAAGTGAAGCTGTTCCAATGCCGTGACCATTCATGAAATGTGACACCCTATCTACCAGATGCTGGCAGACCTCACTTTTTGCCATCATGCTGTCCATCGGGATAAGGCAATGACACATGTACAAGACCAAGTTGGACGGCACCGACATCCAGTCTCCCATCACCCCCAGACCCGAATCTATAATCCAAGCGAAACAAACGGACGCAAGGCCACGCGTAACTGTCAAAACGACGGCTCCTGCGATTGGAGAGGACCCCGCTCGGCGCCACGGTTCACACACTTGCGCGAGGTCACTCAAGTCAGTTCGATGCCCGCCAAACTGCCGATCTGGTCTGGTATGACAAACATGGGGGCCAGAGGGGGCCGACTATCATGTACGTGCGTGCTCCCCTTGGCAGCCTGTTCCCCCCCAAAAAGTGCTCATCTCGGCCGTTTGTTTTTGCTTTTTTACTTGATTGTGCGACGGGCCGGGTTTCCCAGTCGCCCGATCATGCAGCCCGCAGCGCAAACGTCCGTGGCCATTGGCGGGAGGGGGGTCGGTTTGTCGGGCTCTGCCAAACGAGCAAAACTGGCCGTTGCAACGCCCCCGATCAAAGCAAGTGCAGAGTTCCGGCCCCATAACGCCAACGGTTTGCCCCCTTCGGCCCCGGTTCGTGTGTGGTGTCGATCAAAAGTCCAGAGCTGCTTGACTGTCGAATCTCGAGCCAGGCTCGTTGCAGTCTCATCTGTTAGTACATTCGTGCATCCGGCGAGACCCCTTTGGGAAACACGGTTCCGGTCCCCTCGCCTCGCAGATGAATTGTTTTCCCTTGCCAAAAAAACATAAAAAAACCCCCCTTTCTCAGTAATCAAGAGGCCAAATAAAAAAGACAAAAGAGTAGAGTGTCAGCCCGACAGCCCCCCCTTCTTCCTCAGCTCCTCCCGTATCGAGGCCCTGAGCTCCTCGACAGCCAGCTCCGTCTCCAGCACCCTGCCCACGCCGGTCCTCCACGTCTCCTCCAGCCCGGCCATCTCGGCGGCCACGTCGGCCTGCCGCCGCCTCCGCGCGTCATTCACCCCGTCCAGCTCGCCCTTTGTCCGGGCGAGCTCGGCCTCGGCCCGCCCCAGCGCCGCCTCGAGGTGGTAGTTTGCCAGGAGCCACGCGGGCGCGCCGTGCCTCTCCAGCAGCTCCAGGTTCTGCAGCCGCGAGCGCAGGTACGCCGCCGACGTGTACGCGCGGCCGAGGACCGGCGCCGCGTCCCCCGTGCCTGTCCCCTTCCCCGGCGGCGGCAGGTCCTGCGCCTCGTAGCGGCTCGTGTCGAGCGGCGTCAGGGCCGTCGACGACGCGACGCGCGCGAGCTCCGTCTGCATCGCCTCCGAAAAGGCCGGCTCCGGCGCTGCTTGTTGGGTGGTGTCCCCCCGCGGCGTAGCTTGCGCTTCTTGCGCGACGAGCGCGCGCGCCCTGGCCAGCTCCGACTCGGACGGCGTGTCGATGTCTGTTGGCAAATCAGTCAGCTTGCTTTGTATTTCTGGCTTTTTGGGGAAAAGAGGGGGGAGGCGTACACGGGAGGGATTCGTGGAACGCAGGTGCCGCCATCGTCGTGGTGTTTTTCTTCTTCGTAGTAGGGAAAGCAAAGAGAGTCGGGGAGATGGAAATTGGAAATTTTTGAGCCCTGCAGCCTTGTGCCGACGAGCTCTCGCAGGGCATCTCACAATTTTCTTACATAATCAGGACTCCACAAGCCGTTCCGCAGCTAAGGAGATACTGTGCGACACAAGCCAATCGTGCTCCTGAGTCCCGCTTGACTGTTGCGCACGGACCAGGTTGGAGCTCACCCTTGTCACTAGTGGAGTTGCGCAAGGACCCTGACACTTCGGGGGGGAGGAGGAGGGACGGGAAACCCTCGGTGGTATCACGGCGAAGCCTAGCTCCAGACAGGGATGTTTACAACTTGCACATTTCAGAATACGCATCAATAGAGCATGCCGACGTTTGTATTTTCGAATCAACAGATTCGCATCACATCTCGCTTTATTCCTTTCCATAGTATGTCACCGGTGATCAAACAAGCAAGCATTGGTAGATATATACCTCCATGTTTGCAGAAATATGGCAGCATACACCTTGTAGACGCATGGCAGTACAACTCTCGAATCAGCTCGGTAGTCATAATTCACTATCAAACAAGGTATCTATCTGTTCATGTAGCCATGGCTCTTTCTTCCTTTAGGAAAATGAGGTTGAAGGCGTGTAATTCCTCTCCAAAACAGCAAAACGCCGACTCGAAACTCGTTTCTTCCATCATTCGGCCAATTCATGCAGTATTGTACCAGGGCACCGCCGTCTCCTCCACGCCCACCCAGCCAAACCTTGGCAGAGCCTATTTTAGCCATCTTGAAGTCATGGCCGAATGTTCAGTCGTCCACCGCATCAAAGCCCACACGGCATCATTCCAAGCTTGGAGCAGCGCCCTAGTCGCGGTGCAGAGGGTCCATTTCCTCGACTCCAGTAGCGACACCTTCGTATCTGGTACGGCGCAGAATACCCTCTACAGGACCCAGGAGTCTCTGGAAAGCATTCTTGCCAAGCGTTGCCACCTTGACCTCCGTCGAAGCCATAATGCTGGCAGCTCGAGGCTGATCATTGAGCAGGGCCAATTCACCAAAAAAGTCTCCCTTCTTATAATGCAGCACCTTGTTGCTTTGGTCACCCTTGAAGGCGTCTGCCTCGCCGCTCTCTAGCAAGAAGAATGAATGACCTGGGTCCCCTTCTCTAATGATGATCTCGCCCGGGGCATACTTCTTGGTTTCGAGGGCATCAGCAATCTTGGAACGCTCATACGGCGTTAATGATGACAGGAGTGGGACCTCCTCCAAGAAGGTCTCGTACATTCGCCTCCTGGCAAAGGTCGACTCCATTAGTATGCGGCGGAATGTGATGCGGTCCAAGGCCCATAGCGTGCAGTTGGGTTCAACGGAAATGACTGTGGCAGCACGTGGGGCGTTGTACATGAGGGCGAGTTCACCAAATGATCCTCCGGCCTGGATATTCCCAACCTGCTCACCCAAGCCGTCCGGCCCAGGCTGGATGGTCCCACTGGGGTTGACATGGACATCGAATGACCCCTTCTCAACGACGTAGAAGAAGTCGCCAGCATCACCTTGGCTGATGACCTATCAGATGTTAGCGTCTCATTCCCACTCATTGCCTCTGGCATTATGGCTCACCTTGATACCCTTGGCGGGAATTGGCTTTTCAACCAACGCGCCGAGGATCTGGGCAGTTTGCTCTTCGTCGAGATGGCTGAACAAGAAGTTGCCCTCGATAGCCCTTTTGAGACGCCCCAACTGGTCGGCAGTCTTTTCATGAAAAGGGGGCGACCAGTTGTCGTAGCTGTCTGCACTGGGCTTTAGCGACTCAGCCGACACTGAGGTGCGACGAGCAAAGTTGTATTGGGCAGGATAGCTGTCTGGGTGTGGAGGGCCTCGGACAGTTGGAGGTGTATCTGTGCTGGCATCGCCACCAAAGGTTCCGGCAAAGCTGATGCCAGCACCCGGGCCGATCCCTGTGGTTTGGTTCCTGCCATTCTCATTCTCATCTTCCTCGGCCAGGCTGTGCATAACATTCTGTGACCGATCGTTGCCAAAGGGGTTTGCATTGGCCCCGAACGGGCTCGAAAAAGGAACAGACATTATGGCTAGTATGAATACTGCAGGTACAGGATCGACGGTGGTTCTTCGTTTGTAGGCTTGGTAGAAGATATTGGAGAGCGAAGCTCGGAGCGAGTTTGATTTGCCGGCCGGCAATAACGATGGCCTGTCGGGACTCTGGTCAATTTCGGAACATGATTTGCGTCTCGAGGAGCTGTGGCAGCAAGGGTATTTCTTCATCGATGGCACGATGAGACAGGCGTGAAAGAGGGGACTGCAGACCAACAAACCTTGATTATGTAGGAGGAGCTGGATAAACAAACCAGTCTCGGCCCAATGTGAGGGTAAAGACCTGCATAACAGCAATGTGTTAGCATACGGGTATGACCTTCTGATCATGTAACATCGATGGGGGAGTTGGGGGCCATGTGACTAGTACGAGCTGGGCAACGCCGTGGAAGCTTTTGGAGCTTGCACAAAGTCAAACCATGCGGGCAGAGTCATGGCTTTGGGCTTCTGGTGTCGGGCGTAAGCAGGAGAGATGAATCCGACTGTCCTCTTGGCAGAGAAAAGCTCTGAATCAACGGAGCGGCGCAAAGAAACGTCATTGTGGTACCTGGCACCACGAAGCTGGCACGCCAATGCCATGGCAGGAAGCTGGAGGACAGAGGGAATGGCCATCAACTCACCTTGGGGAGGAAATCAAGCAGCTGGTGACAGTCAGGACCGAGGGCGGGGATAATCCAAACTAAGCCAAGGTCAAGGGAGATGGGGAGCTGAGGAAAATGGAGCAGAGAAGCAGAGACGGGAGATGGAAGAGGAGGAGGGGTCGTTGCAGTTGCCACTGGGGCCTCGGGGAGAACCCTGCGGTGGCCGGTGTTGCTGTGCAGGACGATGCGACCACTCAGCCAGCCGACACCAGCCCGGATGAGATGGGATGGGGAAGAGGTAAGACGGAGGTGGGAAGAGGGATGGAGGGGGGCTTGAGCTCCAGGTCGAGAGGGAAGACGAAACGCAACACGACGCCGATGGATGAGCCTCTTGCCTCAGACTCCAACGCAGGTGTTTTTCGGCGGCGGAGCGATGTCAACGTCTGGTGAAAAGTCGGCTTGAAACAGGGAGGGGCAAGTTGCGGGTGCGCGGGTTGATGGATGAGCGACGCAACGCGATGGTTTCCAAGCGGGTCGAGGAGGAGGAGGAAGAAGGAGGAAAAGAAGAAAAGACAAGGTCCCAGGTGCCCGAGTGGATACGGCCAGGGAAGCTTGGAAGCTTGTCAATCTGCCTGGGCAAATGCTCCGGAAAAGGCGCGCCACCAGCACGTTGGACATGGAAAACCTCGAGCAGCTCGCACAGGCAGATATGGGCAAGCAGGCAGGCAGGCAGGCAGGCGATGGAGGGGTCTCTCTCGGGGCCTGAGGGAGGGGAACATGACGGGCAAGAGGCTCGCAGCGAAGCTTTCTAGAAGAGCGCACGGACCACACGTCCCGCGCCTCCACTGCATTTGTCAACCAGCAGGAGCTTCTCCCGGCCGAGCTTCCTGCTCCCTGGGCTCGCGGCGTCCTGGAGCTCCAGAACGGGTCTGGAAGCGGACATGGACAGCTCCTGCCTTCCCGTGCATGCGTGCAGGTGTCATGCTGCCTTGCATCCGACGCTCCCACCGACTCTTCACGCCGCGTTGCGTCGCACAACAACCGACTGACACAAAGTCACACATGTGATGCAGAAAGCTGCACATTGTCGTCGGTAGCGTCGGCAATTGCTTGATTTTTTTTGTCGTTTTCTTTTTATTTTTTCCGTCCTTGAATCGCCAGCGAAGCAACCCCTGACTTGATGTGGACGATGCGTAGAGAGAGGCGGTCCTACGACTACTACGGCTCTTCTCATCAGACTTGCATTTGCGCATGGTAACGAGCAAAGTACAGCCACTACCAGACGGGTAACGGAGAAGAAACAGAATACGCAAACAAGCCCATATATAACCATCGTAGAGGCCAACACCAGGTGCAGCAAGATACGCACATGGTGCCAAAGCCGAAGGATGGACAAGAGCCAACCGTGTTGCCGGAAGAGTAGCCAACTTTCAAAACCCGCGGCAACGTAGTCGGAGAAGGCAGTTGAAAAATACGAGCAGCACGGCTGCAGACCAGGAATTTTATACGTTGAAGACTACTGTGCTAGCCAACATCCTCTCGACTGCGAAACTACCCAGTCCGCCTCATCCAATCCCAGTGCGAATGATGCCGTGCCTTAAGCATATCCATCTCGGAGAACGGACAAAAGTCTACTCAGGCGTCAAGGTCTCCCACCTGACGGCGCCTTTCTTCCCTCACGAAAGCCTAGGAGCCATGCTCTCAACTATCCAAATCGACACGCCGGCTCTATATCGTGGCCAAGACCACCTAGAATGAAGTACATGGAGCATGAGCAGCGTCCAGGACAGGCAGTGTCGTGACAACAAGGCAAGTCTATTCTGATACATCTCCCAAGTAGTTTGTCCGGGCATCGGCCCTAATGGGGCGACTCGCCAGCTTCGAGACATGACTATTGTTGTACGCAGTTCCCTCTGCGTTTATACACCAGCTGGGCCCCATGGAGCCTCATGGGTATCGTCCCATACAAATACAAGCATTCGAGCACCGCCTCCTCTTCTACAAGCCGGATGAACCCCCTCAACTGCACCATTTTGCTCCGCGACGCCAGAATCCCTCTCACCTGTTACAACTGGAAGACACCGACGCCAAGCCAAGCCAACCAAGACATATTCAAAAAAAAAAAATAAAGTTGAAACAAAAGCAATAACAAAAAAAGCACCGGGTATGACGTCCGTCCGCAATGCGCCAAAAGTCAGTGATGCTGATGCCAAGCTCATTCTACACCGCGCCCCCTTTTCCCAATAGCCTGCGACGTTAGCTCAATGTTACAGAACGCTACAACACTTTTAGTCCGACTCGAACTTGTATTCTGGTGAAGACTCTTCCTTCTTCACCTCTGACACGGGCGATGCCATTTTGTCGTACTTGTGCGCCGTCTTTGCCGTGGCACCAGCCTATGATCCCACGGCAAGACAAGAGTCCAGCATCCCATCCAGCATATCCATATCACCGGTCTCTGCTCCGTCCCACCATGTTTCCTGGTCCAAGTCCATGGCGTCTCCGTACCCGTTGATGGTGGGTTTGGCGTCATAACCATCTACAAGTTCCTCAACCACGGGAGGCTCGTGATAATACCACGTATAGTCGTCCCACTGTTCGAGCTCGCCCTCGCGATACCCATAAATGACTTGCGTCGATAGAATAGGGAACTGGGCCATGCCTGTATCGGCCATTTCGAGGGCCAGTCTCAAGTCGGCCATGCCCAACGGCCCGCGTTCACTGGCGGCTTTTGCCTCAACAGGGAGCAATCCGCCTTTATCACGCGTGATTTCTCCACGAATAGCCGCCTCTTCCTCTCGATGAAGCTGTTTCTTGTACTTGTGCGTCTGAATCCATGTCGTGCCGATGCCGTAGCCCGCGTTGCCCGAGTCGCCGGCACCATTACTGCGCGTGCGGCTGAATATTTGGGTCAATACTTCTTTGATAAAGGTCTCTGTAGCCACTGTTACTAGTTGTGGCGCGTCTGTTGCGTGACCGCTGGGAAGCCCTGCCTCGTAGCAGAACGGCAACATGCGCCCAGTTACAACGCCAACATCCGGAAACTCCCCAGACTCAATAGCCAGAGGTTGCGCAAATCGTTTTCTAATTTCCAAGTCAAAGTCTACCATCAGTCAGAATGTTGTATCGACACTTTTGAATGGCCACAAGTACTGACTCATATTGTTAATACCAGTTGCAGTGGTTGGAACAGCCTCGACGGATGTGGATGATTTGCGGTGCGTGTCCGCAAAGAGATTTGATAAGTTCTCATGGGGATCATACTAAAGAGGTACGTCAGTGTAAAGAAAACTAAATGAGTGGCGTAAGTCGGTAGTTACATCGTTGTGTGCAAGGTCCTTTATGCGCCTGCGATCTCGGGGCGGTAATTGCATCACCTCCCCCTTCAACCTTCTTTCAGCAGCATCACCTGTGACAGGCTTACTGCCAGCGCCAGGTATAGGCTTGTCGTTTGCGCTAACCCAAGGCGCCAGGCCCTGGTCGGGCATCTCTCGTGTGACATTGCCGAGTATGGCGGCAATGAGCTGGTTATGAAGATGGTCCCTCTCACCATTGTTGTCGGCCAGGATGGGGTCTATTCGTTCCGAATATTCGGCTTGGCTGAGACGGCCTTGTACAGTGTAAGCAACACCCTGCGCATCACAATATCGAGACATAATGATGCCCTACCAGTCAAGAATTCGGTCGTCGACTCCTTATACACGAGCCATTTCTCTCCGCCGATGGCGCCCTTGAGCGCGGAATACACCGGTTCAAGGTCAATGCGGGCAGGAATGATTTGGCTAGTTTTAACAGGCTTTCCGGAGCCAGGCGCAGTGATGGACAGAGTTTTGTTCGATAGAGTCGGGGTCGACAGGCTGACGGCCGGACGGCTCAGGGCCGCGGGGTCGATGTCGGGCATAGTGGAGGCAGGATCACGGTCGACGTCCTCAACGTCGCGTGCGGCGAGATTGCAACGCGCGACGCGGAGAACGGGTCATGAGTTGCATCAATCGAATGCGGAGGGTTATGCGATCGCGGCACCAGAGTCACCTTGATGACCAGAGCATGGTGAGGTTGCAAAGTTGATGGCGGAGGCCGGGCAGAGTCGACGTTAGGGAGAGAGCAGCAGACGGATGGGAGTCGAAATTTTGCCGGGGAAACAGACAATGAGCAGGCGCGGACAGGCCGGCGACGACGCCGTGTTGCGGGTACTTGAGCGCGGCGGGGGGTCTCTTTCATCTACCGGTACCCCATACATGAGGGGCTGGCCTTTTCCGTCGCCCCCTTGGACACAGCGCCGCCTGACGCTAAACACAGCTTGAGCACCCCCGTGCCAAAGCCTTTGAAGTTGACCTTTGACGCTGTGCCCAGTTGAGCCAGCGGCACTGGGGCGATGGCGCCCTCGTCGCGTCTAGCGCGTCACCATCTCTGCCTCAAAGATCCAAGCCCTCAATCCGCCCCAAAATACTGCCATCATCCTCAGCATCAGCTCATCCCTCGTGCGGCCATGCAGCAATGGCGTCGGAACGCATCATCGGGGCACTCGAGCACCTAATAGCCCACATCGTCCCGCAAGACCCCGACGAAGATGCAGATACCGCCCAGGACCGGCACGATGCCATCTTGAAGAATGCCATGTCCATTATCGACAGGTACGGTGCTGCTCCTCTTCCGTCGCCCAATGAGCCCTTGCTAACAACCTGTCTCAGCCCTCAAGGCCCATCTATTTCCGCCGACGTAAACCATGCCTCGGACCTCATCAAACGGAGGCTAATCCAGACAAACCCCAGTCTGGCATTGACGTTTTCAAATCTATACTCGCGATTACTCGCACTTCCTGTGCTCGACAACAAATGGGCCATCCTGTATCTCCTATACCAACTGGCCGACTCACCAGACCCAAATGAACCTCTACCTCTCAGCCCGATCAAGCCCTCCGCACCAAATTACCGAGAGGCAATCCATAGAGATGCCGCCAAAAGACAAGGTCGAGACCGGACCAAGGCCGCAACTCCCGTCCCCAGGGGGGAGGAAGAGCAGTTCCGAGATGCCTTACAACCAGAGGGGTTGAGGCATGTCCCCGCGCCAAAACCAGGCTTTGTTGGGAAAGAACACCCCAAGAGGGCCGTTTCCTTGCAATCAACTTTACTCGCCAACAACTACACCGAGGTTGACCCTCCCGAGACCGACATCCTGCGAGATCTGCCCTTTACTCTCCAAGGACTATCGTCAACGACACTTCCCTTCTCCAAACCGGAAACACTCAGACTGCCTCCCACTGTGCCGCTGCCTCTCGTGTCCATTCTCCACACCCTCGCCGAGCCATCCCTCCTATATCGAGGTCTTGACGAGTACTGCAACACACCAGCTACAGGTCTACTGGGGCAAAGTTTGCGGTCCGCTATCGGGAGCGAACTTCGATCCTACCTCAGCCTTGTAGCAGCCCTAGAAAGCCAGATCCGACGTGCTCTGTCGTCACTTGATGAAAGCGAACCTCGTGGTGGAGTTGGAAAAGCTGGCGTCACATTGAAAAGATGCGTGGTGTGGACGCGAGAAGCAACAATGGGCCTACGGCTAATGAGTGTCATGGCCAAGGAGTCGGAGGACAAAACTGGTGGGCAACTCATCTCTCTCATTCACAGTTTCTCGTCATCGCACGGCGATCCAGTGGTTGCTGCCTTTGCAGAGAGGCTACTAGGCAGCTTCACAAGGCCGTTTTATGATATACTGCGTCACTGGATATACGACGGGGAGTTGTCAGACCCGTACCAGGAGTTCTTCGTCCAAGAGCAGAACAAACCCGCCGACGTTGCCCACTTGAAGGGAGCCGGCAATGTCTGGACAGACAAGTATGAGATCCATCAAAGCATGGTCCCCAGCATCATTACACAGGACTTCTCCCAAAAGGTGTTCCTCATCGGAAAGTCTCTCAACTTTATCCGACACAGCTGCGGCGACTCGGTATGGGTCGAGGAATACTCCAAGGCCGCGTCAAAGGAACTTCGATACGGCGACACGGCAACATTGGAAGCTTGGATCGACGAGGCATACAAGACCACCATGCAGCGCCTCATGGATCTAATGTCCAGCAAGTTCCATCTCTTCGAGCACCTGCAAGCTCTCAAAAACTACATCCTCCTCGGCCAAGGGGATTTCATAGCTCTCCTCATGGAGTCTCTCGCTGCAAATCTAGACCTGCCCGTCAGCGCCCAATATCGACACACGCTCACAGCCCAACTGGAACACGCAATCCGCGGGTCCAACGCGCAATACGACTCCCCCGAGGTTCTCCGCCGCCTCGATGCAAGAGTGCTTCAACTCTCCGAAAACGACATGGGTTGGGATTGTTTCACTCTGGAATACAAAATCGACGCTCCCGTTGATGTCGTCGTGACACAGTGGGGCAATCGCCAATACCTCAAGGTGTTTAATTACCTCTGGCGCATCAAGCGTGTCGAATTCGCCCTCCTCACCACCTGGCGCAGGTGCATGACCGGCTCGCGCGGTGTTCTACAAAACTCTGACCCCGTCGTCTCGCAGACATGGAAATCCACCCGCGGCACTCTCGCTGAAATGACCCATTTCGTCGGCCAACTCCAGTACTACATCCTCTTTGAAGTGATTGAATCATCGTGGGATGAGCTCCAGAAGCGCATCCATAAGGAAGGCTGCACCTTGGATGACCTCATCAACGCCCACCAGCGGTACCTCACCGACATTACGCACAAGGGTTTGCTCGGCGCAAAACGTCGAAACCAAGGCTCAGAAGACGACGATGACGAATCTTCATACCGCGGACAACTCAGCTTTCTGCTCGAGTTGATGCTAGACTACCGAAAGTCGGTAGATGGACTATACAGCTGGAGTGTCTCCGACTTTACGCGCCGCCAGGAAGCAGATGTACGCATTTCCATACGATCTGATTTCGACGACAACATGGGCGGTCAAAAGGATGTACCATCTGAGTTTCCCAAGCTGAGGAAAAGATTACAGCAGTTGGGTGCCTCGTTTAGGAGTAGACTGCAGATGCTACTGGGTGACTTGGCCTACCAGCCAGATGTGGATATGAGATTTTTGGGAGTAGCTATGAACTTTAATGATGTGTATCAGCCCACGAGGAGGAAGACGAGGACTACGACTGCTGCTTCGGCGAATACGTCCAAGGCATGAGGGGCCTTTATTGCTATGACATGTGCAGTAGTGCCTCATGTGCAGAAAAGGTGCTGGCGTATTTATGGCCGTACTAAGGACGAAGTAACGATGTAATGAACCAGTCGAAGATGATTTGTGCGTATCAAAAAGCGTGCCCATCGATGATGATGTTTTTGAACAATGGGATCGCGTCATTTTGCCCACTGTGTTAGCGACGCATGATATGGGGTTTTGAGTCGAACAAAAAAACATGTTGTCTTACTCTCCATGTCTTGCGACGCACCGATCACCAAAGACGATCTGGGGCTCACCTCCGGCATGCGTTGCCACTATTGATCCCAGTGGCTTGTTACGAGCGCGCGTTTCCTCTCGCAATTCGACCTTGTTTGGTCCATGATTCACTACTCATGTCCCTGTTCTGCTAAACTTGAAGCTTGCGGCATGGCACTAGTGGAGGTCCATTCTTTACAGGCATTGCAGAGGTGTACCTTTGGTGTCAAGTACCATCGGAGCCAACTTTGCGAAAGGATGACTACTAACCAGGTAGCTGTGCGAAATGGCACCGTCCACGAGATTGTACATACAGTGCTTAAAGTTCCTCTAAAGCGATGCATGGATTAGGTACGCGTTAGCGGCCCCTGTTTCACCAGCTTGGATTGGTTGCGACAAAGGCCTGCGTGAGAGAATAGAATTTGTACTTTTCATGCCTTTCTTTGGTGATGTAGGTGTATACGCAACCAATGGTCTTTCTGAAAGCAAAGGAGGCCTGGGAAGCGTTGGCCATGAGGCTATGCGGACCTCTTGGCTTTCGCCATGAAGACGAAATCATATGCTCAACGTGGCATTTTTGTAGGCCGCCCGCCTTTCGATGCTGATGCCTCTGATGGGGTCGTTATACTAGGTGAGGCGTGAGCGAGGCGACTCATGTTATGTTATATCTCGTTGGAACTACTGAGGATGCATGCGTCGAGAGTCATGCTTGCTTGGGCGTTGGCAAGTCTATCGTGATCGATCGTCGATTAAGGGAATTGACATTATGCCCTCTAGGGCACAGATCATCCCGGGATAAGTGAATTGCCCCTATTTGGAGGCTGGTCTAGTGGATGTGATGCCCTGACAACGGAGCATTTTTATGCAGAGTCAGGGGTCGTGGAACATTCTTTCCTTCTTTTTGCTGCCCAACCTGGAAGCTTTCCTAATACGAGACAAAGACAGGGTTTCGAACAAGAGATGAAAATCCAGGAACCCGGCTCGGGTTTCACTTGTTGGTGTCCGTGGCATTGAGGTTTACCCTCGTCCCTGTTTTAAATGATAGAGCTTTTCGTTGTTAGGCGGCCTTCATTCGCTTGTTGACATGGCTGCGTAAATCCCCACAAGCCGGGGAAGCAGACGAGGGATTCCGTCCGCCCAAGTATCTGCCTAGTGTCGCCCATCGCCTGTTGCCAGTGATGAATGTTACGGAACAGTTATGCCGATGCGGCAGCCCGCATGATTCTGCGAAGAATTTTTATCTTTGACGACTCATCTGCCCTGAGAATTCCCGTCGCATCGTTCTCCTGGCAGCACCAGCATCGAGCCCGGTGTGCCGTGATGTGGTTTCCAGAGAACGAAACTTGATCAATCCAGTGTCGAACACACGGAAATTTCGAACTGGATATTGTACAAGATTCATTCTCAAAACAGGTATTGATCAACTGCCGATGAAGAAAGTGCCGGGGGGGCTTTGTCGATCGGAACAACACGGTAGGGCTCGCGTCATTGACTGTACAAGACGGAGATAGAACCTGCCCAAATCAGTACGTACAGTACTCCGTAGACATATTATTATGATAGCCGTATTAGAAACAAACTTCCACCTCCCAATGTTGCCATAGCCCACACACAAGCCCATTCTCACGTGTTGACAGCGCCCATCCATGAACCCGCCTCGGAACGGGCCAAACAGCTGCCGCAAGCTCCGTATCCGCCCGCCCTCGGCACATCAGATCATTCATTACTCGGCGCAAACTGTTGTTGTCAAGCGGGATGATTGATCATCAGCCCCCGAATCGACCTACTATCGAGTTCCCAACTTGTTGTCTATTGATGTGTTGGGACGTCATCGAAACAGCGGCGTTGCAGGGTCCGACTCCCAGCGAAGCACGACTTCTTCCAGTACACGGTCTTCCGAGTCTGTATTCCTCGCCAGAAAGACACGGGGCAACATGGCGACGATGAAAAAAAGTCCGGGGTAAAGAGACGATGGTTTGATACCCACACCCCCCACGACGGGCTTTGTATTGTACGGAGGCGCATGTGCTGCTTTAACGAAGGAAACGGTCTCTAAAACCTTTCCATGGCCTGGATGGTCCTCCTCCTCGCTTGGTGCACCTTGGTTAAGGAAAGCACCGTTGTCTGGCGCCGTCCGACTTGTTTTTACCCGTAGGGACAAATGTAGAGACACCCCGCGGCGATTGGGCTCTGTGGTGCAAGGATACCTAGTTGCACAAGGCCAGCGAGCCCCAGACACCAAAGGGCATTGCTAGAAATAACAGTGCATTGGCCCCTTTCTGTTACGTACGACGTGGTGTTTTTTGTGCCTGACCCAAGGCGTGCCGTCTTGCCGTCACTATGCCACACCCACACATCCAGCACCCTGGCCATGTCTCCAATGCAAGCTCTTTCTTTCCCCGGACTTTGTTTTTTTTTGGAAGATTCCGGATTCTGGAATGTTTGCCTGGCCCATTTCTTCGTCAGGCGTCGGGCCTGGGGCAATAAATAAGCCACGGCCGTTGTGTCTTATTTCTTGATTCTCCTTTTTTGAATAGAAAGCGGCGGTACCCTGTTTACCGTCGAGCAACTCGTAATGTGAGGACGGAGACGAAATAACGAATAATGCACATCTACTGTGGCATTGCGGCTCGCCCATGCGAAGGTCCGTGGCCCTGTGTTGGTGGAAATCTGATTAAACAGACACGACAAAGTTCAATCTTTGAAACTAGGGAACCAAGCAAGTGAGACCGGGCCAATGTTGCTCCAACACATTTCCGGGCACGTCCTTGGGGGCGAGAGTAATAAAAAAGGATGGTTCTAGGGCCAGTTGGCTTCTGATGTGGGCGACTCTGCCTGGTCTCTGAATAATGATACCTGCGTGTGCCCCAGCTGAGCCACCGCTGCGATGAGTCAAGGCGTGTGCGAGGTACCTCACTCAGGCAGATAGATGCTGCGTTTGGATGCGTGTCCATGGCGGCGGGAGCAAATATCCGCCGCATTCGCGTTCCTTTGCAACGAGCTCCCAACAACTTCTTGCCTTGTTGCTCCGCCCATGTCCTGCACTCCGTACCCCGTTGACGGGTCAGAGCTGTTGGGTCCCAATCATGACGTCTGGATGTCGTCGCGGAGGCAGTAGTAAGGCAGCCAGGAAAAAGGGATGCGTACCTGCATGGCTGCGCGCCAGCATGCCCGACTGTTTGGCAGGCTCCAACGTCCGGTTTGGCGCAGACGCCTTGTAATTCATCTTTCATCTGCTGAAGGCAACGTGTCGTGTGCTTGCAACCCCAGATTGCAGGTGCTTATGCCAAACGAAGAGGTCGGTCTCCTTAGGCCCCGACTGGCTCAACGAGCTGCTTCTTTAGGATCGGGTTGAAGGGGTCTTTGGGGTCTTTTTTCCCCAGGCAGTGGCTGATGTAATCTTTATCCTTTTCTTGGGGGGTCCGCAGGTTTGAGATGGGATGATTTTTTGAGAGTTGGGGGCTGATGCTCCTGCTGGTGCTGATTGCTGACTCTGGTGTGTTTGACGGACTCTATTGTCCTGACCAACATTGGAGCCAAAGGCAAAAGGCTCTCATTGAAGCATGGTTGCACCTGCCTTGGCAAGACCCCAAGCTCGCACACAGGCCGTGTACGTACCAAGTTCCAATCCGGCCGTGATGGCTTCATGCACAAGCGTTACTCCTTGGTCACTCATGTTCTCTCCTCTGCACCGGGGAGGCTGAAGGCGCAGGAATGCAATCTACGATGCTAGCTTCGTTTCGTTGCTGAACACGGTGCTTTCAGGCGGCGTCAGAATGCACTGCAGCCAGTGTCTCGCAGCAGGCACACGTATGGGCTCTGTACGCGAGATACTTCTCGGTAGGCATGTACAATGCGCACAAGTGCCGTACCCCGTATTGTGCTCCAAGTACCTAGGTACTTAAGTAAAGTACTTAAGTACGCGGCACAATTCATCTGGGCTCTGGGCAGTCGGGGCAGGCCGGCCGGCTGGTTACATGCGAGGCATGCTGCCACGCCGGCTACATGTTGGCATGTCAAGCTCAACATTGGACTTTGGAGCTCTTTGAGGCAACAGCAGCGCTGACTCCTGCCGGGCACCCACCAAGCCACTAGGCACACGCCCTTGGCTGGCCCCGTTTGTCCGCTTTTCAGCCCCGTTCCTGTCGCTTTGCCCCTTCAACGCTCCTTCCCATTGACCCCAGGTGCCCATGAGCATGAACTCCCCACCCCCAACCTGACAGAGTCTTCACTCCCCGCCCGTCCACGTCGACCATTGAACCTCTCGGCTCGAGGCTCCCAAATCCCTATTCCCTTTCCCCGGTGTCATGGCTCGTTTGTTGGCCCCGTCCTGGCCCTGCACGCCATTGTCTGGCAGACAAGCATCTCTTTTCATTGTCTTTTTTTCTTTTGACATAAATTCACCACTCCCCGGGCCCTGCTTGTCTGCCTTTTGCTGCCTCCATTGAGTCAAGTCCATTCACACTTATACCAAAACTCTCGCCTCTCTGCTTCCAACTTGCACCTTCTCTCTGCCTGCGTTGCATCAACACAAGTCCTGATAAACATTCCGCTCCATATTTCCACTTGGTCGGCGTCGATCAACAAAAGTTGTTGGCCCACAGAATACACCTGCCACTCATCTATCCTGCTCTATCATTAGAGCTACTTGGATTCACAGCCTCGGTTCCCAGTTTTCCGCCAACTCTACCCACAAATTTACGCAAGCTCGTCGTGTTCAACTCTGTTGACGTGGAGCGCAACAGGCTGCAATTTACAGTATGTGCAAAAAGCGTATCCAATCTTGCTTCTGATGACTAACTCATTGCTGTCAAAAGGGAAAAAAACAAAGAATAGTCCACTACAGTCCTCCTGCAAACAACACAACCAACATGCCTCACGTTGCCTCACCTGTCACCATGTCCTCTCAGCGAAATGACCTGCGGCTGTTCACGTCGCAAGACTTGTACAGCCTCAACGCCAACTTGTCCTACAAGGGCAACCGACCATCAACACCAGTACGACGCATCCAGGAGAACGACTACACCGTTCCCGCTCCCCCTCCGCCCAGTCCCGTCAGCTTCAGGGCGGACAAATGGAGCATGCCCAGCCGCAAGTAAATGCCCATGGAGCGCCTTGAAGGCGACTTGTCACACTACATCGGCCCGACTTGCATTTGTTATTGGGGTATAGGCCAAGTTTGCACAGACCTATATTCCACACAGGCATCTGTGTTTTATTTCTTTTCCATTACATTTCAGCGGCACAGGGAGTTTCGGGCATATCACTGGACTGATTTCTATGTATCACAAGACGTATTAATGTGGAACAATATGGAGGGAGAGAAGGAAGGCGAAAGAAGAAGATGGGGCACCAGCCAAGACACACAAAAAAAAACGGACGGCAAGGGAGTAAGCCAGGTATAGATTTGTTATATTGCGTGACGTTCCAGTAGCCAAATTTTGCGGGACGGAAAACGGCGGCGAAGGAATTCAATTATCTTGTTCCTCATGTTGACATGTCTGTTCCAAGCCAGTGCTCCGGCGTGACGTGCTGATGCATATTTTGGTGCTGCCGTGTGCCCAGGTTCATGGCATGAAGATGTGCGACGGCTACGATGGGCAGTTTCGTTGGATGAGACGGAAATGAGCACTCTGTCCGGCCAGCGGCCGCCGTTGCACACGGGTACGTGGTGTCGGGTAGTCTTGCAGAGGATAGATCAATATCCAGAGAAACACATCGCGGCCGGCCCAAGCAAATCAAATCCCGGTACCTGCATACCGATCTAGGCCAAGAGGCCGGAGAAGCGGTGCGAAGGGGTCGACGCTGGTCCACGAGCACTGCTTGCCAAGCTGTGCTCTGCTCGCGTCTCTCAGTGGCCGGCGCGCCTCTGCTGGCGTTTGATGGCGGTGCGACGGCGGTACAGCTCTGGCATGACGTGTACGGAGTATTCGGGCGGCGTGGACTCGGTGCTGGGAGGTGAGTATCCGTCGAATTGGGCGCGGTGTTGATGGACCCGGGGGCGCCTTTTTTTTTTGCTTTCGCTCACCGGCCTGTTGAGGACCAGGACGTCTGGCCGGTGAAGAGTGTGGCCTTCATGTAGCTGTGCCAAACTGACACCCGATGCGTTGTTTGTAGGGCCGCAGGTGCGTGCGGATGTTTTTGCCGTTTGACGTTTGACGTTTGACGTGCCCCCTTTTTTTACTTCTTTCGCTCATGCGGGTTGAAGGGTGTGCTTGGGTCGAGGTGCGTCCCATGTCTTAGTTTGGCGATGGTGGTTGGTGATGGCACTGGCTGGTGGTGGTGGGGGTGGCATGGACAGGTGGTGTTGGCCGTGGGGGGATCGGATGCACCCATCAATTGAGACATGGAGGCTAATTATGTTTCTTGCCATGCTGTCTGGATTTTTTAGTTGCGCCGCCTTGTTTGGTATCTGGTCCATCCATGATGGCGAGTCGCGACGGGGTTTGCGGTGCGGGTATAGAGTTTGGTGGGTGACGTCTTGTTTTTTTTTTGTCTTTGGATGGATGATCAGAGAAGTATACTCGGTGGATTTTGTGAATCTTATCCGCGGGCGTCTTGGTTTGCGGCCTTTGGATAAGGGCGGTGTGTCGACGCCGTATGAGATGCGGCGTGCTGCATGGCACGTTGGTGGTTGTAGCTTGTGAGCTTGACCGCGTCTTGACTTGCTTTTGCGGCGGGGACGGATACAAGGCGCGGGCGCTTTCGAATCGAGTCTCGGCTGCTTTCTTTGCCTTGTTTCCCGAGGGCCGCTGCTTTGCGCAAGTGGCACGGCGCCGTTGCACGATGCCCGTCTGCCTTCGGCCCACGATTCCGTCGGGAGACTGTCCGAGACAGTGAGCAAAGATGCAGGATTGAGTCGACGTCTTGGCAGGGTGCAGAGGCCCTTGGCGAGCCGTTCCTGACTGAATTGGTGAGAGTTGCCCGAATTCAGCGTTGATCCGACTGTATCGGGACCATCTTGCTGGGTGGCGTTTCTTATGGCGTGGTTGTTGGGGGTGTTTTCTCTCTCTTTTCCACTTGAAGACGAATCCATGTCATCTTTTTGTGCCCTTGAGCATTACTGCGTCGTGGCGTCTTTCCTTGGACATTGCAGATGCTTTACAAACCAGACGCCTGTTCATCTATTCACTCCGGCCTCATCCCGCCGTCGCTATTCCTCGGGCTTTGGGTCACTATTCTCGTCCTAGGGGATGTGTTCCTTGAGCTCGCCCATTAGCTTAACGGTGGAAAGACTTGACAACATAAACGCGGATATGAGTCGGTTAGCAGCATTTGAATACGGGCATCGCCAAGGTATCGGCGGTGTACATAGCTGCTGGGAGTCGGCCACACTGAAGCGCCAACCAGCATCAGAAATATCACTTTCTGCAAGCCGTCACTTGGCAAGGCCACTGAGCTGCCGCAACTTCATGTTCAAGAGTTCCCGTATGCCCAAAGGGGAGCGTACTGCGAGAACACCTAATGCGGATGTGTCTCCTTGAATAATCCATGTTGGCACTGTTGCTCTCTATGAAAGCCCTTGCAGTTATGTGACGAGCAAAGAAACCATGCGGGGAGAAATCCTCTTAAGTGAATAGGATAGAGTACACTATTCCAAGTAGTTTCGTCCATGCCGCCTAGAGCACTCGAACGAACCAATCTTGTCCCACAGGGGAGTCAAAAGTCCAAGATAGAGGAGCCCCCTTTATTAAGAATCCCCAAGCTTATTAATATCTGCTCTCCTGTTTTTGGCAACTCGACTTACCGAGAGTGGGTGCAAGTCCCGCAAGCCGCATCCGGCGGAAAAGAGGATTTGTTGTCATCCCAATCTATTGGTGTACCGACTTGGCACAATTAGCAGATATCACTACTGCTCAAGGTTCTAGAGACGACAGAAGATACAGTCGCACTTTATTTATTCAACGTGAGGGGATAGATGAGCATACCACATTTATCGGCAGGGCGGTCCATGTAAATGCATCGCTTGACTTCCCCAAAGTTCTTGCACAAGACGAAAAGACGCTGGCTTTCGGCAACTGTGTCACTGTTGGAAGCATCAAACACATATATGTAATATGAGTGTAGTAGTAGGCATTGGAGTATGCATTTTTGTAAAGTGGACAACCAGCAACTCCATGTCGGGGTCTTGAAAGGTACAGTATATAAAGATAGGGACCTTGCTTAATATATGCTACTTGGATTCTAAGCACAGAGCAACTTCTTTTGGAGCCACATGGTTTTGAACCGTCAATCCCACCCCCTACATAGAGTTGGCAGGGCAGTAGAATATGAGATAAGAGGCTCGGAATCTTGCCATTCTGGCGTTTTGTTCGTGGCGACTGGCGGAACATGACTGCTATTGCTGTGGGCAAATCAGGTATCTCGTAGATAGTTGGTCTAATAAGAGCTGGAATATGCTACTGTCTCAAAGATGACAGCAATTTACGTTTCACAGCATAAGCCTTGTAACATTCTATATTGGAGTCTTAATCGCTCAACAGTACTTAGTTAGACTACCTCATTGCATTAAGCCGCTTGTCCATCTCCCCTCCTTCGAGAGAAACGCTATTCACTAGATACCAGGCGTGGTATGTAGCCAAGCACACTTTATTGACTACACGGGTCGGTCTACGTGATCCAAGACGCCGGATGGATTCAAACCCAGCCAAGGAATCCCCATGCCTGGCAATGACGTTTGTATAGCATGGCGTACAGATTACAGCATAGATACTTTCCCCACATGTCAAACAAGTCGAAGGGTTTTCTTGTATACTTTACTACAACGCGTTTAACTTGTAATGGACCTGCAGTATCAATCTCAAGATTGGCCAAGAATCAAGATATATAGATCAAATATTTTTCTGGTATCTTACTCTTCTTGGCCTGGTACAGTCCAATATTATGTTATCAGATGTTACGCTTGGACGTTACTTGCATCATGTTTGTAAATTCACTTGACTAAATGAGCGATACAATACCCACCTTGAATATAGATCAAATATACTAGAACTCAGGCCTCATTGCTGAGACGCCGCGTGCTCGCGTCGCGGCGTGAGCTCTTCAAAGCCAGGCATTATATAATATATCTCTCCGAAATTTGGCACAGAAGTACCTGACCTGGCTGCAGGTTCCAAAACCCGACCACCAACTCTATGGAAATGGAGGCTCGAGCCAGCCCCCCTAAAACTATCATGTCCTCTCTATTTCAGCCTTGTCCTGGGCTCTCTCGATATACTTGCGTGAAAGCTCGTCGTACATGATGCTGAAGCAATTTGGACAGTCTTTCAAGACGTCAGCCCTGGCCTTGAACTTGTCCTCTATTTTCAGGCTCTCGAGATATACAGATATTCATAAAATTGGAGACATTCTAGTCACCAGCCGATGGATGTCTAACGCTCCTACGTAGCCATGGTCGAAAGTATCGTCCTCGATAGCATTGTCAAGTCAGGCTTTTCATGTAATTAGGAATGCTAGACACATGGGATCAAACACGTAGAATTAGGAACAAATTTCTCACGGCTCACCTAGGGAGATTTACCTCCTACACCGAATAGATGCGGCGTGTGCGAACCTTGCGGCTGTTATAACCATGGATGAGATACTTCAAATGTCGGAACTGTGCAGTGATGCCCAGTTCAGTGGCAACCGAAACTACTGTCTCGCATTTGTCTACGAGAACGCCCTTGCCATATGGCTCGTTGACAATCGCACGAAAAGGATCTTGCTGTATTTTGCAGCTCCAAGCCTTCTATATTGAACCCTTGTCACAACGCCTGTCACGGGTTACGCGAGGGCTACAATCACGGGACCTAGGACAAAAAACCTTACCGACTTGTTGTATGAAATGACTTTTTTGGTCAACTAGGCCTCAAGGAAAACCAAGGACCTTCACCACCAAAGACTGTGATTCGATGAATTGAGTCATGTTGCTCCAAGCCTTTAGTAGCCCTTGTCACAACGCCCTGGCTTTTGCAAGTCCAACGACGTCGCAGGCGATGAGACCACGACGCCATCATAGAGGGGTGGCTCTGAAAAAGCTACTCAAACGTAATGACTTGTCATATTTTGGCGGAATGCTCGTATCAGCGGTGTGGTCCAATATGCTGGAGTCTCGAGGGCATGTGGTCGGGCGAAGACGGAGAAGACGGCCTCGCGACAACAACACCACAACTCGAATGCGACGAGCAAGCGGCATGAAAGGGCATAGCTCGAGAATAAAGGATGTCCTAGGAGCGATTCATGATATTGAGTCATACGCAGTGCCCTGTACAGCGATGTGGGCTGCAGCGTTCATGCACGCTTGACAGCTCCCAACAGACGGATCCCTGTTCTTCGACGTGGACCTTGCATTATCGAGGTTCCTACATGTCTTCGAATCGAGATCTGATCTCTATAGTTTTTTTTCGTCTTGATTATGAGATTGTTCTCAGTGTCGGCGCGACTAGACATGGTTGTAACTTGTGAGTGGTAATCCGCCATGGGGGCAAACGTCGAATTCGCTGGTCCTAGCTGTTACACCGGGTCATTGGGATGACTTGCATATCTCCTGTGAAGAGGGTTGGTTTGACTCGGGGAATGAAAATAGTGTATGTGATGAGACATGCACGCTGTATACGATCTAGACCCTGAAAGTTGAATCACCACTCCCCTGCTATAAAACTTGCATTATAACTGACAGCTGTTAATATAAATAAAGCGAGATTCTATTAGCATAAAAGCCCTCGTAAATAACCTCCATAAACTTCTTTATTAGGTCACTCATGGCGAAACATGCAGGGGATGGATTGTACGGCACTTCAGACCCTGAAGATTTGCCGAGGGGAACATGACGAGGGAATTCAAGCTAATAGGGGTTGATGATTACAACGAGCGCATGAGGGTAAAGAAAGACCTGGATTTATACCAAGATAGCCATTGTTAGCACAGAGGTTCGTATATAACCCTCAACAACTTCTTTGTCAGGCCATTCATGGCTACACGTACGAGGGTTGGATTGTAATTCAACGTTGTGTTCGCTTCCACGTCCAGAACGGAGTCGTTGCTACGTGTCCTGTAGAGGACACCAGCCGCACCGACCAACAGTTGCAATGACAGGGATCAGAATTTTAAAGAGGTTATCGATACACATGCGCTGGGCCTCCGGGGGAAGCCGGAAGGGGATGGCGAGGTACATGACTGGAACATTGACTAATTAGGGTTCGGGTCGCATTCTGCCAATGCTCGATGAATCAGATAATGCACATCAGATCATGGCATTAGATGATGCTTGCCGTTCCGGGCGTAACGTCACCAGTGGCAGACTGGAAATAACCCATTAAGGTGCCTGCCGAGCAACCTTGACTGTGGCATCTTGCACGTCTCAACGTCTTTATGTAGTCTCAAGTGCTCCATAATAAAAACACGTTTCGATGCAAACAAGGGGCTCCCTGGTATGGATCAAATAACTTTGTGGGCAGTGCCACGTTGATCCAGGCATACTCAGCCAATCAAGATGAAGCCTGCAAGTGACAAGCGGGCTATTACTACCGAAAACGTGAATTGACTAGTTATCCACGGCAATAGGACACGGGATGTGGCGAAGCTTCTTGGCAGCTTGCAGACTTTGTCAGGAACCCAGACTATGGAGCGAGAGAGACGTCAAGACCTCGCCTATTTTTTCCTATACGGATACGGCCTCGGGGACCCATTCGTGTCCAAAACACTTTGAGTCTTGTAGTCGAGTAGTCGACATGTCTGCAGACAAGCATCTTGCTAGACGAGCCTTTGATCGGGCCTGGTTGTTACCAGTCATGGTTGGTTGTTATTCTTCATGTCAACTTGCATACTCTAGAGGCTTACATTGTAGTATCGCCTTGGATTCAGTTTACTATGGTATTGAATTGACGCGCAGCAGGCTATAAGTCAACAGGAGACGGGCTAATTGGAAGGGGTCAAGAACCATGCCCGAGTAACATCAACGAGTCAGGCTCGTGTAGCCCGCGTTTCCGGACGACAGGGCCTTGTGGCATTCATCTGCCGAAATGTGGACGCTGACTCGGTATGCATTGCACCATCTCCGGCAGAAGTTACACCGCAGCCATGGGTAACGTGGTGGCATATACGATAGCAACTACTAGACACATACAGACTATATACATACACACACACACACATATATATATATAAAGTTCTAGTAGGCAGGAAAAGTAAATTTTGCAAAATAACAAGAAAACAAAAAGCAACATTCAAGCACCAAACTTCCCCTTGTCCTCTCTTGCACTTTGACACATGATGCGTCTCTCAACCAAACACTTGAGTGTTCTGCTCGGCGTCGTCGCAGCAACCTCTGCCGAAATCGCCTCACAGGATTTTATCCATAACATCACCACCTACGCTCGCTATGCGGCCTTTGGATACTGCGACAACTTGACAGACGGCAGGGACATCAACTCCGGAACCAAAGTTTGTCCCAGCGACAGCGGAATTCCCGACGGCTGCGGCGACCTTGCGGATTCCGTCGTCGTCATGGAATTCCCCAGCGCCGAAGGCGTCTCGGGCTTTGTTGCCGTCAACGAGAAAACGAAGAAAATCGTCGTGTCCTTCCGCGGAACAGGCAACGCAAAGGACGTCATCACCGACCTGAAGACTTGCAAAACACGGGCTGGCCGGACACTCTTCCCATGGCTCAACGAACAGCGGGAAAAGTTTGGCAACGCAGTAAATAAAGGTTTCAGGAACGTCGTTGTCAATATCGTCGGAGCGGCCTGTTCACTGGCGGCCAAGTAAGTCGGATACTTGACAACTCCCAGCACACACAATTGCAAGTCTGCTAACCACGTATACCGCAGACCTCCGCCCGGCGACGGCGATGCCCTCCTCCCACTCTGCGATAAGTGCGAAGTGCACACGGGCTTTTTCGAAGGCTTCATGGGCATCAAGAACAAGATGTTGACGACGGTCCGGCAGCAAAAGGATGCACACTCCAACTTTGAAGTCGTCGTTACGGGGTACTCGCTCGGCGCGGCCGTGGCCACCTTGGCAGCGACATATCTCCGCAAGGCTACGTTTGAATTGGACTTGTATACGTTTGGTTCTCCCCGCGTGGGCGACGCCAATTTTACCGAGTTCGTCACCAAGCAGGGCCGCGGGAAGAACTTTCGCATCACCAATGCCAACGACCCCGTGACGAATGTGCCCTGGAATGATCCGGGCTTTGCCCACGTTTCGCCAGAGTATTGGTTCCCCCAGGGCATTGCCACCAAGGAGATGCAGGTCTGCGATGGGGTGAACAATCTCGCGTGCAGTGGGCAGTTTGAGTTCAAGCTTGGAGACGTCGCGCTGGGTAAGGACAGGATGAAGCCCCATTTGTGGCAGAACTATGCGGTTGGGTTTCCTTTTACGGGGGCTACGGCCTGCCCGGGCCGAGGGGGGCGAGAACTTGACGATGTTCCGTTTACACCGGAGGAGATTGCTGAGATGAAGAGACTTGCGGAGCAGAGTGACTAGAAGACGGGGTCTGGTGTATAAAGGACAAGACTTGTGTTGGTGCAGGGGAGAATGTAGCTGGCTCTACGAAAATAAATGACATGCTGAATACTCTTGTAGTGGTTTATTTGATGTAGACTGTTTGGCTCTCGGGAAGTGCTATCTATGTGCTTGAATTAGTATATTTTGCTCGCGTATATGTCAAGTTTACGTGGACGCTTGACAGAGTATAATATGCAGTAAAGATTACCTATAGCCCTTAAGATATAAAAACGGAGTAAAAGAAAAGTCATGAAGTTAGAATAAAGTATATTCTTCTATAGTCGAGTTCTCCTCGAGTCTCGTTCTTTCTCTGGCTTCCCTTTCCTCTCTAGCATCTAGATCTTGGTGAAAATCGCCTAGCTAAGCAGTCAATGCACTTGCTTGGACCGTGGCAGAGGACCATGCGGTCGTCACTTTCCGTTTCCCCGCCAGAATTACCGTTTCAATGTTTATTTAAGCTGTCCTATAGTGCCAGGGAGAATAATATATAGGCCACCTAGTCTAATCGATCAGTAACTTGTCTATGCTGTGGTGGTACAGGCACGGGCGGGGGTTAAACACGACTTTGATGAATTACTATATAGAAGGATTATTTGGTACAGATTGAACAAGAGACTATTTGCTTTTTTGTACAGAGAGTGGAATCAATAATACGTGACACTGAATACTTGACAACTCGACCGAATCCGGAAGGCGCCATCTCCCTAGCAAATCAAGCTGCACCTATCAGGGGCCGTAAATTGCTTGGCGGGCTTATTTTCTTTTCGTTTATTGCGCTTATCCCCTTACTACCTAGGTATTTAGTATATTTAAACTTTTCTTATATATATTTAAGTATTTATATAAATAATTGATCATAAAATATATTGACTTACTATAAAATATATTATAATATAAAGCTTAATAGCCAAGTACCTGTATATCTTCTAATAAGTTTCTTTCAGCTTTGAGCTTTCTCTTCTTGAAGTTAAAGGTGGTACATTTCGTTCCAGGGAATCGCTTGTCTGCCGTGGCTTATTCCTTCTCCTCCACAATCTATTAATCTCTTCATAGATGCTTTGGATGTGTTCTGCCCTGATTGCTGTTGAGGGTTTTGAAGGCTTAGGGCCATCACCTTTTTCGTCGTTAAAAGTGCTATGCGCCGGCGGCAGACATTTGGTAGTATTCTTAGCGCGTATACTATTACAGTTAGTTTGCCTAAGTATAGGTTCTATTTATTTCTTAGTCTTAGGGTAATAAAAAACACTTTACTTGTTATGTCTACCCTGCCTTTTACCTTTATCTAAGTTACTCCTCCTATACTAACCAGACTGTTATAAGCTGAGCTGCTGACCGCCACACTAACGTCCCAGGTTCCCTTAATCCCCTTGTCCATGTCTTTGTCCTGAATGACCTTAATTCGTTTGTTGGAAATCCGAAAATATGAATATTGTAACTCGCTTAGGTCTCATCTCACACCGGTAACACCGCCCAACGAAGCGCCCAGCGTTGTGACACGAAGGCATCGCAGACCAGCTAGAAGCGTCAGGCATCTCTGTTATCCTCATATGCGGACCGTTCATTTTCCTCTTTGTTGTTGGAGAAACCAAGGAACGTTGAGACCTTGCGAGATTATAGTATTGAATTGAACCTCTTGCTCCAAGCCCTATTTCCGGCCCTTGTCACAAATTGAAGCTGCCGCTTATATGCTGGTCGTAGGAGAGAATTAAAATCTTAGGGTTGCCCTCTGGACCGTCACAGTAGTTCTGACCTCAAGTGCTGTCTTAGATCCAAATCGCAGTAACTCACCCGGCCAGCATTGGCAGGCAAGCCTGGCGCCGGGTTGATAACAACCTCAGAACCCATCGCCCGAGAGTGACACAGCTTTCTGGTCTAGGGGACCCTATCCATGCTACAACCGTGTTAGCCCAAGAAGCCGAACCTTGACCCATATTACAAGGAGAGCAGGAGATGAGTAGTTACTGTTTTGAAATTGGTGGCGATTGCTAGAAATGATTTGGCACGTCATTCGCCTTTTCAGCCAACTCCCCTGTTCCGCTCTTATAGCTCGGTTCCAACCTTCCCCATGACCACATCGTACACAAGGCAACTGATCATACAAGCATTCCAAATGAGTGGTACTACGCTGAGGAGCAAGGTTGCCAGGTCCCCAACAAGGAACTCGCCAATTAAGCCCGTTGTCATTGCCACTACCAGTAAAACCCACGGCAAATATCTCTTCCTCCACATGCCTGTCCAAAATTGATCAACCACGAGCATCCAATACAACATGACGAGACCCAAATTTGCCAATATGAGGTTTTCGCACAAAAACGAGTCTGGAAACCGTACCAACAAGAAGGTCGGAGGCTTGAGCCGATTGGGGTCGCAAACCTTGGCAAGGGAGGCAGTTAGCGTGACAAATCTTGGGGCTGGTCGAATGAGGGCGAAAACTTGCGAGTATCGTACCGGATAGTCTGCAGTGAGCAAACCGGCGAGCAGCTCAACCGAGGATGTGACGCTCTTGCCTACTCTTTGCCCCAGAAACTGATGGTGTACCCAGAACTGCATGGATGTGATGCCGCAGGCGAGACAGACTCTGAGCAGCGAGGGGTAGAATGAGGTCCTCGACGGGGCTCGCCATTCATTCATGTGACATGCTCGTGGCATCTCGTGGCCAGACATGGCACTTTGAAGGTCGGAAACGCCATGGAGAGGCAATCTCTTAGGCTCGCAGTCGCTGCATCGAGGGTTGGAGCAACAGGCGCTGGGCCTCCATCTCCCGGGACGTGTCCTTTGGGCGTCGCTGTTGCGTAGACTGCCACACTTGCCCGAAGAGTGCATAGGTTCGCTGGCGCCTCTGATCTTTGGTGATGAAAAGGCCGTGGTGCCGGGACCGCCGCGCGAGAAATGAAATGGGGGGATTCGGAGTGGTTTTGAAGAGGACATCTGGACTTGTGGGAATGGCTGAAGTGATGCTTTGCTTCTTGAGGCGGTCTGGTACTGCAGAGAATCCAAGCGTCATTCAGCCAGTCAACTTGAACTGCCACCGCCACAATGCTGCGTACACACGCATGTACATATGTCAGCTGGTAGGTTTGGCATCCTCCCACCAGACCTGACCCCATCGCCCGACCCTCACCCTCGTCCTCCCTCACTCGCCGCTGTGTGAATGCCCTCCTCGCTCAAGTCGTGCTGGTTGGCATTGTACAGTTCCTAGTTGCTTTGTCCTCCCACCATCTTTGCCTCCCTGTTCGACCGCTGTCAATGAGCAGCCCTGCCTCTGGTCAACCCCCAAACCAGCTCTCCGTCTCTACTCGTAGTACCGATTACTCTCACCCCCAAATCGAAGCCGGCTTGCCTGGAAATACTGAGCGTTTCCCCCACGCCGCCCGGCGTCTTGCGCGCTGGCTTGTGAGGAAGTGGAACGAGCTCCTCGTTATTGCGCTGATTGGCATTCCACTGGGCCAACTCTTTCTTGAATCCCAACTGAAGCAAAAGTCGGAAGTTGTGAGCTTCGAGTGGCTCTGCAACCTTGTCTTGATGTAGGGGAAACCCTTCCCTTTCCTGCTTAAGCTCGGGCGGACGAAGCTGACAGCATCACAGCACTTGGATTGCCTGGGTCTGCGTCGTCATTGTCCTTGCTCTCCACAACTTCCAATACCTGGCAAAGTGTGTTTCACCAATCAAGTTCTATAATCATGCCCTGATGTCCTTCTTACGCGGTGCCCCTTAGAAATAAGCTTGATATAATCAGGGCCGCCGTGGCCTTTTGCTCTGCTCCCCTCGTTGACCACTTCACGACGGGCAAGTTTGCCGATAGCAGCGCCGTATTCCCCATCTGCCTTGTCCTTGCAGTCATCTGCCCCGAAATATACCGACTCTGGTCCCCCAGTGCCCAGAGCGAGAACGAGCGACAAGATTAGCCACCTATTCATCGACTCTTCCGTTACTACTCTTTCCGGTTCGCGTGGCCACCTCGACAGAAGGATCATGACCGACAAGAACATTACAGGGCTCCAGGCAGGGGACGACGGCATCAGCATGCCCGTTAATTCCCTCAACGTCTCGCCACGTAACTTTTCCAAACTTCCAAGCCCGAACCCAATGCCTATTCTACGGAGCGAACGAAATCCAGACTTTATCTCAGACCTCACAGGCAATATGAGACCACAACAGCATTCTTTGGACTACGAAAACGCGAGTCGATTGGCTTCGTCCAACGAGGCCACGACTGCGGTCGGCTCCATCCACATTGAACCTGGAGATCTTGTTCCAGTCGACGGCATACTCATGGAAGGTCATGTCAAGTGTGACGAATCCCAAGCGCCAGGGGAACGCGAAGTTGTTCGAAATCAACCAGCCAAAGACGCTTATGTGGCAATCGAGAATCACGAAAACGTTACAAAACTGGATCCTTGTATCCAGTCTGGCGCCCAAGGCGTGGGAACATTTATTACTACCCCGACCGGCGTCTATTCGTCTTATGACAGGACCATCATGTCACCGAACAAAGGACTAGAACCAATACCTCCACAAGGCAAGATTAACGCCGTGGCCACCTACATTACAATGATTGCTGCCTCGGCTAGCCTCCTTTTGCTCATTTTCCTCCTTATCCCGTTCCTCTTTAACCGGCCTCGGCTTACCTTTGGGGACCCATTATTTTCCAATATTTCCATTATTGTCATCGCCATCGTCATTGTTGCTGTGCTCGACGGACTTTTCCTCGCCGCTGCTCTCGCATCAGAGTTTGCCACAACGCGTTTGGGTGTCAAAAACAACTTTGTGCGCCATCTGAAGGCGTGCGAGGCCATGGGCAATGTAACCACTATTGGCCCTGACAAGACAGGTATCTTGAGACAGAACAAGATGCCAGTTGTCTCGGGTACGACTGGGACCACTCATAGACTCAGTACGGCTCAACAGAGTTTCCGCGACTCCGGCGACTACGAAGGAATGTCCCTGGATGATGGCCGCGGCATTTCCAGCACGAATTTTGTGTCCATGTCAAGCGCGCCCGCCAAGGACAGGCTTATCAAATCCGCCACCTTAAACTCTATGGAAAGCAAGATGGTGCGAACATTGGCAAGAGACAAAATCACGGCCCAGGACTGTGGTATTTTGCAGCCTAGCAGCGTCGTTATACAGGGGCCTAATTTCCGCAATCTTGGCATACCGCAGCAGAGCAAGATTATTTCCAAGCTGCACGTGCTTCAGCGGTCCAGCCCTGAAGACAAGCGCATCCTAATTGAGAGGCTAAAGGAGATGGGTACCACGATTGCCGTCAAAGAGCCCGCGCGTAAGAGCGGAACAGAGGTTGCCCAAGAGGCATCCGCTATTGTTATAATGGATGATAACTTTGCAACAATTGTCAAGGCACTAAAATGGGGCCAGGCAGTGAATGATGCTGTGAGGCAATTCCTTCGGCCACAGCTTACGGCCAACGTGCCGGCCGTACTGTTGGCACTTATCCTGGCGGTCTCCAGCGGCTCACAACCCTCGACATGGATGGCGGCCCTGTTTCTCTGGGTTAACTTGATAATGGACACCCTCGCAGCTCTAGCTTTGTCCACTGACCCTCCTCGGGAGAGTACTCGAATCCGGAAGCCCGAGTCAAAAGGTTCGTACGCTCAATGTTGTCACAACAACGAAGTGGGAGGCGATTCTCAGACACTGGATACGTCTGTTCGCCATAACGCAGCTACTCTACTACGCAGCCGCAATGGCATTCTACCTATTCCTGGTCGGACGATGTTCCTACGGACAGTCGGATCAACGCCCTTGTCTTTCACGCCTGTGTGTGGATGCAGCTCTTTTTGCCCGTGGAAGTAGGATTAAATAGACGACTTGTCTGGACTGTTGACGGTCTCACGTGATCACGTGAAGGCAAACAGCCGCACTTTCTTCTTCCTCAGGCCTTTTTCTTAGTTTTTACAAGGTTATCAATATAGAGCATGATTTTACCATCCTTGTCTTTGCCACGAGCCTTTCCTTATAGACAGTCTTGTGATGCCAATTGACAGTTTAAGTCAACCGTCGCACAGATAACAAGTTCACAGCAACCTCCAAAAAAAATACCAACTGGCAGCATAATGCCTCATGACGGACCATAAAGGGGTCACAAGGTCAGGTCAGAGTTTCTAGAATAAAAGCCCAAGTCAGCAATGACCTAGATGCCTCAGTCGTCTAGGTTAGGCTACACACACTTGGATTATTATGTATATATACGGGCCAAGGTCGGGGTCCTGGACTACTGGATTAACTTCCCCAAGAATCTTTTAGACCTAAAAACAACTATTAGATTCAATTGAAAGCTATTCACAAGCCCTTATTCAAAGCCCTTGTTATACTGGCATTGTGCCTCCCATGAAGGGGCTGTCAGATCCGAATCCCATGATCGACCGCAACTTGACAGTGAGATTCTGTGACAAGGGCTTTATATAAGGGCTCGGAGCAGAAATGACTCAATTCAAAGACAATATCGTAGCATGTTAGAGGTCCTTGGTTTCCCAAGAGAAAAGCCGGGACGAGTAACCGATATATATACATGAATGGAACGTCTATGCCTAGGGTTTCCACCGGGTCATTTGTTTAATCTGTGTAACCTCGAGGTCCTAAGTCGGTGATGTCCATTTCTTGGTGGCTAATCGTGTAACAGGAATGTTATAACTAAGAAAACGTATTTTGGCACAATATATCTGTTCTAGGCTAGTCACGAATATATCTAATTTGCAAATTACCTAGTTTATTTATAAAGAGCCTAAGCTAACTATAAATATTTATAATTACTTTATATTAAAAAAAACTTATAAAATAATATAAAACTTTTATAATATTACTTATATAAATATTAAATTTAGTATTAAATATTATAAAAATTAAAAAGAATATTTACTTAATTGACTAGGGACAAACATTTAGATGTGGCAAAGAGCCCGCTCATCTTGCCCAGCCTGGAGATTTGAATGCACCAGAGATCATCTTTACCGGCCGTTTCGACCATGGAGTCGACCTCTGGCGAGCCGGTTGCATAGTAAGCTCGGTTATCAAACACTCTGGCCAGCAATACTGACTGCTCTGCAGATATACACACTCGTATTCGCAGCTCGACCATTCTTTCATTTGGGCGATGAAGCTGAGCTAATCGCACAGATGATTGGATTTGTGGAAGACCTTCCGCTGCCGTGGCGACAAGAATGGGAAGCAATCCAAACGAGGTCATGGTACTCATTCCCTGATGTTTACAATGGCGCCAACTTGCATCAAGCATCCAAACTACAATCCAGGTTTTGTGAACTGGTGAATGATGCAGAGCAGTCTATCCAAGCCGCCTACCCTAGTGTCTGTCCTGACATTGACCGGATGAGTTGTCTGCTTGCTTGATGGACGCTTCATCCTGGAGCTGCTGTTCACCCTTGGCGTGAAATCTCGATGCGCTGGTACTCGGTGGACTTTTAACTGGTAAGAACGCTCAACTAGACTTGCCCTGCGCCAGGTGTGTCGTGCTTCCCAACTTGACCAATGGCGGGTGCGTAACGATACAAGTTACAACACACAAGTGTCGTTTATTTCAAACCAGACAAAGAAATACATTCAAGGCCTCACGCTACTTGATTATTTATGACAAGATGCTTAGAAATTAAGTTTTCCCCATTTCCTACCCAACGTTTTATCTTGGGTTACCCCTTACAACCGTAAATACATGGTAACCTTATCTGAGACGGTCAAGGAACAGCATCGGCTCTCGTTAGCTTGCGGGGCGTTTATCTGTTGACGCCAAGCGAGTCTGGTTGGTGCATGTTCCGATAAACTTCGATTCCGACTCATTACCGAAAAGTGCACTACCCGACAGGCGGCTTCGTTTGTCGGACAAGACACATCAATGCGTCCGACGCCCCTACCACCCGTGGCGAGACATTCGTCGACATGACCAAAGACTGCGGTTCGGGTCCGCCTGGCCATATTATTGCGTCAAGTCGCACTTGTCCTAAACAATAACCCAACATGATCAACCTAGGCAAGACAAAATTAAACACACAAAATGGCATCTCCAGATCAACTCCAAAATGTCCGTCCCATGTTTGAGCTCCGTAACCGCAGCTACATTGTCACCGGAGGCGCCCAAGGCATCGGCTTCGCCTGCACCCGCGCCATTTGCGAAATGGGCGGCAACGTGGCCGTCTTCGACATTCAGCCAGAACCAGTCGCCGAGTTCTCGACGCTAAGCCAACGATTCGGCGTCAAGACGACATATATCCAAATGGACGTCACCAACGAGGACAGCATCAAAACAGCATTCAACAAGGCCCTCGACAGTTTGGGAACGATTGACGGATGCGTGCCCGCCGCAGGAATTGCCATTGATAAACCGTTCCTAGACCAAACCTGGAACGAGTTTACCAGAATCCAAGACATTAATGTACGTACTACGACTCTTCTCAAGTACTCTACTGACTCTGATGGACCTAGGTGAGAGGCAGCTTCTTCGTCGCCCAACTGACCGCCCGGCAAATCATCAAGCAAGGCACAAAGGGCGCCATGGTCCTGATTGCTTCGCAGTCGGCGCACATTGCCCTGCCGGGCTACCGCATGGCCGCGTACAATGCGTCCAAGGGCGCCATTCTGATGCTTTCCAAGGCGCTGGCCGTGGAGCTCGCCCCCCACGGCATCAGGGTCAACACCATCAGCCCGGGGTTCGTCGACTCGGACATGACGCGGACGGTGAGGGAGGGCAAGCGCAGCGCGAGGGAGGGCGAGCAGATGTGGCTGGCGCCTCCGAACCAGAGGCTCAGCACGCAGAATGATTTGACGGGGGCGGTGGTGTATCTCTTGAGTGATGCGGCGAGGCATACGACGGCGGCGGATATTCAGATTACGGGGGGACTGCATGCGGGTACTATTGACGGGTTGATTAGCTATGAGAAGTAGCTGTTGGGCCGACTTTGACCGGAGACTTGGGAGATGTAGCTTCGTTTTGTAGCTTAATATGACCAAGTACCACGTGGAACTTGAAGAAGAGACGATAGACAAGTCGAGACGGAAAGATTTGACCATTACATTGACATTAGTACACATATGCCGAGGTCAGCTCCTCAATTTATCGCCTGGCTGTGGTAGATACGAGTTTGCCAGGCCAGGGGTAGTAGCAAGGTATTTCCACAGTTCCCAAAGACAAGGTGCAAGAGCGATATTATACATGCTGCAACTAAAAATCACGACGTATCATTGATTCTGGTTGTATAATTCGCGCACCACTCGAGGTTAAACTTTCCCCCAGTGCTGCGCCTCTTGCCATTCCTCCATCAAACCCCTATAATCGCGCGGCTTATACGGCGCAACCAGCTCCATCAGCCGCGACTCCTTCCGATGAACATTCAACCCCAAATCGTTCAGCAACAAATCAACATAGGGCACCGAATCAAACGCAAAATCCGGCAGCTCGGCCCCGTAGCCACACGGATACCGCCACTTGCCAAACTCCGTGTGCAGCAACACCTCCTGCATCACATCCGCCTGGCTCCCCGGCCCGCGACGCAGCTTGCCGTCGAAAAAGGCCGAAATCCAAAGCGCCTGCACGCTAGCAAACATGGTTGTGCTAACGGTCGACACCATGCCCGCATACGCGATGTTACAGCTCGACACGTGGTCCAGCGGCACGATGAAGCGGTAGTTTCGCAACGGCTCAACGCTTTTCGGCGCGCCGCGCAGGACAGGCTGCTCTTTTAAAAGAGGGAACGAGGACAGAATACAGTCGTCCGCCTGACTGACCAGCGCGTCCTTCTTCTCCTCGGGCATATGGGCAAGCGACGCCTGAGGATGAAAATTGACAAACTTGATGGCGGATTTCTTGTCCCAGCCCGTAGCGCACACGACCACGTCCACGTCTGACAAGACACCTCCGTCAGAGAGGTACACGTTCTTCCCTCCCACCTTGGAAACACTCGCAACGTGGACTCTGATCTTGCCCTGCTTGACCAGATGGAAGAAATTGCTAGGGTAGTTGTGTATGCCGACGCCGCTTCCCGTCCAGAACACGCTCTCCCACGGCTTGAGCTTCACCAGCTCCGGATGGCCATTATACCCATTCGCCCGGATGACATCGGCGCTCAAGAGCCGCCAAAAGGACCGGGCGAGGAACCGGCCCACGGTTGTGCCGTGCAAGAACCGCCGTGCGAGGGAGTAGCCGTCCTCGCCGCCCCAGGGACACGGGCTGAACCACGTCAGGAGCCGCGTGTTGAGGAGCTCCTCCGTCGCCCTCCTGAAGGGCGTGACGTGTGCTGGGCAGAGCCACACGGGGCCTTGGCCCGACGGGCGAATCACCAGGTCGACTTGTGCGTTGCCGCCGTCCGTGGCGAAGGCGTATGCGCAGTCCAGGGCGGATTTACCGCCGCCAATGACGACGGCCCTCCTGGCCGTCTTGACCGTGTCGCGTTGCTCGCAAAAGTCTTTGGCGTGGAAAAAGCTCGACTCGAGGGTCTCTTGGCCCGGGTACTGCGGAATATTAGGCTGCGAAGTGAGTCCCGATGCGATAATGACTCTTTTCGCATGTAGGATTTCTGGTGGACCCGGGTCGGCGGCGGCCTTGGACGGCGACGTGTAGACGATCCAGGAGTTTTGGGCCGTGGCTTCGAGGGCATCGACGCGGGTGTTGAAGCGTGTCCTCTCGAGCACGCCGAACTTGGTAGCAAAGTCGGTGAGGTATTGGTGCAGAACGGCGGCGGGAATATGCTGTCCCGGCTTGACGCCATATACGTCCTGCGTCATTGGGAAATCCGGGTACTCGTAGGAGCCGTAGAGGTTGTTGGACTTGAGGCCCGGGTAGAGCCTGTCTCTGGACCATGTTCCTCCGCAGGTGGAATCTGCTTCGAGGATGGCAATCTTTTCATGGGGGTGCAGCTCGATATATGTCCTTGCCGCGGCGAGACCGTACCACCCTGTTGCGAGTTAGCGGATTGTGTCTGTGATGCTGCTTTAGACGTACCTGCTCCTATCACAATGACGTCGTAGTCTTGCCGTGCGGACATGACGTAGATTTGTATCGACGAGTAGCTATGAAATACTTGACAAGTTGGCCGACACGTATTGCTCATATCCGTATCCATGGTGCTTTGGCCTGGTGAGCCGGCACTTTTTGTACCTGCTCACCTCCGTTATGGATTGTCGGGTACGGCCCGTCGCGGCGGTTACATGGTCGAGACGGTGTCTCGCCCGACGGGGGTCCGTGTGGCCATATCCGACGGATCATCGTGGCCAGAGGAGATACTGAGGCTCTAGCCGAAAGCGGTCGACCGTCGATAGGAGGAGTTCGGGGGAGCCCGATAGGGTCGACTGATAGGGACATGATCGACTTACTGGCGTCGACGGCGACAGCTTGGAAAGAGGGCAAGTGGCTTGCGGGGTAATGCAGGGCACGAAGTATTTGGAATAGATAAAGTGCTGCCAGGCGGCTAATACACTTGACCATTCTGCCGGCACAGTGGTGGGCATGGTGGCCAGACAGCCAGTACAAACTCGGCATAGGATCATATACACGTTCAAGGCGCTACATCTAGATAATGCACTGAGCACTCCCATTACAGCCTGGAAAGATGATATACACGTAGAAATGTGAATAATCCCACGCTAATTCGAAACCTCCCGCACCTCGCCTCCAAACAATCCATTCGACTCTACAGAATTCTTATCCCGCATCTTATTCGCCGTTTCCACCCCAAGCACAGGCACCTTGTACTCAAACCTCTTGCCGGCAGCCGGCCCCCTCCCATCCGGCAGCGCATACGGAAACGGCAAATACTCCGGCATCAAACCGAGTTGCCTCAGCGCCGTGCCCTGGTCCCAAGAAACATGCTCGTGGTAGAGCCTGTCGCCGCGGATATTCACAACGGCAGTAAAGGGGATCTCGAGCTCGCGCCCGGTTGGCGGAACGCCCGGCAGCCTAAAGTATGTACGCGGTCAGAACACTTGACACCCGCAGCGGGGGGAGGCATTACTTACAGCCAATCGACTTGTTGGTCGTGCGTGGTTTTGAATATAAACTCGTCAATGACGCGGTCTAGTCCTACCGTGCGACTTGTAAGCTCCAGATGTGTGTTGGCGGAATTGCAAAAGATGAAGTTGTTGCGGTAAAACTCGGTCAGGCGCTCGCGTCCAATGCCGCCTGTCAACTATGTACGAATGCGTGAGCACGCGGCGGATTCGTCTTGCAGACTAGTTGGAATTCAGGATTCACTCACGGTAGGAACGTGGTTCACATATGGCTCGGCAACCATGGTACTCATCGTATGTTCCACCGACCGGTCCGCAAACTCATAATACGTGTGCTCGTCCCAGATTTTTTCAAGGTCAAAGTATGGCCCGTTCATGAGGGGCTTGAGAAACGTGAGATTTCGCGTGTGTGAGAGTGACTCGGCGTTGTAGTGGAAGTTGGGATGGGAGGGCACGGCAAACCCTGGTTTGGCGGTGGGATAGGAATACACAGTCAAAGAAGGCGACCTAGAATTGTCACCGGGGCCCGCGAGGTGTTGCAGAACCGGAATAGATGCCGACTCTAGGTCATCATGATCGCCGGCGCGGCTGTATACGACTGCGCCGACGATTTGCTCGAATTGAGCGAGTGTAGGGGCCACGACTTTCCATGCCTCTGGCTGATATACTACAGTATGTTAGGAGCTGACGGAAAGAAAAGAACAATGGGGGTAGGGTCGTCTTACCCACGAGTCCAACTGAGCCTGAATCGCACTTGTCGCATGTGGCAATCGCGCCGAGGGCCATGGTGATGACTTGGCTGCCTCGACGCCGCAACGCTGATTCCTGCACCTCGGCGACGACATATCCCTCCTCTGCCCATTTCAAAATAGGCGACGGGACACCATCGGTAATTGTCAATTGGCCGACGTAGTCTGGGGTGACTAGAATAACGCCAGGTCCCTCACCACGCCGGGACAAGGGCTTAAGAAGGTGAATGCCCTCGTCCAACTCGGTCAAATCCGGCGACGGTAGCGGAGGCGGTGGTTTGGAAATGTCGCGATACATGACGAGTATGGAGAGTTGAGAGGGAAGCCAATAATTGCAAAGATTGGCATCGGAATGTTTCCTATGCCTTGAGGAGTGAGATAAACTGGTCTATATTTGTTGAATGTCTCAAAGAGTCGGATGAAATTGAATTGTTTGCATCGACTTGGTTAAAGTGTGCTGCGAAGAGGTGCGTCATCCGACGCAGTCATGTTCAACATCCGAACGGATAAGCACGGCTTCAGCCGCACTGTAGTAATTCCCCGGCGGATACCGTCTTGTCATGATGCCGGTAATGCGAAAAATGACTAAAACCAGATCGCCATTTCAGATACAACATTGAAGGTGCTCGGGCCTGTGCCACGCATAAACACAAACCGGCCGCCTGATAAGAGACCAGAGTGACAACTGCATGTGTCAATACAACAACCGCCTTGACTTGGCTGGTACACAGATATAGCAGAATGGCGAGCAAGGGGGCCCCCAAAGGCAGCGAAACCTGTCGAATTAATGCGTTAGTAGTGCCTAGATACGCTAGTCGTTGAGAGAAACAAGAGTCAATCGTCCGGTCGCCATCGTAAGTGCATGCGGCCGTTAGAGCCGTTAGAGTGGGGTGAGAGCTATCAATTGATGTCAACGGTGATTCCGGCCCCATAGTGAAATGGTTTAGTATATTCAAGCTAATCTTATAGCCTGCTTATTTAATTAACTAGATGTGAACCTTTCAACTCCCCCCACGGCTTTGTTTCCGCCACCAAATAGGGAAAAATACTACCCAACTTCTCACAGGTTTCGGTGAACTCTCGTTCCGGCCTGGAGAGACTGGTGACGCCAGCACCAGCCTGCAGCCATTGCCGCTGCTGATCTTGGAAGACGGTGCGAAGCACAAGGGTCGCCTCGAACAATCCTGCCGCAGGCTCGAGCATTAGCACCGCACCGCAGTACATGTCCCTGGGATGCGGTTCAAAGGTCTCGATGGCCTCCATGTTGCCCCGTCCAGGGATACCCGGCACCGTAATATTTGCGACCAAACCCGGGAGAGCATCCCAGCCATCTTTGCCGGACTCGAGGGTGCCCGTGACGCACGAGTAGAGGTGCTGCACATTACCCCGAGGCACGACCGACATGAAGTCTTTGACGGCGAGGCTCTCGGGAGTGCAGATACGACGTAATCGCCTGATGGAGCCCTTGATGGCGATGGCGTGCTCCATGACCTCCTTTGGGTCGTTCATCAGCGCATCACGAGCCGGCTCCGGATCCGCCCCCTCGACGAGCCGGGTCCCGGCCACCGCCTCAGTAGCGACGACTTGTTCCTTGATGGAGAGCAGCACCTCTGGGCTGAAGCCGGTAGCTTGCATCCCGGCATGGCTCAGGGTAAACGATCGCGCGGGCGTGTTGGCACGACGGCCGTGGTAGAGCGTCGCCAGCATGTCGACCCGCTCGGCAAGGTTGACTATCCGAGAGGGAATGGCCTTGATGTATTTGCCTTGTATGATTTCCGCCGTGGCCCGCCCGACTCGGGAGGCATAGTCGTCGCAGTCGACCTGCACATCGACCGACATGAAGTTGGTGGATACGGCCGAAGCGGCACCCCCAACGACACTGGACTTGACCAAGTCGTAGACCGACCTTGCCTCGTCGTCGCAATGGCCCGAGACGGTGATGCCGTCTCGACATACGGAAACATGGACGCGGGGAGCCATGAGGGCCAGCACTGGCCACTGGCCGGGGTTGTATGCCTGGCCGGACATGATGGCTGCGTAGTTGAAGCCGACCTGGCCATAGATCCTGCCGAGAGCAGAGTACTCTGCGACAAAGGCCCTGGCAATGTCGTTGATGGACCCGGCGACGGGGAGGGCCGCTGTCTTCCGGTCCGCGCAGATCTTGGTTGCTGTTTTGCCGTCTGGGCCAACCGTCAACGAGGCGTGGCTGCCGAGGCCGAGATACCAGCCATCCCTATTCTCGTATGCATAGTAGTCGTCATCTCGATGCTTTGCGAGCACGCCGACCACTGCGTCTAGGGAGCCGCCGGGGGCCATGGGGATCGAGTTGGAATACATGATGCTGTGTAATCCGTCTCTTTAGTCGGGGAGCATACATGGCTCTTTGTTGCTTCCGAAAAGGGTGCCTCTTATATTGGTTGCCCTTGTGCCCGAGTCCGCTGTCGCGCAGTATGGAATGGATGTGATTATGGTGCGTGGCGTGTGACACTGCACATCTGGTTCGTTTACATCTATACATGTAGAGAATAAAGGCCACGGGCCCGGAAAGCTTTCTACGTTCCGCGGACTTGCTTTTTTGTTTCAGCGCCCAAGCCGGGTAGTCGCACAGCAAAATGCTGCCCAACAGCTACATGGGTTCGAAATTCCTGGCCGGTACACACCCAACCCGTTGGTTGTCTCGAGGCTGCAAGCTTGTACCGGTACTCGGTAGGGATTATTATTTAATGAGAAGCCAGATAGATTCTAAAAAGTACTTGATTCAATACCTAAACTATTTTATAATAAAATGACTAGCTAGTATTCAAGTTATACAAAGCTACTTGACATGACACCAGACATCAATTGATATCACACGGGGTTTAAGTTTAGCTCAATTTAGGCTCCTGCCAACAGTTGATAAGGGTCAAGTCCAGGCGACTTACTTGCAGCACGCCTTAACACACATGCAACCGATGAGATGTAGTGGGTCTACTACTGCAAGCAGCCGTGCCATGCCCCACTTCATCTTCAGATGGTGCGGGTTGAGCGAGTGCCAATAAAGTGGGGCGTGACAGGAGTACCAGACTGTCACACAGTTAGGCACCTATAAGCATGTGATGTCTGGTGTCAAGTATTATTGACAAGTCCATGTTTTTCTACAAAGGAAATAATTGTATACGCCCTTTTTATAAGTGCGTTATTAGCACGGTTAGCCGTGCGCGAATCAGGGCTGGCCCTTATCTAGGTTATTAGTACGTAATGCGTACTCGTCATGTGTGACCCGTTGCGACACAGATATATGTAGTCACGGAGTACTAGGTGGAAATAAAGAAATCCTCTGCCTGGCCGTCTCGCTGTCAACTTGCCTCCATCGGTCCTTTCCACCATGGCTCTCCTCTCCATCACCCTTGTGTGCATTACACTGGCTATAGTCGTAGCCTCGTGCATCCTCCAACACCTGGCATCCTGCAAACGACTTGGCATCTCAGGTCCCTTCCCCGCTGCCTGGAGCAGCCTATGGCTTTTTTACCAGTGTCGCCGTCGACGGCGTTATCTAGCCGTTGATGAAGCCCACAGAACGTACGGCAAGATTGTGAGCATCCAGCCAAACCATTTTTCCATTGCAGACGCCGACGCCATCCAGGCCGTCTACGGGCATGGCAATGGTTTCCTAAAATCGTAGGTTGCCGCCTCTCACAATCATCAACGGCACGGTACTGACTGGCCCCGTAGAGACTTCTACGACGCCTTTGCAGGGCCAGGACATCGCAGCATCTTCAACACTCGTAGCAGACGAGACCATGCGAGGAAGCGACGGGCCATCGCCCACGTCTTCTCTGCTAGGTCCATCTGCCAGTTCGAGCCATACATCCGTACGCATATCGCACGTCTGGTCAGCCAATGGACCTACATGTGTCAAAACAACTCTGGTTCCGCCAAAGACGGCTACTATACCTTTAATGCCCTGCCCTGGTTCAGCTATCTGGCCTTTGACGTCACCGGCGATCTCGCCTTTGGCGCGCCATTTGGGATGCTCTCCCTGGGACAAGACTTGGTAGACGAGCGCAAGACGTACGACGCCCCCCCGACATGCGTGGCGGCCATTGATGTGCTGAATCGCCAAGGGGACGTATCGGCAGCGTTGGGCTGCCTTCCCCAGCTCAAGCCCTTCAGCAAGTTTCTCCCCGACCCCTTCTTCCGGCTCGGCTCCAAGGCCGTCGAGCACATGACGGGCATTGCTGTCGAGCGCGTGAGACGCCGCCTCGACCCCGAAGCTCTGGCCGAGAACACGCGCATGGACATACTTGCCAAGATGATGCAGAGCAGGGACGACAGCGGCGAGCTCCTGGGGCGCGATGAGCTGACGACCGAGTCTCTGGCGTTTCTTGTTGCCGGCAGCAACACCACCGCCATCACGCTCGCCTGCATGGTGCACTGCGTGGCGTCCACACCAGGCGTCATGGAAAAGCTGCACGAGGCCGTAAACGAAGTGGTGCCCGCCGGAGTCGACATTCCGACGTACGAGATGGCCAAGCATATTCCATAGTACGTCTGCTCCCTCCTTTCTCGGCAACTGCCGCGAACCGATCCCCGACTGACATGATGCCGTCGCGGCGGTGCACTATTAAGCCTCGATTGGGTCATCTGGGAGACGCTACGCTTCCACAGCGCCTTTTCCCTCGGCCTGCCGCGGCAGATTCCTGTCGGCAGCCCACCGGTCGACATCTGCGGCCAGGTGTTTTGCGCGGGCCAGGTTGTTTCGGTTCCCATGTATACCCTCCACCACTCCGAGGAAATATGGGGATCCGGCGCCGACTCCTTTGACCCTGGCCGCTGGGATCCCGGCACGCGTCTCACGGCTAGGCAAAGGAGTGCTTTTATGCCGTTTAGTATCGGGCCGCGGGCGTGCATTGGTCGCAACCTGGCCGAAATGGAGCTCCGTTGCATGGCGGCGGCCTTGTTTAGGAATTTTGACTTTGAGCTGGAGCCAGCTGCCGAGTTGGAATTTACAGACGGCTTTGTGAGGAGGCCGTCTGCTTTGGTAATTGGCGTCAAGAGGAGGATTTGAAAACGTGATCGTATTGGATGCGGTGAATAGACTACTGTGAGAAAAGGGGACCGATTTTTTAGTGGAGGGAGTGTTGATCCCGAGCTTTGACATTCGTGGTACCGATCAATTTCGCAGTTCTAGTTGATTGATCTATATCGATTAAGCTCTTTAGTTGATGAAATCGATTATCGATCAAGTAAGCCCGGTTACAATTTTGCCTAAACGCAAGTGTCTTTTAAAGTTTATGTCTTTTAGGGACATACAGAGACGTACAGTTAACTAAATAATATACAATATTTAGTATTCTTTTAATATATATAATAGCTTTTAACACTTAAATTCCACTGTGCCGGCACCTTACTAGCACCCAGCCTGCATTATACCTCTACCATATCAAATTATAGCATCAATCGATTATACTATCCCCTTACACCTTGCCTGCACCGTACCGGACTTTTACTCGGTGCCAAGGTCTCTTAGTAGCCCACCACTAACGGGATTCTGACTCCATGTCTAGAGCGCAAGGCTAACGCCTTGAATACTTGAAACGGTCCAGTATGTCCAAGTTGATATTATTTCTGCTCTTTGGCCTGCTCGCTTATTCAACCAGATCTAGTCGTAGCATGTCTGAAAGCAGTCTGACAAGCAAGTCTTTCTAATCACCACGTATAACGATGCTGGGCCGCATTTAACGCATCACCTTCCGGGCGTGGTTCTCACCTAGGCAATATCGTCGCGAATCAGCTCTCACTGCACTTGTTGAACCTTCCGGTCAGCCTAAAAGCCCACCAATTGCACATAATGTCCACTGTCCTCGCTCATGTCGTCGTCGTTGGTTGATTTGGTAATAAGTGCGAAAGTCTAGTGCGGAAGAATGGATGCCGCCTAACTTGGTGGGGGAAACGGCGCCTCGCAGAATATAAAAACTACACATGTAAATTACTATTATATTATTGCTGTCTTCCAGCAGCACTTGAAACGTATTGTTGCCTTGAATGATCGACTCGATTTTGTCATCAAACAACATGCTCGAATTGCAAAGGAACGACACCACCTTGTATTCCGTTGACAATCTGGAAAAAACATCATGTTGAGAATTCGACACAAACACAATAATTAATTGCATTACCCTGACGTACAACCGCTGCGCATATTTGGCAAATGGCGTAGTATAATGACGGAAACTTTGGTCCACCGTACCAATGCAGCTCAGGATACCCAACATGGCGGCTGCGATAACACAGGCGAATAAACTGACTGACGAGAGTTTCCAAGAGCATTAACCCAAATTTAGGATGCCTTGGATGCTTGCTCCATCTCTTGGTTTAAGATACAACCTCGCGTTAGCCGGGCCCGTCACAAGATTGGGCGCAAGACCACATCCCGATATCGGGTTAGTGTCAAGATGTTCTACTGCGCAAACCGAAAATGTGCATATGATTCGCGTCAGCACAGTATACACTTCGCGAAGCGCAAACAATATCGCCGGACACATTCGATACCCTAGCCCGAAGCTGAAAATCGGCAGGTCGGGATTCTCAAGCCACCGCTCCGGGAGAAAGACTTCCGGATCACGATAAACCAGGGGATCTGCACGCATCAGCTCTTCCATACTTGCAAGTTCAAGGCGGGAGCATACCCATATTACAACCCCACGCGTTGTGAATAATCATGACGTGGGGTGGCACGAGTTTTCCTTTATACGTAAATTCCTGGATGCTAGCACGGGGGAGGGAGACGCGGGCAGGAGAATACAGACTGCAACAGTAGTGTTAGTCGTGGTGCTCATTCTGCGGAACCTACGATTTCCATACCGCAGTGTCTCCTTGACAAGCGCAGAGATGTAGACAACTTCTTCTTCATCCTTCATTACAGCATCAAACGCCTCGCTGTCCGTTGGATAAACCCGGCGAATGGCACTATAAGCCCTCTCCTGTAGCTCTGGCCGAGCCGCAAGCAGAATCATACACCATCGTACTGTATTCGTGGCCGTCGCAAGGCCCGACGACACCAAAGTAACCAGAATCATCGACACTTGACTCGAACTAAGCGGGTTTTTGCTAAAATAATTCTTCGTATACAGACAAGGGCTATACGTGCCGTTTTCGATTTTACCCTCCACCTCGTCCTTGAATCCAAGCACGTACGCGTCTCGGCGGTCTCTCAACCGCGCGGCCTTTCGCGCCAACGGTGTAAATGGAAACAGGCGCAGCAGAGGCAAATAGTCGAGGTAATTTCCCGAAGGGCTCCGCAGGCCCAGGAGCTGGTCTTCCACAGTTATGATTTCCGTCGTGAGAGGGTCCTCGAGGAACATTCGCCGACCGTAGCATATCGTCATCATGAGACTGAGGCCCAGCCGCGAGACGGGCATGTACATGTCCACTGGTGTTTGGCCGTCGTCGCAGCGATTCATCAGGTCCCGCAGTAGGTGGCGCGTCTCGAGGTCGATGTCCGCCAGGTGCGTTCTGACGGCTGGCTTGCTTCCCTCGGAAGCTATCTCTTTGCGAGTACGCTTGAGACTGGTGTTGAATTTCGAGGCGCCGATGGTTGTCCCGAGATTTTTCGATACAATCTAATGGATTAGCTGTCTATGCATAAAACGTGGCGTGTAGCTTGGGTGACGGACAGTGTGGAACGTGTAAAATGACGGCCGTGATGCCACGGCTTGGGAGTTGCGGTGTAGAATCTGCTTCGCGGCCTCGGCTGAGTTGATTACCAGTGCTGGCGTGTAGCCGAGATGGATTCTGAATACGTCGCCATACTGTGCCGCCCACTGGAGGTAGACCTTTTCGGTGCGTTGGCAATATATTGACAAAAAATTACCGACGAGGGGCCAGCCTGGAGGACCTGGGAAATGGTTGAGGGGGGATGTGCGCGTTGGAGATGCGAGAACCAAGGTTAGAGGTAGTAGGATGACGGAGCTCAACAATATGTAGCATAGGGCTGGTCCGAAGGGGATAAACGTCGATATTTGAGTCTTAACTTCGGATAGAAATGCAGAGACCAGAGGCATATTGTCGCGGAGGAGATTATGGGCAGCCTATATTAGATGGGGCGGTGTACGAAGGGTCTGACTAGACAGGATATGCGACTGCATTTGTAAGTTGAATCGAGGTCACTAAACCTGCAGTCTGATATATGGAGCTTTGTTTCGCTTTTTTCTATATCTTGTGGACATTTGCTGGGGCCCCTGGTGCCTTTATATCGATGTAGCTCGGTACGGAACCTCTTGTCGTTCGGAGCAACGCGCAATGGGTGACTACCGCCGATCTCTATTTAGATTGCGTTCACAAAAGAAAGATGTGCAGCAATGTAGCCATCTTTCTTCCACATAAGCAGAAGGTACTTTCGTTGTTAGCAGTTCCGACGCTGCCACGTAATGTGTGGTGGTCGAATATATGTGACGTGTTGCAATCAGTCTCTAACCGATCGTCGCTCATACCCCAACGGTCTTCTGCATCTATAGCGCCCGGAAAGCTTGTTCAATGCCATACCAAGCGAGCGTCCTTTCTCGTCGAGTTGCATACTGCCGTGCCATCCTCTCGCCGCAACTATGCGCTGTCTCTGGGACGGCATCGTGGGAATGAAACGTGGTCAGGGTATGCGCCAGCCCGCGGAAGTTGTCCATGCATACGCGAGAAACAACAGCCTGGTACTTTCCGAATGGCGCCGGCCTTTGCCAGACACAGCCACCGACGACTAGTCCGGCTGCATCCGAGGCATGTCCGTATGCCGTGCACAGCAAAGACCAAGACGTTTGCCGACTGAACCCGCGCGCCTTGATCTCGATCACTGCACATGTTTTCGTAATCGTCGCGCTTTGCAGACCCGAGGCTTTGGAATTGGCTGGTGTACCGAGTCAACACCACCATGTCGCCATACTCTCCTAGAGGACGCCTCCCAGACACTCGAATACGATTGATGGTACATTGTAGAGTGTTGAACTTTCTGAAAACATCGTTCATATGCCGACGACATCCGGAAGGTTGGTAGTGCTATGGTGATCTTGATTCCTCACTATTGCGGTAGATGGGCTCTCGTGCCAACGTGCGTCGTGCATTGGACTCTGCCTCCTGGAATTACTCCCACGAGCCAAAGTCAATGGTGTCTTGGAAAAAGTGAAGTAGTAACAATGGCCCAGGCCCATCTCTCTGTCCCTTATTACACAAAATAGCCATCTGGGAGTTGCTAACTGCAAATTCTTTCCCCCAAAAATCCAGTCCAGTCCACCTTGTACGATACTGCGGAGGAAGCCAAATGATTCGTTTCCCATCCTTTAGAATCCAGGAACCCGATACACCATACCCACGATAAATTATATCATTCGGGTTGGGACTATGAAATGTCTCGGTTTCATCAAGGTAGAATTGAGCTAGGTCGATATCGCCTTGGCTGGTAGAGACAAATGTGTTGTCATCCTGATGCGTGGCCAAGGTGCTAAGCGGCCCCGTCTCAACCGAATGTAAAACATTTCCAGAACCAACATCGATGATATGTATGCCTCCTTTATTGGAACCTAATACAATCCGCACCCTGCCCCCAATGGTTCTTAGATCGGTTGACACGACATCTCCCCATCCCCTCATGGGAGTCAAGATATCGTCGAGGGAAAAAACTTTGACAACTTTGCTAGCGTCCCAAAGATATATGCGACCCTGTTGCTCAGCTACGACAGTCCAGTTTTTGAAGACAGATATATTGCAATAATTAGGCTCTGGAAACGTAGGAGATTTGCTAAAGTCGCTCCCGGGTATCTTTAGATCGTGGTAAAGGCCAGTTTTCATATTGTATATTCGGATTAAATCAGATATCCTCGCAGCAAGAAGCGTATCGTCTCTGGAAAAGGACAGGGCTTTAGCCTTTTCTGCCCTAGAAATCGTATCGTATAGGTGTTTGGTACGATTGGAAGACATGTCCAAGACTTTGACCTTGCCATCATTTGTACCGTAACCAAGCTTGGTGCTATCCCATGAAAATGCCAGGTCTGTCACCTGGTCATTCTCCCCATCCAGAAAAGAGTCTTGAGGCTCTCCTGAACTGCGCCACAACTCGGCACGCAAGCTGGAAAACCTTATAGCAAGCCACTGGCCATCATTTGAAAATTGGACAGAGGAAACCAGGGCCGTGTTACCACGGTCCCAGCCGCACGGCAGCGTCTTGTTGGTAGAATCAACTTTCCAAATTCGGGTTTGGGTTTTCCCACTCTCTTCAATAATACTTGCGGCCAAGAAGGTGCTGTCGGGGTTAAATACTAGTGCTGTGAAACTTTTGACTGCAACATCAAACTTGAATAGGGAGGTCCTTTTACTCAAGTTTATGTCCCAAACCTCTATCTGCGTATCGCTTCGTATAGCTGCCAGGAATCTGCTGTCTTCGGAAAACACAATTCTCGCCGATCTGCACATTGCAAAACTTCCGGAAAGTGTTGTCGTATACTCGATTTTTGGTGTCATAGAGCCCCTTTGTTTATGTCGCCTGTATATGTGCAGGGAGTCTTCAGCCAGAATAGCGACTATTTCTTCGCTCGTAGATATGGCAATGTCCATAGCGTGAAGAAACATTCCATTGGAATAGTTCCAGGGCGTTTCTAGGATTTCCTTGGCTCCAGTTTCAAGGTTACAAAGACAGATTCTCTCAAGCTCAACTGAGAACAACAGTGACCAACATATTGGGAACGGAACCAGTTGCTGCACACTCGTCAAGGTCCCCTCCCTACGTTGAGAAAATTCACAATGATAGCACCCTGTCTTGGCGTCTAGAATTGCAATATTGCCGGTCTTTAAGACTAGTGCAATCTTCGTGCTGTTCCCCAGAAAGACAATCCTGGCAGGTTTACCGACCCATGTCCGACAGATAATAAGTCTGCCTGTGTTCGTATTCCATGTTCTTATTGAAGAGTTAGATATCGATAATAAAATCCTTGAGTCGTTTGAGAATATTAGCTCATACGCTCCAAAATGACCCTCAGATAACTCTAACCAGGTTTTATTAAGAATGTCAAGGACTTTGAGGCCAAGGTCATGCCTGTGGATAGCAAACTTTATACCGTCCTTGGATAATGCTGCAATGACATCTGTTGATCCAGGCTCGTCATCATGTGGGACTAGAAACTTTTGCAAAAGAGCGCCAGTAATTGTATCTCGAATTTCAATATCATGGCTAGTTGCCGAAACGAATTGGTGGCTGTCTCGAGAATACGCTATACCTACGTGTGTTCCCGATCTTTCAGGTAGTAAAAAGTACGATGGCCATTGATCCAACACAAAGGACGATGTTTTGACCCAGCGAGGGCTTTCGTGACCGAAATATTTCCTGATATAACTTTGCCGCGGAGTAAAAGTCATAACCGAGGTATAGAGTTGCAAGGGGCACTCCTCAACGGCATATCTGAAATAAAGGAAAAACATGTAAGCATCCCAAAGAAGTTCCGGAAGCTCGGGTAATTCATAATTTACCTATAGAACTTAGTCTGGGTAAAATATTTCTCTCACGACTCTGGATTTAGACCTACAGCAAAGTCTCTCAGTTTTAAAAGTGCCACGCCCCCTTCCAACATGGCACCCAATAGAGTGAGAGCTTCCATCCAATGAAGTAAATGGACCTTGAGGAAATTCAAGATGTCTTCCCCTAGGAGAACGGCGGCGACTGTATCCTGCTCGGCGGTGGGCGAACTTGGAATGTCTAAATGACTCGCCCAAAAGGTGCAAGGGTAGCTAATGAGTTCCAAAGGATCGTCATCTGGCCCTTTGGCGGGCTTTGCTGCTCCGGGATGTCGCAGCTGCCACATGTCACGGTGAAGTTTTCCACTCATCATTCTAATGCTGTTTCTTAAAATGTCATGATTAATACCGACTCGGGGTATTTCGGATGCTTCAGTCTCCATTAGGTAGTCTTTCGCAGATTTGTGAACAAATTTGATGGCATGGTTGACGGGGGATATTCTTAGAAAATAGCCGCATTCCTCAACAATTTTCTCCCAATATGAAATTTCTTCTTCTAAGTCTTCTGGACATTTCAGAAGAAGACAAAACTCTCGAACGGTGATGTCGCGCTGCGCAACCAAGCAAGCGCTGAGTACTTCTTTGCAGTCCTCAAAGTCTGGGCCGTCTCGAATGATATTCATCATTCTTTTGTAGAGAGAGTTGATCGTCTTCGGCAGGGAATCCAGTGTTTTCAGCGCATTTCTAGCAGACGAGAGCTTTTGGAGCTCCTTGCAGGCTAGAGAAACCCACAAGAATGTCCCCTCGGCACGCTCAATAAGTGTGTTGTTGATATTCTTCATTATACGAGTTTCAGACGTTGTGCTCCATTTCTCTTCTAAAACTCGTGTTTGTTCCTCGACATACAGTGAAACAGCAGTTGAAACAGAGTTTCCTGCATCTTCCAACGACATTTTGAAGCAAGTGGAATGTGCTGTAAGCTTCTTATCCACTGCTGCGGTTTTACTGCGACTTGATACGACCCATTTGACATCAGACTTCCTGGTTATTAACTCGAGTAGATGCCCAAGATCTCCGCCACATTCGTCGAGAGCATCAATACAAATGATGGTCCCCTTCATCTGCCTACTCTCTAGTATGGAAGTGAGTGCCTGTCGAGCGGCAAACGCGGCATTGCGACCTCGGAAAACGTCACGGTTATTGTCCAGCCTTTCTCGGACATGGCTGACTAGGTCCATTTGCTGGAAGACGATAGATTTGATGAGACCTCGTAAGGCTGCCGAATCGTATTCCACTGAGCCCAACTTGCGTGCCTGGCAGAAGTAGTAGCATATCTTCCCTTCTGGGACACGGACTTGAAGGTTTTGAATGATGTCGCACATTAACATGGTCTTGCCTTTTCCAGCGGCTCCTGTTATCCAGAATACGCCTGGCATAGTATCGCTGATAAACTTTTGAAAATTTGGTAGTTTAAAAAACCACGAGCAGCAGCTACTCATGAGCCCTCCCTTTTCTTCCATAACATGTTCGAGGTCGAATTCGGGATCGCCGATATCATCGGCATCCCCTAACGCGTTGATGTGATCATGATATTTTTCTTGAAGGGCGAGTTTTCTTAGTTTCCCCTTTTCTATGTCGCTATACTTTGTAATGGAATCCTTGATCTGGGTTTCAATTTCTTTAATCGCCGCTATTTTACTCTCCCAGTCATCAAACTTGATCGTGTCGCGCACAGCACGGAGCAAGCAGTTCTTGCGACGAATCAAAACGCTCTCCATAAGATACTTCAAAAGCTCCTCATAGAGACGAGTTATTTCGATTTTAAGCAAGTTTCTCAACTCCTGAGTCGAACTATCGTATTTGTTGGACTGTAGTAAGTGACCCGATAGTTCCCAGTACCATGACAGATGGCGATATGCGTGTTGAAGCCCCTCGCGATTGGCACTTCGTTCAGACACTGACCTAGAAACAAGCTTTTTTTATTAGGGATACTAAGGCATCGGTAAGATGGCATATTCAAACTACTTACCACGGCAACAAGACCCAAGGCTGCAATAGGAGGACCTGCCGCAGGGACAGCTTGAAGAGGTTTATCGATCAAGGAATTTATTTCTTGGATAAAACCTGCCCCTCTCATAATCTTATCAAGATTCTTATTTGACTTGGTTTTTTCAAGCTCCATTTGGACGAATCTCTGTATTAGAGTCCATCCGTGACTTGAAGACAGTTTGTTATTACTTGAATCTGAACCTGACCCAAGTTTATTGTTCAAGACACTCTCAAACTTCTCTACTAAATCGGGTGTATTATTTGCAAGTTCGTTATAAGCCGTATGCCAAATATCTTTTTGTATCTCTATAAGTTCAGCGTCTTTTGAGTTTCCCTGGCAAGGTTGAAGTTCAGATTTTGCTGAGGCGCTTTTACCAGCTATCACGGTTGGCTTAACCGCCCGAGGCCAAGGTAGTTGAATAGTTTTTTCTTTGATTGATAAACTCTTGTAACCCTTTAAGCAATTCATTTTTACCATAACTTGGCGTTTTTACTTGCCTGGATCGCAAGAGGTAAATCTGAGACAAGGTTTAAGCGAGGAAACTTTAACCAAGTTGATTTAGGCTGCTAGAAGTTCTGCGGCAGCTCTTGGATTTAAAGCTTTTCAGTTAGCTTAAACGAAGGTTTGTGGCGTCTATCACGACGTATTTTCTTATAGCTAATTAATAGCGCCTCTAAGGTATAGCGCCCCTATTTATTACCTTCTTATAAGTGGCTTAAACGTTAATCTTATTAACTAGATAATATTTTTTGCTTTTAGTTATTAAGGTTAAAAATTGTCAGCCCAAGCCCACTTTATAAAAAGCCTAAAATAGGAGAGCTTTTAACCGATGAATAATTTATTAGCTCTTCTTACTTGTCTCGTTACTTGCCCGTTGCTTGCTTGGTTTACGGCATGCAAAAACGCTATTTTCCCGCTACTCCTCTTTATTGGTTCTCCTGGTTTCGTCTTGTGCACACGGTATATACTAGTTGGCTAGAAAATTAGCTATTTCATAAGATTTACTATTATAATTTAAGCAACTTATTAGACTTGCTACCAGCCTACTCAGGTGTTCAGGCCACTTGCAGGCAATAAGGTAACCTTGCCACGTGACCCGACCTCTTCTCCTTTTCCGATCAAGCTTAGCAATGGGTTGTGACCCGCCTTTCTTGCTGCTACCAATCCAGCATTTGCCATGCCTCGGAACATCTTATTGCACAACAAACCTCGTTCATTCGAATCAGCTGCTGAAGAAGAAACCAATTTCCTTCTTTCTATCCAACATCAATGTGCTGCGGAGCACTTGAGACGTAGACTGTGGGATCAGCGGGAGTTGATTCAAGCTACAGTCAGGCACCATCTTCGACTACACAGAGATGACGTCTGCATTGTTCTACCACCGGAATCATGGCTGCAAGGCGGCTTCAATATTTGCGTTGTAGTCGAGGTGGATTCGAAAGGCCTCATCAGAAGGTTGATTTTCCGGTGTCCCATGCCTCATAAGCTTGCTGAGCAACGTTATCCTGGCACGATTGATGAAAAAGTCGGCTGCGAAGTGGCCACATATGTATGGATGCAGGAGCACTGCACGGATATTCGGATACCAAACCTTTACGCCTTTGGCCTCGCCGATGGCGGTCATGTTCGTTGTCCCAATTCCCATGTCATCTGAATGGTAATGATGCTAACAACCTTGCTTCAACCAGTTTACCCATGTCGGGCAGCGACCACTTTACGCCCGCGCCTACCACCGATTCTGGCGATGGATTAATCGCCTCTTTCACTACCCCTTGCTCTCGAATTACACCCGCAACGCATCCGCACCAGCCGTTAACACCGCCTATATGCTTTTAGAATATATCGGTCCCGAGACCGGAGAGATGCTTCCTTGCGCCTGGACTCAACACATGCGCGATGCAAGTCGACGAGCTCGCCTATTTCAGGGCATGTCGCGTATTATGCTCTCGCTTGCTCGGCTCCCACAACCACGCATTGGTTCTTTTAAATTCAATGCCAGTGACGGCACAATTCAGCTTTCTAACCGGCCCCTGACATGCACCATGATGATTTTCGAGAATAGCGGGACACCGCGAACAATTCAGCAGCACCAACTCTACCGTACTACAGACAGTTTTGCCTCCGATTTGCTTACGCTGTATGATAATCACCTCCTTCACGACCCTCATGCTGTACGACATGCAGATGATGCCCGAGAACGAATGACGATTAGGACATTGCTTCGAACGATGATGCACTCCTTCATCTTGTCAGATCGGAGGGACGGTCCTTTCCTCCTACAATTGACCGACTTTCACCAAAGCAATATTTTTGTGGACCGTGATTGGAACATTACTTGTTTGCTTGATCTTGAATGGATCTGCGCGCTTCCAGTGGAAATGTTGTCCGTACCATACTGGCTTACAAACTGCAGCATCGACGGTATCATTGACGACGAGTATGCCGAATTTGACCAAGTGCGGCAGGCATTCCTAGCAATCATGGATGACGAAAATAAAATCGTACGGATGGAACATGATATTAATATCACGAGCATAATGAGAGATGTTTGGGAATCTAAAGGAGTGTGGTTCTGGGCCTGCCTAAGGTCTATAAATGCTTGGCTTTTTGTTTTTGAGGATCATATTCTTCCCAAATTCTCCGCTGATAGAGCACTGGTTGTTGACCTGAAGCAGGTCTCGACATTTTGGCAAGAGAACGTTGCACAAGTTGTGAAGGCTAAAGTAGACGACGAGGAAAGGTACCAGGCAGAGCTCCGGTCTCTCTTCGATACGGAACTCTAAATGGCTCAGAGTATGCAATTTGCCGCAATTAACAGTCACATAAGATGGTCAACTGGACCACTGGTGGTGGACGGAAGCTGCCTGTCTGAATCGGCAAGGGTACTCTTGATGTTCCATCTAAAGAGGCATAATTTATTCAAACTGGACACGTCAAATTACAATTTTCTTACGGGAAGGAATATACTAAATGCCGTTGCCTTTTAAATATTCTCTGCCCGGCGTTCTGGACTGGTAAGTTAACTAACGGAGGTCTTTGGTGGGCCTTGGAGCACTTGACACATCGATACGATGTCACTTCTTTCCCCCCTTATTTTTGTCATTGTTTCCTTTCAATGTTGCCTCGCACTCTTCGTGCAACCCCTCCAGAGGAAATCACTAGGCTAATATTGCTTGCCTCGCCCGACTTTCCGTATTGTGTTTCGTGGATAGTGGCGTCGGCCCCCTCTGAAGTTTTACCACTGGAGGTGCTGCAATGCGGTTGGCTGTTATAACTATCCGCCATGTCGGGAATAGGATACGTCGTGATGTGGTTGTGATTTAAACTTGCAGAAATATGTCATGAGTGCCATGGTTGGGAGCTCTATTAAGCCCTTATTATAGTAGTAATAATAGCAGCAATAAACCGTAATGGATTTTCCAGATCATCCCAGTATCATACCAAGAAACGCATTACAAATTCTCCAGGTCCCGCCGTGATAGGAACTTGTACGCAATCAGAACCTCAATCTTCGCAACACAAATTGCTATCCTCACTATCGCCGGCCGTGCCGCCATGGTGGTGATTATTCTCAGCCCTTCCATCCTTTGGCCAGACACTTAACCGCCTTTCCTTGATTTACGAGACTCCAAAGTCTCTTGGGACTTTACGCTCCCAGCTTTCCTTGCCCTTTCCACTTTTTGCCACCACGGAGACTTGAGCGACTTGTCGGACGTGTGTTGGAAGTCTTTCGCAAAGATGGTATTTCACCTTCCCCTAGCATGCCGTATTCAGGTGCCTTGCCTGCCTGCCTTCGGCTTGAGCGCTCCTTCTTATATATCTTGAGCTGCCTCTTTGGACGATGGGATGCCGTCCTTGCGCTGTTTCCGAGCTTACCCACTGTGTCAAGTGTAGGAGGACGACGCCTTCGGTTTAATGCCGAGGCCTTCGCATGTGTTGGAGTACCCTTGTTAATTCCACCGCCAGGCGTCTCATGTCGAACCTTGTCCGTTTGTCGAGGCGATAGACTCCGCTGGCTCAATGGCTTTTCTGTAGCCGGAGCATCGCCTTTGGTGCTTGCCAGAGCCTCTTGCTGTCGGCTACACAAGCGAGCATGGGTGTTCTGGCGCCAGATTTCCTCCTCCTCCTTGTCCTTGTAGCCCATGCTTGTGAAGCCGACTAAAAAGTCGTATATTGAGAAGCCAAAAGGACCCCAGCCTGTGCGCGGACACGCGCCGTAGTACTCAATGGTTGCGGCTGTACTCTTATCCCACCAGGTGCCTATTGCAGCCTGTTGTTCTGGAGTGGGTGATTCGAATTTTCCACAACGGTATGGACGCATTTCATCTGGTGCAGGGTTCTCCTTGATCCATTCATGCATGGAAACGGTGGCATTATACAAGGCCTCGATCTGCTCCGTTGTCCATCCGCCTTGGTAGTCGTGAGCCCGAAAGCGGTCCTGTTCAATGCGGTAGCGAAGAGGGTCCGAGTTTTGAAAGCTTTCCATGAACTCCCGTTTCTTACGGGCAGGCTCGTCACCTGGCTCGTTTTCATGTTGGCACCTAGTACTATCCATGAGGTTCTCCTTGAGAAACAGCTTTTCAAATTCGTACTCCTCCTCGTTCCAAGAGAAACGTTTGTGATTATACTCGAGCATTTCCCATGGATCATCGGGGAAAGGACTAGGAGTGCGATATTCAGGGGTAGCATCATAGGTGCTGTAACCACTGAGGTCTGTATCGCTATCGTCACTGTTCTTTTCAGGTGTCGCGGAACGGACAATTTCAATGCCCCATTCCTTGGAAAGCCGAGCCCAAAGTCGTTTCCAGTCCGGATCGCATACACGATTGGAAGGTTCAAACGGCCGGCGTTCGATCTTATGCTCTATTATCCTAAGGGTTCTTTGTCGTTGATGATAGACCGGATCGTACTCGCGGAAAATGTTCCTTTCCTCGATCATGGTCTGCCGCAGTCTATACCACTCTTCACCAAAATGCTTGCGACCCCAGGCCGTATAGGCTTCGGGACTGTATGGCTCTGGTTCGGGCGTCCATGGCATTCGCCTATCGGGATGGTACGTGTCGGGATCGTAGGTTTGGGGTATAGCCATCTCTATGCCACTCACGTATACGCGTACTCCGGTTGCTTCTGTTTCCGCTTCCAGTATTGGGCTGCGGTCGGCGTTATGGCTGATGCTCTTGGGCTCGGGGTTTTCACTGAGGTTGTCGCCGCTAGATGCAGTACTCACATGATGGGAGGCGGCCTCGACGGACGGACGAAGCGTCGACGCATCGGCGCGCCGGCGGCTCGCCCGTGTTTCCGGCGCCATGGAGACGTAAATGACGGGCAAGTTGGTGGAAGACGTGTACTAGGATGAAAGCCTACTGCCGGTGCGACTGGCGAAGCTGAGGACGGGGACGAGGGCAGGGCGAAGCTGAAACTGAAGAAGGGAATCCTGTTTTCTGTGAAACCTTTGTTGCAGCTCAACCAGCGCGTTCGCGGGTGCCTGTCTGTTTGCCGGCCCCGTCCCGGCAATTATGTCAAAGGGCACAAAGGACGCACAGAGCACAAGGAGCACAAACCGAGTCCGGTAGTTCTTTCATCAAGCAGGCTTCGCTGAAATGATCTTTATCGAGAGGAACAAAAGATGGGGTGACGTCAGTCGATGGTTTATTAGATGCGACTGGTGGAGCTTATCTACTTCTGTCTAGACAGATAAATGAGACAGGGACGTATAAAGAGGGCTTCATTCCCCCCCCTTGGCGACTATTATTTCTGAAACATTTTTGTACGCGGTGGTTGTTGGTACGTCTTTGTGTCGCGGACACGGGCCTACGAGAAGTCCGGCTGCTGAAGTTGGGCTGCTGAAGGCCTGACCGCCCGAGGAGGCAGCCAACAGGAGTGGAAGTGGTGCATTGGTTGTGTCCCACGTTGAGGAACATTCAGGAGAATCTTGTGAAAGAAGTGCGGTCTGTCAGAGATAACAAGACATTGGTTTCATCGGGTCAATCTGTTACACGGAAAGGGCCCAACAGAGGGCCTCACAGACAAAAGACTTGTTTATTACATAGATTAAACACGTGCCCGGGTAAGAACCATAAGTACGGCCGTTCCCTTTATATATATATAATAGTTACTGTTCCCTCTCTTCCTCTTAAAAAACCAAGGACCTTTAACACTCTTCGATATCATCTTTGAATTTGAACCCTTACATTCCAAGACCTACTAAGCCCTCGTCACACAACCCGTGTTGGTGAGTGCAATACCCAGTGGGGATTGGTCCATGTCGTCAGATTGGTGTTGCGGCGTGCTGCGAAGAGCTATGGTCTTTGGCAGTTGATGTGCTCCGTGGTGGCTGCGGGAGTGGCATTGTTGGACAGGTTCGAGAAGTGATTATTGTGGAAGTGCTAACGTAAAGGGATGCAGGCAGGACAACCATGGGTCGCGATGATCTTGACATGATTGTGTTCTCCGAACATGAAAAAGAAGGCATTGCCAACATTAATGATGAATTGGCTGAGTTGGTGCGTACCAGCGGGTATGCGTATGAGAAGGCTGAGGAGGATGATTACTTTGTGAACTGGCATTTTACGGGGACCCTTCCGGAGGGGGAGGAGTTTCCCCAGGATTATATGGATGTGCGTGACTATTTGGTCAACAAAGGGTTTACAATGAGGCTGACGGATTGGGGCGCACCTTTTTTTCGGAAAGACTGACATGTACCTGGAGAGAGTTTGAACGGTGTGCGGGAATAGGCGGTCGAAGCGTTGTGGAAGCTGGAGAGGAGCTGATACGGGAGAGGCGCGTGGTGTGGAAATGCAAAGGTAGACTTGGAGGAGGGTAGGGAATCGAGGCGTGAAGTGGACTTGAATCTATCGTGAGATGTAGACGGAATTAACTTCAAGTGATATCAAAGCCTTGCGACACGCTCCGTGCCGACACTCCAAATGTCTTGAAATACAGGACCCAGATCACACAAGCAACTCAAACTCGTTGACAGCCGCAGCTCCACGCTGTCCGTAAGATGCCCAACATAGCCAATGATGGAATCACAACCCGATGATGGATTAGGATACACCCAATACGACTCTTCACCCGACGGTCGATCAAACTCCAGACGCTTGACCAACAACACTTATTTCTGCCCTCCAGACAATCAAATTGTCCCTTTCCTGCTTCGAGTCTCTTCTAAAGTTTAATTCCAATAAATATCACGATACTACAACACTTTGTACAATAGGTCTTGTTATCACTCAACCCACGCAATAGCCGATCAAATAACCTTACACCTTCAGGTACTGCAGCTGTTTCTGCGATAACTTAATGCCCAACGATCATATGTTGTCTCTTAAATGCTTATCCTTGAGTCGCCAACCGCAAGAAACATACGAGCTGCCTTGGCTTGTATACAAGCGAGTGCAATGACTGTTATTGACTTGATACTATAGTCTCTCGTAGCATTTTTCAGAGTCTTACTGAATTTTCTCTTGTTTGTTCTTATTCTAGTTGTTGCCGTGCGTTGAAGACAGGGTTTCTTTATAAGTTTAATACCAGACCGTACACTGTAATTGTCACGCCTAGCTACGGCGATGTCAGGTGACCGTCGACCCGCTGCTCAGCCAACCAACAAACAAGCGAATCGTTGAGGCTTTTTAACCCGCCTGTCCTGTATACTGATCAGAGCATTCACATTGTTTACGAAGGCGTTGCTTCTGATAGAAGTGTCGCCCCGTGCTTTTCATCCCGCTATCTTCGAACATATCATCTCTCTCCCTCTCTCTCCCTCCTTTCTTTTTGATGCACAAAGTCGGCGTCAACGCCACGATACATTGTCCATGGCAGAGGCTACAACTGAATTTGAACTGGCGCTGAAATTCGTGCGGAGTATAGAACTTCCACACCCAGACGGACAATTGCTGGAATGTTTCCTCCAAGACTCGGCAGACCCTGTGCAAGCCGCTCGCTACATGCTCCAAAGATGTTTTGTTGACGGCGGTGGTCTCGATTTGGAATCGTTTGTGTCTGATTGGAAACAGTTGATCAATATGTGTACGTCGACGAGGTTCCGAGTAGGGTCAAGTTATACTAATTACGAACAGTTGCCCACAAAGGCCCGACCTACCAACTTCATGACAAAGCCGTCATTGCCAACATCATCGCAAGAGACCGTGGAAGGTGTTGCATCACCGGACTAGGCAACTCTTTCTGGGATCCGCTGGTCGTCGCTCCTATACTGCCGGCAAAGAAGATCCACGTGGATGAGGTAGTTGTTGTCTTGGTCAAACATTATTCATACGTTTATTGACAGGTTTTCTTAGAAATTGCATGAAATTTTTGGGGCTTTCGTCGGACCCGACCTGCGGGACTGGGTGCTGTCGAACGCGAACGCAACCTCAAATCCCTATCGGAACTATTGGCTTGTCCGCAAATCTGCGGCTGCAGCGTTTTCGGAAGGACTTTTTCAGTTCGCAATCGGCAAAGGATCCGAGGTAGGTATTCTTTTGCCCTTGTTCGTATGTTCAACCATTTAGGTCATCCCAACTTACACAAACCAAGTACCGTGTTACTGTTATCAGAATTGGGGGTCCAGCTTGGCCCCCCATCATCGAGAAGACCCCAGTGCTTCGGACTGACCATTTTACAACCCAATCCCTTTCCTGTGTGGATTCTCCAGACGCTTTTGCATTACAAATCATGTCACGATTCGCGAAACCCATTCGGTGGGCTCTGGTCTCGCGAGAGATCGCAAGTAAAATATCTAACAGAGTCCCCAATCTGCCGGCAGCTTCCCGATGGTGCTGTTTCTCAGAATGGGGTACTGCAGTCGTTCTGATGGTTTGGCTGTTGGTGCCGGTCCTCATCCGCGTAAGAGCGTATCGTGGTCTCATATGTCTCGGGGCTCATATGTATGGCCCATCTTGTAGCCTCAAGGTTCAAAGACTTCCGCTTGGCATGTACGTCAAGGTTGCGAGTATGGAATATCACGACAGCTTGGCCAATGAGTATGCTGCGATACAGCTCGTAAGGCGCCATACAGAAATACCAGTTCCTCGCGCATTGGATCTTGTATCAGACTCGGACAAGTCTTATCTTCTGACCACTAGAGTCAGTGGCATCCGCCTTGGAATGTGCATTGATACGCTCAGCGATGACGAGGAGACGACTTTAGTTTGCGACCTACAGAGAAGCCTTGCGGAATTGCGGGCGATACCGAAGGTGGTTGCCCCTGAATATGCCATAACCAATGCACTTGGCAAGGCATGTTATGATTACAGAATCATTGCGGGGTTGAATATTGACAGTGACGGACGAGATTTCGTTGGACCATTTGTTACCGAGGAGGAGTTTAACGACACCCTTCGCGTCGGCGCATTGCCGCATGTTTCGCATCGCAGCGGGCATCAAATCGTGTTTACGCACGGGGATCTGAATATGCGAAATATTTTGATGCGTAATGGGAGGCTTTCAGGAATCGTCGATTGGGAGAACTCGGGATAGTATCCGGAATACTGGGATTACACGAAGGCTCATTATATCACAAAGCTTCACCAGCGGTGGTTGAAGATTACTGATAAAGTTTTCAAATATTATGGAGATTTTACCGCCGAACTATCTACCGAACATCAGCTCTGGTATTACTGTTTCTGAAATATATCTCTTATTGTTGTCTCTTGGGACCGGTATATATTATCTAGTTATAATAATATAAAGCAGCCTAATCAACTAGGTTATATATCTGTTACACGGAAATCGCCCTGTTACATAAGGGCTAGGATCACGGGATAAGAGCAGAAGGTTCTTACTAACTTCTTATATAAATAGATAGTTTTAGTCTTTTAAGGCCTTAAGGAAAACCAAGAACTGTTACGACCCAGTCACAAGCTGCAGCGTAGGCCGCAGGTTAGGCTGGCTATAAGGGCTACTAGACGGCTTAGGTATAATAAGTAATAGATTAATAGTTAAAATAATTTACTAATAAGAAAAAGTTTATTAGCTATTTAATAAAC